>NC_084541.1:18086184-18418371 GCF_024500275.1 Phycodurus eques | reverse complement strand
GGCCCCAATCTGTACTTTCACCATGATGAAGTAGAACATGTACTGTAAAACATGTTGCAGTTTTATAATATACAGTATTTTTTTTAACTGCATTCTTTACCTTTATCATTTTAATTAATCAGTTGTGTGAAGATGACAGCGCCATAATCTGGTATGACGCACAGTATATGCTATGATGCCGTAAGGGAGTGTATGTGGGAAACTTTCCTGCCCAGATCTGGAATTGCGGAATACCCTTAGACACAGGCGGCATCCTACCACTCCTACCCTCCCCCCGATACTCTCACAGTGAAATGAGACATGAGGAAAAAGGTGGGAAAATGCCGCCTTTTTGCATGTACTGGAAAAGTGTCGATTATTGTATTTGACCGCCTGATACAAGGTGACAACAGGCTTACTGTACGTGCACAACCTAGATGTAATCGACCTTACTAGATCCATATTTTTGCAATATCATGTCCTAATTGAGCCAATTGAAACCACCTCATTGTCATTTCCTCCACATTTCTAGTGTTTTGTGTTGATTTCTATTGTTTTTGTTCAAATTAAATGGCAATGCAGTGCATCAAATGGCTTATTTTTTTATTTATTTTTTGTACTCGTGCCTTGATGCTCCCGTGACTGGCTTGTCACGAGCCTCTCTTACACTGTCATGGGCTTAGCTCCTTCTCAGCAGACCTACACAGCAGTTAAGAGCTAGTTTACATGCATAATTAGCCTGATTGCGCCACGCTGCGTGCAGCCTGAGCTGTATGATACCAAGGTATAGCCAAGGTGTCTCAGTTTAACGGCGCTGTGTTGGGAAGGTGACAGGTGTGTTTACAGTGTGTGCGCATTGTAGCCTCACAGCAAGACATGGAGAGAAAAACGGTGTATTGATTGGCCTGGGAATAAAGTGGAATCTTAATGATCTAGCTAGGCATTGATTGTAAATCAGACTAAAAAGATGTGAAATGTTTGTAAATAAATAGTTAGTGTGTGATATTCTTATTAAAATTAACATGGCATAAAAGTACAAACTGTAGGAATGAATTGACTTGAACGTCTGCTGGCAGGATTTCACTGATTGTGTGCATGACTGCACAATGTTATGATATCTAATACAGCATCTGTTTTCAATTGTATGTTGCAGTTCAACTGCGCTGCATCACGCAAAAGAAGCCCTTGTTTTGTATATTATTCTTAATTCATATAGGACAACAACTAATCTGCTCACTTGTTGGCTGTAAATAAATAAATGAATGGATTTTACCTCGCTGGAAGCGAGAGTTTATATTTTAAGTCTTCAGGCACACTCATACTGGACAATTCATTTTAGCTTGGGCACACTGGACACCTAAAGTCGGATCCGATCTAGGCTCAGGCGCGGTTCACCTTCCTACTGGTCCCAGCATATTTGTTAGAAGTGGGACTTAACAATTGTTCATGCACACACACAACAAGCATGAGCACCCTATCTGGAAGTGTAAATGCGCTCAAGGATGCTAAGGTGCTAACATAGCAAGGAGCGAGAGTGAATGTTGCTTGCTTAAAGTCGTTTATTGACACTCCAGGAGACGTTCGCTGTAAAATTAAACTCACACAACACGAGAATTACACCTATTGAATGTCTAAATACATCCCATACTGTGTTTCTTTCTTCGAGTTTGTTCACAAAAAATTCCAGCTCAAAGCTAACGCTCAATGAATGGAAAAACACCATTGACAGGCTAACGAAAATTAGCATTGAACTGGAGGCATAACCAACAATATAACCCATTGGTTAATTATAAATTGGTCAGTTTTTCTCATACCTACTGTTTGAGTAATATCACTTGATCAAGCTTTTTCAAACATTCTGTACTGCAAAAAAACAAATATATAGTATCTTGAAGATATCGAGTCACTTTTGACTTTAAACTTGCAAACAATTGCTATTCATGTTTTATCTTCTCTAATGAAGTCTAACTTAACATTTTAATATGCGGAGATTGAAGTTAACTCTCAAGCTAATGTCAGCGGTCTTGTGCGGCTTAATACATTAACAAAAGAGAGCCTGGAGAAATGTGGGCATGCATCTATTAAAACAAACTCGAACATGCTCATATATTTTCTGGCCTCTGCATTTGACGTACGCGTACTCGCATAAAGTCAGACATTTGCCTGCAGCCTCATTTTCTTTTTTACAATGCCATCTTAATGTATCAACAACATTTTGTTACCAGATGTAAAGTGTAATATCTTCTCATTGTGGATTTCAAAATTAGTCTCACATCTACTTGTCGCCATACACTCTCCTTCAGTCTGTTCAAGTTTTATGCACATGCACACACACTGTACATAAATGCATATGAATGAATATCGCCTGACTTTGAAGAAACTTTTGGGGGTAATACATTGCACCCCCTGAAAATGTTTTTTTTGTTGTTGTTTCCCCCCCCCCCCCCCCCCCCCCCCCCCCCCTGTCATCTCCACCAGCTGTCCCTGTATCCTCAAGAGTTCACACTGAGAAGGGTCTTGTGCCATCAGGCAATTTGTGGTTTGTTCTGCACTTGGCTTCCCTGGGCGCACACACAGGACAGCATACCAAGAGCCAATTTTTGTGTTTTTCCTGACTGCACGATGCAACATTTTTCATGATGACTTCCTACAGCCAGCAGCAAAGTGTCACTTTCCTTCGATTTGCTAATTTGCATGAGTTCCCTTCCCCAGCATGATTCTGGGCATCCGTGCCCACAAGCTGAATGTCAATGTCTCCTCCCAGAATACAAATATCCCCTTGATATTGTATGTCATGTGTACTCCTGGACATCTCTAACATTTGATAATACCCTTGAGATTTTGCGATTATAAAAAAAATGTTGTATTAAATACCACCGTGCATGCTAAGTGTGTCTTTCTTCATAAAATACATTTCTTCCGTGTACCTGAGATTAAGACTGGGCAGTTCTGCTTAAATCGTTAATTATATAATTATGGATTTTTCAACGATGACAAATATTTACTTTGTTGCATCTTGAATGAAAACCAAAAGAGCTAAATGCATCGATATGAGGTGTCCCAAAATTCCCGTCTTGGGGATTTGACGGCAGCTGGAGACTGAGCACTATAGGTGATCTGCCATGGCCCCATCTAATCTGATTTGCATGCCAGAGAGAATTATGTAATTGGCATTTATGCAGAACAAAGAAGGATCAGCTCATGGAAAAGAAGGGTTTTCGTGCAGAACTGTGTGTCTAAGCCTGTTTTCTACCGATCTGCGCTGCCTACGGTTGGCAAAGGAGCACAGACATGAAATCGCTGTGTGTGTGTGTATGATACAAATACAGTAAATGTATTGTATTTGTACATAATATAATAATAAAAATAATAATACACAGTGTATATGGGTGCCTTTCTCAGTACTCACTGACACCGTAGAAAGCATAAATAACAAAGAAGCAACATTACAACCAGATAAAAGGTCAATTAAACTGATCAATAAACAAATTAAAGTGAACAAAGATAAAAGTCCATGAGCAGATGAGGTATTAAATGGAGTAGGCTGTGTTGAATAGATGTGCTGCGACTCTACATCTGAGAAGAGCGAATGAAGCGGTATTGCGGTGAGGTGCTATGCTTTCAAAAAAAAAAAAAAAAAGGAATGGGGCAGAGCCGCTGAAGGTTTCAACTTAAAAGGTCAATTTCCTTCAAAAAATGCTTACTCGTCTCCAAACTTGTGTTCAAATGACCCACCGCTGCTCAATTACCTTGCCCTACGTTTTCAGCTGATCTTTTACTCATAACATAAATATAACAGTCTTGCTTACTTTGAAAAACAAACAATAAGTTCTGAACACAACAGTAAAAAATTAATTCTAGAGGAGACCAGAGCAGCCCAAAGTGTTTGCCATTGAAACCTTTTGTCTTGAATGCCCTGGTAATGTAATTATCTTTTATGAATTTCATAGCAATTATCTCATTTCATATGCACAAGGAAATTAATTTCATCAAGACACTTTTGCAAATTAAATATTGCAACTGGCCCTGAGGAGAAGATGGAAATGTAGTTTTTTTAAACCTGACCACCAATCATTTAATTGTATGAATTTAAAAAATATATAGCGTATATTCCCCAAAAAATCAATTCATTGTTGTTGTAGTTGTGTTGAAATTTGTTCTGTTGCTGTAAGGGAAGCAAGAACAGAGGCCTGATTTGTGAAGTAGGATTGATAAGCTTTCTAACTGCGCTGAGTAACACCTGGAACTCCCCCAAATCTGGAACATGGCCTGAGGCCAAATCTCCCACAGTGAGTGGAAGATTTGTGCAATGGACTCTAATCCGACACACTCTCCCCGCACCTCCTATTTCTCATGCCCGGAACTGTTGATGTTTGTGTTGGCGCTCTTGTGCGCACGAGTCAATTCAGAACTAGAATTTCACCGAGTACAAAGCGAGCTGTCAGAAGCCGACTGGACTGTTATTAGTTGGCCTGCCTCCCGTGTGTTCAACTGCCATGTGCATTTATGTAAATGATGTTATCCTGCTCAGCTTTAGGGAGCTTGGCCAAAAAGAATGTGAAGAAGCGGTGCATTCATAAGTAAGAATACTTGATACTTCGCCATAAATGTGCTGTCTCTAAAACTCCATTCTGTAAAGGTCAAACTATATGCTGGAGAAAAGGGCTGTTTTTTTCCCCCCACAGAATTGATAGAAGTAAAGGTGGTAAAAAGAAAAGATCCGACGAATGCTGTGCTAAAACGCTGATAAACTTTCATGACCCTGTAAAAATGGGGCTTCATTCGCATTTGTTGTAATATTACTGGATGTTAAGTCCACGGAAAAAAGAGCCCTGTGCCGGCCATTGCCTTAATGGCTGAAATAATCACAGGAGACAGTCTGTCGAGTTCTTGCAAATATATAATGCACACTTTGTACGTAATGGTAATATTTTAGGAATTAGTCTGACCATTTTAATAATTCTACGAAGCTGCACACATTCTAGAACTATGAAACGATTCTAAAACAAGTATTTTCTTTTGGTTTGTATCATGTTAACTCAATGACTAATGTTTAAAAATGTTTTTTTATTTCTTCTTTTTTAACAAAATGCACAATCACAGGTCTAAACTAATTCAAGACTAAAATATTTGACATTTTTGGCACTTACATAGTGTAACGCTTGTGCTCATGGAGCGTTAGAGCATAAATTATTATTTTTTATTTTTTTGGGTGTATTAGCTGACTGCTAAAAGAGCAACAATAGACAACAGACAAGGAAGACGTGTAAGAGGAAGACGTCCAAGACTGAGACCCCACTAAACCGCTTCACATCAAACAAAAACCGTCGCATAAAAGCAAAAAAAGCTTACTGTCTCTTGTTGAGAAATGAGCGTGTCAACGGTAACGCAGGCTAGTCCAACAAATGTAAACACGCAGTTGAAGTCAAGCAAAAATATCGCCAGGCTAACTTTTCTAGCAAGCGTGCTCAACGCGTAGTGTTCCAAATGTGGGAGGCGCAAATGTTTCCTAGAATGTTCTGAGATCCTCTTGCCATGGACGTAGCAATCAATTTCGCACAGTCATCAGAATTATTAACGACTCATCACTCAGCTCATTCACTGATGGCTCACGGTATCATGGCCTTCCCTAATGCATAAAATACAGAAGCTTGGCTATCACTCAAATAAGTTGGCTGTCGTATAACATTTGTAGACAACAAGCCACATTTTGGGGTTGTTTGTGAAAGCTTAATTTTTTAAATTGAAAGCGAAAATACCCTGACCTGTTGTGAAAGTACAGTGTAACTGAAAGAAAGTGCTTAGCCTTTAGAATGATTTCCTTCTAAACTCTCCGTAGTACATGCTGCGATGGACACATTATTGTTTTGAAGTGCATCACTGTGGGGTTTTGCACAAATATTTTCACTTGTGCCGACCAAACTAAAAATAATGCTTTCATGTATTTGAACGATGTCCTCCTAAATTCTCATGGGACAGCGTCTGAAATGGTTTTTGTGGTCAACACAAAAGTACGACTGAATATATTTCCACATAAAACCCATCATCATCCGCTCACTGTTGGATTTATCTGCCGTGTATTGCACAGACTAGCGGCAAAGCTGGTGAAGCTATGAACTTGTGTTGATCCCTTATTGCTCTTTAAAATGCTGAGCTGTCAGCATGAGGCAGGTGAGGCACTCTGTTGCGCTCACGACTGAATAGACATAATAGGTCAGGAGTGAATGACAGGCCGAGTTGTGGGGTCAGGCCTACCATCCAGCTTGAGCTGAAGAGTGAATTACGCTGTAGCTGGGGCAGCTGGCCTGAGCCAAGGCTGCGTGTTGAGATTGTGTCCCAGCAGCTTGTTACTCCAAGTGTGCATGTGGATAGTGTGGAGGAATCCATATTTTTAACGGTGTCACACAGTTCCTTGATATACCTGATGTGTTACAGCTGCTTGAAAACGCAGCTTTTTACTCCTCTACCAATAAGTATGTTTCATGTAGTCTCGGGCGATCTAAGATTTGGGCGGTGTATCGTTGAAGGATTATGACTAAAGCTCATCAAAGAAAAAGTGTGGCGTGTCTCACATGCTGCTTTTGGAAAGGGGGGGAAAAAAAAAAAAAAAAAAAGACTGAATATTCAAAGCCATTCCTCTTCCTGGGAGGAAATGAAACTTGCACAACAAATAGAGAGCGGGAGGATTTTGTTGGTCTCATTCACTGCCCAGGGGGCAGAGATGGAAGATTTGGAGATTGTTTTCGTAGAGAGGCATTTCGGGGGCCGGTTCGCTATGCAGCTGTGGCCTCCACTAGCCACGAGGAGTTTATTTAATTCACGAGAAGAGAGCACAAAATATCTTCAACCCCCTCAAAGTCAAGATTTTGCACGCTACTCTCCTCTGCTTTGCTCCAATCACCTGCTTGACAGCTTGAGCTCGCCACGTCAAGGACAGTAGACGCACTGAAGCATCGGCACACACAGACAGCCGCAGTGTAAACAGGCACTTTTACATGACATCCAGTCAGGATGATTGCGCTTGCTCTACCGTGCATCACCTGCTAAGACATGATTTTTTATTATACAGCGGCGCTGCTAGCGGGGTCTCCTCGTAACTGGACAATTGTCGAGATGGGATTTGCCCGGTGGCGGTGGAGCCAGCCACAGTGAAAGACAAAGTTGAGCCTTGCTGTCGAGTTATTCTGAGCGTGGTGAAGAGCTGCGAATTATTCCGCTAATTTCTGGGTTCCCGTGAAGCATGACAAAAAAACTCAAGTGTTTCATGCTCTCACAGTTCCCCTCCTGAGAGAAGCCGAGAGACTCGGGTTTAAAGTTGTTCAGCAAACACTCGACCTGATGAGCGTTAATTACATCAATTAAGTTGACCCCAGCTATTGTCTGAGGTGAGTAAAGAACACAATGACGTAAAAGCACGGTGATGACACTGAACATTACTACATTTATGTCGGCGTCAAAATGAGTCGACGCCAACCTTTTAACATGTAAAAATACTTTTAAGAGGACATTAAAGAAAGTGATAAGCAATGGTACAAGCCAAATGATGTCACAAATTAAGTGTTTTTGTGCTCTGGAAGGTATGGATTAAAATGTGTAAAGGCACCAAAGACATTTTTTCAGCAAGCGGTACGATCAGGTAAATTCTTGAGGTCTTGTGTTATATGGTTCTCTACTGGAGCGCTTTGTGATAACAAGGCTAAAAGGCAAAACATAAACCATAGTAAGAATACTCTTCCAAAATATTAACAAACTAATGTCTCTGACTTTATAAGCAGGGGATCGCGATTAGCACCGTTGGCTCCTTAAGGCATAAAACTTGCTGCCGATGTGAGCTAATTGCGCCGCTCTTTGTAGATTTAACGTGGCGTTTAAACGGCATCACACAAACAATCATGCAGGTTAGTTTTAAGACACCATCCATCCATTATCTGAGCCGCTGCTCCTCACAAGCGTCGCGGGAGCGCTGGAGCCTATCCCAGCTATCATTGGGCAGGGTACACCCTGAACTGGTTGCCAGCCAATCGCAGGCAACATATAAACAAACAAACCATTCGGACTCACATTCACACCTATGGGCAATTTAGAGTCCTCAATTATTGAACCCCGGTCCTCAGAACTGTAAGGCAGACGCTCTAACCAGTCGTCCACCGTGCCGCTGTTTTAAGACTCATTTTGGGCATTAATTGAACCACTAAAACTTAGCTGTTTAAAAAGGTAGAATGACACTCCGTAGGGTAATACAGCTGTCTATTAAATTTCTATTATGGCACTTTTCAGCTGCACAGTGCTCAGTTCCACTCACCTCAGTATGGGGCAGTCAATTTTCCATTTCCAAATAGTACTGCAGCAAACTGCAAAAACCCACGCTGCATGGAACATATCGCTAAGAAACAATGAAAACACTTTTTCTAGATGACCACCTTAAGAGACACATTTTATTGATGAGGACACTGAGGGCAGCAGGAAAACAGACCACGACAGCAAAGTGAAGATTGCGGAGTATAGTAATGTAGCAATCAGAGCTAAGGAACAGAATATGTGACAAGAGATCAAGAGTTCAACTTTAGTTTTAGGGCTATTCTGCTGAATTTGTTTTACAGATTCCACTCCTTTTGATGCCGTGTTTAGTCCTAGTTCGGTGAAACTATCGTGACTCAAAGCATCATCCGTCCATGAAACATTTTTCCATACTTTTTGGGTCAAATTCCATCTTAGCCTTCTCTCTTTCTAGCTAACGAGTGGTTTGTGTCTTCTGATGTATCCTGTGTCGTTTTGTTCATGAAAGCTTTTACAAGAAGTAGACGGGGATACCTTCACTTCTTCCCTCTGGAGGTTGTTGCTGATGTGACTCAGTTGTTTGTTTACAGCACTCACAATGTTCAATGTTTCTGTCATCAAAGGCTGCCGTTTTCCTTGATCTACTCGTTTGACGTCCGTTACTTAGATGGACGTACGGGGCTGTGGCCAATATTTGTGCAATAGCACTGATCGATTGAACATCTTCTCTCAGCTTCACAATTGCTTGTTTTATACCCAGAGACAGCTCTCTGGTTGCTGGTTACACCTCTAACTAGTGTAAACGGAGGCAAAACCCATACGCTAACAATATGAAAAGCCACTTTGTAGGTTTTCATAAAGATGTGGTCACTATGGTACCCTTTTTTATTTTTTTTATTTATTTTTTTTTTTGACTAAAAAAAAAAAATCCTCAGTGGAGCTTGCGTTTGTCATCCACCGAGCAGATGACACCATGGTGTGCTGACCTTCCATTTGACAATCTTGGAGGTGAACTGTTGAAGGCACAAGCATGTCAAAAATAAAAATAAGCCCACGATGCAGCTGAAGGCACTTGAAATCCTGTTTGTCGGGATGCTGAATGATTGATGACCTTGGCTGCCATGTATAATGATGCACACTTAACCGTTTATTTTTGGAACACAATGATCCACATAATTAACTTTGTACTACAATAAATTGTGCTTCCATCATCCTGACACTTGCCTGAAGTTTGTTTTACTTCCAAATGATTAACAAGGTTGAGACCTTCTAGTCATATACAGCTGCATTCACATTTATGGACAAAGAGGCCTTCTCCATTCTAATGGGGAGTTTGCCTTAACTTGTGGGGGGTTACATGGTTGCTGTTGTGCTGCTTTTGTCCCCCCCCCCCGCCCCCCCCCAAAAAAGGAAGTATGACTAGATTATGACTTCAAACTGCCAATAAAGCATCAGAGGTCATTTTGAAACAGTTACCATTAGTCCGTCATTCACTTTATTTAGCTGCAAGCGAGCTAGTGTTCAGCTGCAGGCAGAATGCAACATCACTTTTTTTGCATTTGGCGGCAGGTTGTGATAGTTGCTCCAAAATCGTACAAATAAATTACAACAATGCATTTGTGCTCTCGAAAAATATACCTTTTAAGGAAATCACATTTACACAACTCAGATGCATTTAGCTCGAAGTGCAACAGCATAGCAGTGACAATGTCGAGATGGGCTTGTATTTAGACAGTGCACCTTTAAAGGAGGCATTAAAAAAAGGAAAACAAAGGTATTCTTTTATGTGACCTTACCCTCTCCTGTTTATCTCTCCACTGCTTATCGCCTATTCCTCCTTTTGTTGCCATGTCACTCACACGACCACAATTGCAAAGATGGATGATCCAGGATCATGAGTTGCATTGTGTGCGTGCGTGCGTCCGTGTCTGTGCTTACCAGCGAGAGAGCGAGAGAGAGAGAGAGAGAGTATGTGTAAGGTGCATTGTTGTAGTGCCTGTCAAAAAGCCATTAATGTAATTGGGGAGGGAAAAAAAAATAATTAAAATCCCCCCCTCCGAGTGCTTACTCTCAGTACACAAGTGTAGGACTAGTGTTGAAAATCAACTTTTGTTATCAATATCAGGCGTCATGGAAGAGAGCGTCATCTTATTGAAAACGCTGCCACTCAAATGCTGCTGCTGAGGCAGGAGAGATTTAGAGAATTGTGAAATGTTTCTAAAGCACCACCGCTGTGGTGACATTTGCGTTTTCTAATATTCTCTTTTCCCTGTAGTCAAATATTATTTAGAACGAATGATAATTGAATTGGGCACATTGCTTTCACATTTGCACTTCTCAACACGAGCGTTTCGTTCCTACTTGCAGCCTGTGCTTACCCACCTCCTCCACTGCAATAGTATATTGAGAAGTTTCTAATATTTTTAGTATCTTGCGCAGCTCCACAGGGGGGAAATATTGCAAATACCTCTGTCCAACAATTCTACAGCCTCCAACCACTATAATGAAAACCTGTCAATATGATTCAAATCTTAATTACATTATCTCGACAAGGAAATTAGTGAGGCAAGCTGCGATGATTTGGGCTTCGTCCTTTACATTTTGGTGGAGATCTGGAGAAAAATACAGGTTGGAACAGTTTTAGCTGGCACGTCAAAATTAGTGGAAAGGAGGCATGTTTACGGCTACTCGACTTTGGGGGAGATCTGCAAATTGCTGACCGCCATTGTAGATAACGCGCTACAGTTCCTATTGTAGTCTCGTTGTGATGTCACTTTTGGCTTCTGACTTAATGACGTGACCTTCTGAACTTGAAGGAGGATCAAGCTGTAGAAGTGCTCAGCACTAATGCACAGGGTTTAAAAGTCAGAGAGCCTGCGCAAGCTCGATATCATCCTTTATTTATATACACTTGTTATAATGACACAGATTTCATGCATTTAGTTTGTGAATGCCATCAAAATGCTCCTATATGGCTCTACAAGGGCATCAGACAAATAGATAAAAATATATGATTTAAATGGAAAATAGATCGATCATACGATCAATAAAACAGTCTGCTAGACTGCAGAGCAAAAGTAAAAAAAAAAAAAAAAAAAAAAATAGTGAAAAATAATAACACACAAATAGTCTGCACCTTTCTGAATATCATATCTATTTTTGTTTGGGTTTTTTTGTTCCATTTCCACCCCTACACAAAGTTTTATCCGTTAATTGGATTTTGCATATTCTTACGAACAAACAGCCATAAAAATATGCTCTCCCAAGTTGAGGTAATATGCTTCAGCACGATTCCAATCCTGAATTTGATAGATTCCATTCAATAACACGGATTCAGATGAATGCGCATCCTGCTAACACATTTACTTGGCTAATTCCAACATCGTAAAATGAAGCTCATTCTGACACGATTCATTTTAGTATCCACTACGTTTAATAACCGTGCAGTGGTTTTCAAAAGCTCCAGAGATGTTCACAATATGTATTTGAAATTTGATTAAGTGGCCAGAGCATGCTGGCTCCACTGTACCAGATCTGGCCAGAAGCTTGCGTCTAATTAGCATAATATTTGTGTTTAAGAGCACTCCTGGCGTGGTCTGTTTCGCATTTGCCCGGTATTGCTGTAACGTTTGCTTAATGCCTGGGCTGCGCCTAGTGATGGCATGCTGCGCTCATTGTGAATGCAGCGTGAATGTGCAGTTTGGGTATGGGCCCATGCATCTCCAGGGCCATATAATCAGCTCTAAGCGGCTTCTATCAATCTTCATAACAGTAGTGGGCTGAGGAGGGAAGTGCAGCTAATCACATCTAACTGGCCCCATGTTCAGCCTGGCTGTCAGTGTTGTAGCGAGGCCATATGCAAACGGTGTCCTTACACGCGTGTCCCTGACTCACGTCTGGGCGGGCCAGTCCACAGGTGGCCGGTACCGGCAGGAACGGGCCGGTGACTTTGCCCGAGTGGCTTCTACTGTAGGTTAATATGGGAGTGGTGGCCCTGCGGCAGTGGCAATCACAGCTCTGATCAGAGCGGCGCTTCAAAGATGTCTGTCCTAGTTGAAGCCAGAGTTGTCATTAGCTTCTGCCCTGTGCTTGACAGCCTCTCCCCTCCCCCATTCTCGTTCTCGCTCTCTCTCTCTCTCTCTCTCTGTCCTTGTCTCTCGCTCTTATCGCTCTCATATTCTGCCCGTGTGCAAATGGCTACTGTAATCCTGTCTGCTTGCTTGGGCCTGTCACTCCACATTTGCACTAAGCATCTTTCCTTCCGTCATCTCCTTTGCTCTAATTGTATTGTAATAAGCAATTACAGATCTATTTATGCACACCAGAGCTGAGATTGGGCCACTTTTTAAAAGGACGTGTGGAGGAGTGGAACCGGACCAGGCGGTGGCCCTCATCTTGAACTTGTTGCTCGACAAAGACGCCATTGCTCCTAATCGCTCGTTTTCTCTCGCGGAAGTTCTAATTCTTCTGTCCCATCATGTGCGTCTTGCCTTCTGTTTTGTCTCTCGTGCGCAGAGGCTTCCAAAGCAGACATGATTGTGCCGGTGTTTGTCATTTATAGGCTGTGTTTTCTCTTGGTGGGCCTGTTCTCGTGATGCAAATGAGCGATGGCAGTGTTTACCTGGCCGTGTTTTGCCTGCATGTGCGTGAGCGCCTGCACAACGTCTCCGGCTTTGATCTTGCCGCATTGCATTGACAGATGCTCTCTGGTGCTTTCCGCTTGCTTACGAGCGAGGCGACTGACGGGATCTGAATGCCAGTAATTATACCACCGCACTCGAACCATAACAACGACAAAGTGTGATGGCTTTTTGCTATCTGTCCCATTATTTTTAGATATGAGAAACGACATCGAAATCCCCAGCCTGTCTCGGGCTCTGTGTTTACAGCTGTTTATGACCCCGAATGTGGAAGAGGTGAGGGCCGTGATAAAGGCTTCCACCTTGTAATCATAGCTTGATGTGCGACCTCGACAACGCAGGTTTCTGAGGCCTGAAAGATTTGGGAAGAACACATTAGCGTCAAGGAGTCGTGAACACAAAGAACATCTGAGCTGTACTAATGTCTGAGTAGTTCACACGATGATTTTACCCGCAATATTCTTGCTAATCAGTTTTCCTTCTTCTGCTCGGTCATACTTGTCATACATTTGTATGTGATAATTACAAACCAGCACCTAATACAACACTGAACTAACTGCCAGCCACAGTAAAGGAAGAGAGGAAGAGACGAAATCAGCTAGTAACTGTTGTAGGAGAACGACTTTAATCCGCAGAGAGGCAAATTGCAATTGTTGTTTGGAAAAGAAGCAATAGTGCTCAGTCTCGAGTAGCTATTTTAGTTGAGTTCATCTGGAAGTACAAGTCCTTTAGACATGTTGTGCTTGGTTTTGCAAAGAAGTAATATCCTCTCCCTGTTCTTTCAGGCAACCCTTATGTAAACATTGCAACCAAGACCAGTTGGTAGGAAGACTGGTTGAAATCTTGCAATTTTCTTTTGTAAAGCTTCAGCCACATTGATTCGACTGTGAATCGCAACGAACAAAAGCATTGAGAGAACACATTAGGCTGTATTCGAGGAGCATAGACCTTAAAATAGGAGAGAGGATTGCTGACGGTCCACTGTGATGGAATGCTGAGCTTACCGGTATTTTACTGCCCTAACATTTGGTAAATGCAGGCAAACTAAATGGTGTATTATGTCAAGCGATTTTAATTAAGATGTTTTAATATTTGTTACTTTCATTTTGTTGCTTCCGGATGTTATTTTGGGTATGCTTGTCTTCCCAGTGATATTGGGTATGCTTGTCTTCAAAATCCAAATAAACGGGAACAAAAAATGCAGTGTAAATACAGCCTTTGAGTCCTACGTCTAACTAATCACACGTTGAAGGTTACTTGGTCGTGGTCAAACAGATTGCGGCAATTGATTTTTGAAAATGGTACTTTGGTCTAAGGACATGTTTGAAACAGAGTGATTATAGAAAGGTTGGGCATTCATCTGCAATCTCCAAATAAATACTGTATGTTCAGTCTTCGCTCTCCGCACCATAAATGGTGTCAGCTTACACCTTTGCCAGTAAAACTGCGAAATGTCTTTATCACCATCTGCCAGTCAAGCATGTGGCCCTGAATGGAGTTTAAAAGACAACATACTGCTGGTGCTTGAGTGTAAAACTCTCAAGATTTCCAGAAATATGTTGCATGGTTTTTTTTTTCTGAAGCCTTCTGTCTTACATTTTATTTCGTTTCACACTATAATCATCTCGTCTCATCCTTCTTGGGGAGTTAATAACATTCACAGTTTCCCTTTGCGCTTTCTGTTCTCCATGTTCGGAACACTAATAGCTTTTTGTTGGCGCATCATGAAGGCTCTTTGAATTTTGTTTGCTGCCACAGGTCGAGGTACTGAATTTCTACAAATAGTAATATTATAGCATGTTGCAATATCAGCTGGAGGCTTATCTTTTTCATCTTCCTCGGCACCCACAGTAGTTCTACCCCGCTGTTATTAAACGCAGTCGAATCAGCAGTTCAATATTCTTAGGATGTAAAATGTTGTGCATTATTTACACTCAGCTTAAATAGTCAATATGCACCAGTGCTGGCACTGCACTTACAGTTTTCATTCAGGAGCTCGGGTCGGATATTTTACAATCGAAACACAAAATGCGTACTGCATTTTGTGTTTCGTGGAAACATGGCTTGAGACAGTTTATCTTATGGCGGACCCATTGAGAGATTTGCATAGAATGTCCATGAAAATGCATTTTTTACCCCCAGACTTTGCTTTTGGTGTATAAAAACAGAAAGAACCAATTCCCTAAATCCGAACAGAAAGTTTGCTGAAGAAACTGTTGACCTGTCTTCCCATCACGTTGACAAACCATTTAAAGGTCATCAAGTCATTCACATCACAAACACCTGTGATGTAATTGCTGCAGGTCATCAGGGATCGCCAAGTCTTGATCCTTCAACATTGACGCATGACATTTCAAACGTAATACTGAAAGGAGGCTTGTCATCTGCAGTGATCTCACATAGGGAAGCTTTTAGTCATTCAAATCGAAGACCATTTTGCTGTTTCCACTGGTCTGACAAGTCATGACTTGTCCGTATTCACAAAATAAGAAGTAGTGTTTAAGTCTCTTAATCGTTATGTACACTGCTGTTGAACGCTAGAATATTGATGTTGGACCGCATGGAAAAGGTTGCCAGTGGAGCAGGCTTGCAGGTCTCTCTGGACAATGTTTGTACAGCAAATATTTTGAATGACATTTGTTTTTTTGACATGGCATGACAATTATTATAACAAGGGACAAAACGTAAGGAAATATATGTTTGGTAAATTCTTATTTGTGACAATGCATCTTGGGAATTACTCTTACAACGCAGGGAAGAATATTACCCTTTTAAATGGCGCCACATTTGTAAGGAAAATGCATTTTTCGGATGAGCAGCAGAGCTGAGTACAGTATCTGGGTTGCACACATAAACAATTTGTCAATCTTCTCTGCCAATGTGAAACGGGTTATTTTGCCGTTGCCATTGACTCTTGTTTGATATTTGTTCACTAGGATGAAGAATCATCATCTATATTGTCATCATGACATACATAGAGTACATACATACCTGCATCTTCATGCAATTTGACCTCTGCTTTTAACGCATCACAGTCATGAACACAGCAACACGTACTCAGTTAGTGTGTGGTACCATTTATACGGGAAATAAATACATCAATTTCCAATGGTATACGATTTGCTGCCATGGAGCATTGTTATACACAAATTATGTTTTTAGTTGACTTTTGTGTTGTTGCTGCCCCGTGTTGGCGTCTGTGCATGCATTTATTTATTTATTTTAAATATATATTTTCGGTGAAGGTAAACACAGTGGTATCTGATATGTGCCACTTGAACTGTACATGTAAATAGACCGTCAAAACAATTGTGCACTGCCATTAAATTGGAATTGGAACATTTTGACCTGCAGTGTGCAACCAGGCTTACTGACCACATATAGTGTACACTCAAGAAAGTGAAAACACACCGTGACAGACACGCACGCACATGCACACACACACACACACACACACACACACACACACACACACACACACACACACAGGTCTCTTTACGGTCTCTTTGGGAGGTGCAAAAATAGCTGAATGTTTCAAAAATTGGGTTATGAAAAAAAAAAAAAACTGGGTTAAGGATCTGTCCATTTAGAAATCTTATTGAAATGCTTATTGATTTATTTTCCCTCTTTTTTTAATTGCGTAGTTTTTTTGTTTTGTTTTGTTTTTTTTATGCTAGGAAGTGATTTTTAATAAAAAATTATTTCCCTGAATCAAGTTAGTGCTACTGCAGTCATCAACATAATCAGATTAAAAAGCATCTGATATATTTGCACCAAAATTCTAAAACAATTAGTAGGACTTGAAACTTGTTAACAAAAAGCAACCTCTCTATTTAGTTTTATAGTATAGAGCAATGAGTCATATAATGTCTTCAGTCACCATGGGAACCAAAAAAAAACAGGACAATAATTGTTATAACGGGAGTCGGCAATGCCATCAGCTTCTCGGGAGAGAGACAAGGCTGAAAACTTGACAGGCTGGAACGGGTTTGATGGAACAAGATGGAAAGATGACCAGGGAATGGGCAGCCTGGAAGGCAAATGGGACAAAGAGCTGACGTAGCGAAGCAGGCCAACATGAGCATTGGCTTGTTTATTTATCTATTTCTTGATTTTACCTTGATTGGCAAAGATAAAAGTGAGTGATGATGATAAATATTCGCAGAGCCAGCTTATCAGCAGCTGTCTGGCCCGGGTTGCCGGCAGTGGCGTCCAAGGCTGATAACCCCCAAGGTCTGAAGGATGATGTTGGCAAGGAGGAGGGGAGAGGAGGAGGATGCAGCTGCTGGGTCTATTCTCGTCTACAACCCACCACCAGCCAGATCATCATTCGGCATGTTGATGTATCACAAAGGAGGGGAAAAACAGAACAGTGGTTAGCGTCACTATGACTGTCCCCTTTCCTTTCAGAAACTTGAGTGACACCAAACTCTATACTGATGTCAAGTTCAAAGTGAGGAAGCTTGGGTTCATCGAGACCGGTCGTTCTTAAACGTTTTACACCTGGTACCACCTCAAAAAATACTTAATTCTCCAAGTACCACCATAATGAGCACCAAAATATTTTAACGTACTAGTAGGCCTAAGTGTTCATCAAAAATGAAGTATACTACTTCAAGGTTTAATACAACTGAGCTGAATGTAAAAGAATAATAATAATAATAAATAAATAAAAAATACTGTTGTGTATTTAAAAAAGTTAGAGCTTTTAACTCAGTGATTCTTTTGCATACCACCAGATGGAGCCCGTGCACCACTATTGGTACTTGTACCGCACTTTGAGCACCACGTTTCTAGCTCATGGTTTCCCAACCAATTTCAGTCCAAGGCCCAAATTGGAAATGAGATTCAATCCCAGGACAACAAACATTGACATACGGTATCAGTCAAAAGTTTGAACACATTCTCATTCAACAGCATTAGAAAGTGTGTCAAAACTTTTTAATGTACCTGCAAAGCAACATACATTTATTACAATCAACATTTTTTTTGAAAAAAAGTGTGTTTGAGGATCAATAAAATTGCTTTTTATTTATTTTTTTTTTTTTACGCGTTTGGGCCCAATAAAACTGACCCAGAAACCTTTGGTTACCAACCTTATATTGGGGAAATGCTGATTTAGATCGGGATAGTTGTCAAGTTAAATGACTGCTAGTAAATTAAGTTTGCCTGTGAGACAGTGAGTGCACCTGGAAAGCCCGTAACAGACGCGACTTCGGCTCCGGCTGAGTCTCGCTTCTTTTCATCGCTGTCGTCTTTCATGCATTGAAAGTGTTTCGGTCAGCGTTCTGATCAAGATAGATTCCCTCAACCTTTGAGCTGTCCGGCTGTGTTATTCTAAAGAACTGTTATCAGGTTTACATTGTTTATTTTTTGGTTTTCTCTGGTGATTTCACTGAATTATCTGTGCATCCAAACGCAAAGAATGATTACTTACTTATTAGACCTCAAATAGGAAAAGCACAGATTTAAGAATTCCTTGAAAAACGATGGATCTAGAAATGATTTACTCCAAACACACACACAACATAAAGATATTGTCAAACTTGAATATTTAACTGTTTTTGTGTTTGTTTTGCTTATTTTTTTGATTGATTCCATGACATTCGGAAGTCGGTTAAAAGTTTATTTTCAGCTGACCATACAATTGCAGCATAATTTATTTTTGTATTATTATTTTTTTTTTTAAACAAAAGATGGTTGCATGAATGTGCAGGTTTGTGTCCTTAAATTTCCAAAAGTTTCTTATACATTTAGTACAAAGATTTGGTTTTTTTTTTTGGGTCCTTTTCGATGCTTAGGGTAATAATCCTTCGTATTGTCGCTGTTTGCAATTAAATGAGGCTTTAATGGACTTCCATCTTCTAGCACTCATCAATTTGTTTTGTTGCCTAGTAAGTGAATGCTGCCGTGAGAGACAATCACAGAACTGTGTTTATTCTTCTTTTTTCTCCCTGTCAAAACATTTGGCCTTGTGACCTTGCTTGCTATGAATACAGAATTTCAAATGGCGGTCTGGAACTTTTATTGGGTGCATATATTCAAGAGCGCCTGTGTCCTCTTTGTTAAATGCGCCGCCCATTAAAGTTTTATCTTACTAATCATTCCCTCGTTTTCCTTTCAGATGGTCACAAGAACGAAGAAAATATTTGTGGGTGGCCTTTCAGCCAACACAGTAGTGGAAGATGTGAAGCAGTATTTTGAACAGTTTGGGAAGGTAAGGCTGTTTTTGTATGTATTTATTCTTTGTTTGTAAACCTACATTCTACATTTATACTGATTACATTCTGTTGATTTGAACATATGATAATGAAACTGAAAGCTGGAAAAGATGAGGAAACGATGGCGAGTTATGGGTCAAGAGTCTTGTGTGTTATCAACAATATGCAGATGAAAATTAATTTTTAAATGTTTTTTTAAAAAAAGCCAATGGTCGCTAAATGATTGTGAAGTGGAACCTCCAAAGTTGAACACAATCTGTTCAGTGACTCTGGTCAACCTCTAAATTGTTCACATTTTAAAACTACATTTCCCAATGAGATTTTTAGGTTTATTTTATTAAAAAAAATAATAATAACTTCACTGAAGAGGCCAGTAATATTTTAACATTATTATCTGTCATACAAGTATTTGCAGAAGTTAACCAGTCTAACGTCTTTTTTTAATGAAACGCTCTTAAACGAGCAAGGCAGAAACTTGATTGACAAACCGAAAGCGTTAATAAGTGTAGCGTTGTGTAAAATACTTCTCGCAACTCAAATATGTGACACCTGTCACGGGATATCCAAATCAACGTCTTTTTTTTTTTTTTTAAATACCAATACCAGCTTTGACAGTGAGTTCCATCAAGCCATGGTAAATGGAAACAAAAAAAGCAAGTAGACAACATAAAAGAAAACCCAATAAGAGCACTACAATTGCATAAGGCTAAGAGCAATCATCTTTAAAGGTAATGGCACTGCAACACAGAAACGCTGGACAAATGGACACTGCTGGAATGCTTTCGACTTAAGATATTGGTCCACTTACTTTAAGGTAGTAGTCTCACCCAAATCCTAAGCGAAGAGCAAAGTACAAATGCAGAAATATTTACTCGAAGTCCAAATTTTACAAGCTCTAAAGAGGTTTGGAGGTTCCACTGTACAATTTGCAATGAAAATGAAGTATTCTTGCTGTGTGGTCTTCATAAAAAGATATCTGCAGTACATTGTTGTCAAACCAAGTACCTCCAGTTGAGTGAGGTCTATTTTTGCGCCCTTTAATACAACCACAATTCCAATTTAGTTGGGACGTTGTGTTAAACATAAATAAAAACAGAATACAATGATTTTCAAATCATGTTCAACCTATATTTGTTTTGTTTTTAGCAAATAATCATGAACTTAGAATTTTATGACTGCAACATGTTCCAAAAAAGCTGGTACAGGGTTATGTTTACCACTGTGTTACATCACCTTTTCTTTTAACAAGATTCAATAAACGTTTGGGAACTGAGGACACTAATTGTTGAAACTTTGTAGGTGGAATTCTTTGCCATTCTTGCTTGATGTACAGCTTCAACAGTCCGGGGTCTCCGTTGTCGTATTTTACGCTTCATAATGCGCCACACATTTTCAATAGGAGACAGGTCTGGACTGCAGGCAGGCCAGTCTAGTACCCGAACTCTTGTACTACGAAGCCACTCTGTTGTAACACGTGCAGAATGTGGTTTGGCATTGTCTTGCTGAAATAAGCAGGGTCGTCCATGAAAAAGACATTGCTTGGATGGCAGCATATGTTTCTCCAAAGCCTGTATGTACCTTTCAGCATTAATGGTGCCTTCACAGATGTGTAAGTTACCCATGCCATTGGCACTAACACATCCCCATACCATCACAGATGCTGGCTTTTGAACTTTGCGACCATGACAGTCCGGATGGTTCTTTTCCTCTTTGGTCCGGAGGACACGACCGCCACAATTTCCAAAACAATTTGAAATGTGGACTCGTCGGACCACTGAACACTTTTCCACTTTGCATCAGTCCGTCTTAGATGAGCTCAGGCCCAGAGAAGCCGGCGGCGTTTCTGGGTGTTGTTGATAAATGGCTTTTGCTTTGCATAGTAGAGTTTCAAGCTGCACTTTGAGATGTTTTCTGAAGTGTTCCTGATCCCATGTGGTGATATCCTTTACACATTGTCGGTTTTTGATGCGGTGCCGCCTGAGGGATCAAAGTTCACGGGCATGCCTTACATGCAATGATTTCTCGAGATTCTCTGACCCTTTTGAGGATGATATGGACCGTAGATGATGAAATCCCTAAATTCCTTGCAATTGTACGTTGAGGGACATTGTCCTTAAACTGTTCGACTATTTTCTCACGCACTTGTTCACAAAGAGGTGAACCTCGCCCCATCTTTGCTTGTGAATGACTGAGCAATTCAGGGAAGCTCCTTTTCTACCCAATCATGGCACCCACCTGTTCCCAATTAGCCTGTTCACCTGTGGGATGTTCCAAACAGATGTTTGATGAGCATTGCTCAACTTTCTCAGTCTTTTTTGCCACCTGTCCCAGCTTTTTTGGAACATGTTGCAGCCATAAAATTCAAAGTTAATGATTATTTGCTAAAAACAATCAAGTTGTTCAGTTTGAACATTAAATCTTTTCTTTGTAGTGTGTTCAATTAAATATAGGTTGAACATGATTTGCAAATCATTGTATTCTGTTTTTATTTCTGTATAACACAATGTCCCAACTTCATTGGAATTGGGGTTGTACAAGGACATGCATGCCACCCACCCACACACATGCACACAAACAGCCTGTGATACAGTGGCAGCATTTCCCAGATAATTTCCTCACACTGAGTGGAGATCCATTTCCCTCATGTCATATTCCACATCAGTCAAGGTCACCTTCAGCAGATACCGTCTCTGTAACGTCAGCACTTGACCTTGAGTTTAAACAGTTTCCACGAGGATGGATTTTTCATGGGCACATAATGCACCATGTCCTCAAGGAGACAAAAGAGCTGTTATGAAATAATGGAAACAGTTATTTTTGGTTCAGACCCAGTATGCAACCATCTCTCCCCTCCTCCAAAGGCAAGCGTTGTTTTCCGGGCTGGAAGCGAGCAAGGTGAATGACTTTGTTTGGCTGCTCTTCTGTTGAGGATGCTTGGAAGGCCCTAGCATGGCCTGGATGGTCTATTTGCACAATAGAACCCAGCAAGCAAATATGCAAGCGCAGCTTTGCAATCAATGGATCTGAGAAAGGGCTCCAAATGATTTTCGACTTGATTGAATGACATAATTGACTTGATTATACAAAGTTTTTTTTTTTCCCCCTCCTTGAGGAATCCTCAAATGCTTAGGAGGAAACAAACAAATCACACTGATTGAGCAAGATCTTGTAGATGTTTTCTGGGTGTGCTTTTATAGCCTACTTGTGCATGCCTCCATGCGTCTGCAGTACTGCTCTCGCCTTGCGTGAGCGTTCCAGCGATTAAGTGTATTTATACGCCTGCGTGATTAGATGTGTGTGTGTGTGTGTGTGTGTGTGTGTGTGTGTGTGTGTGTGTGTGTGTGTGTGTGCACGCAGGTCTGCGGGAATTTGGCAAATGAAAAATCGGAGGAGATATTGGGGGCAATATCTGTAAAACGGATGTTAAAGCAAAATTATTCTGTTTTCTTTTCCTTTTCAATCTCAAGACTATAACGTATATCAGGGCCGTCTATTATTTAAACATGCTGAATATGGGTGGACCCCTGCATACTCACCCCTGCATACTCACGGTTCAGCAGCCGCATATTCATTTGGATTTATTTTTTATTTATTTTATTTTTTTTCCGCCTTTTCCCCCCAATTTTTTTCTTTTTTTTGGGGGGTTTTTCCTTTGTTTTTTTGGAGGAGAAGCAACCCCGAAAATGCTTATTCAAGAATTTTTGTTTAAAAAAAAAAAAAAAAATTAATTTGTGTTAATGCAATTATAATGGGTGTCAATTATCTGACCCTATCCATCGCAAATAGCGGGGGTCCACTGTCGTTTCCGCTGCATAGAATATTAGTGCAGTGTGTCATTATATATCAGTAGCCCCCTTGATCCAACATGACGGAAGGGCTGCTTGATATATATTCACATACATACATACAGTTAAGTCAAGAATTATTCATACTGCGACAATTGTTGGGTGGATTCTTCTGGCTGGAAATGACTGGAAAGTCATCAGTGACTAAACACTGTGAAATGTTAATACAATAAACGCTCATTTATCACGGGGTTAGGTTCCGGACCACCCCCGCAATAGGTGAAATCTGTGAAGTAGTTACCACATGTTATTATTATTATTATAAATGACTGTAGTTCCAATATATTGTGCATCTTAAGTAAAATGTTTGTCGTTTTTTTTCAAAAGCTGATCCTGCGTTATTTCTGCATATGCATTGCCTGAGGAGCCTTTAAATTTGTTCGCAGAGTATGAGCAAAAACAAGTACGCCCATATTAATGAATCACAGATTTGTGCGTATGAATCATTTAAGCACAAATCTGTGAGTACTCCCTTTTAGTGAATGAGGCTCATTTTTGCTACGTATGTACCACGTACGCGGGCCGCTTAAGTGACGAGTCTTTAAAAATATAATAGTACAGTTAAATTTGATCCATGAGGGAGGTATAATGTAACGACATAGTGATTTAACAATGTGGTCGTCGTGTGGTGTGGAACTAGGGTAGTCGTATACTGACAACTGCACCACTATAACAAAAAGTATTGTAAAATGAATACCTCCCTGACAGTGTACATCAAAACCAAACTATGTTGTCATAATAAAGGCTACTTTTTTTATGTAGCTGTTGTATTGGATCTCATTATATTGCAGAAGTGTCACTCATCACACGTGCACAAGCAATAGCTCTTTCTCACAGAGAATATAGTAAGTCCTCTCATTGTGATGTAGCAATAGCTATGTGTGTGTGTGTGCGTGCGTGTGGCACCATAAGCCAATTAGCAGGATGTGGTCTGCAGAGGTGTCGGGGGTTGTGAAGCAGTGGAGGGCAAACAGCTTGTGTGGCCACAACTGGGTCACAGGTTCTGTCGGTAACCTCCACACCTCCCCTCGCTGCCACCTCGCTCCCTCTCTACGCTGTCTGGGGGTGCACGGGGCGGGTGTGGGGGGGCTTGACATCTCTCCTCCACATCAGTCTCCCCAGCTGTCACCTTTAGGACGCAGCACGAGCCTACGCCTGGCACAGTTTCACAACCCGAGCCGCTTCTTTGTTGCCTTCATTACGCGCTGAAGGCGTATATTGGAAGTGATTGCATTTAAGTGGAAGTGTGCTTGTGTTTGACTGATTATAATGCATCTCAGATGGATTCCATTACCTGGCTAATAGTTGCCACATCCCGCCACCTATTTTCTTTCTCAGGGCATCGCACGCACTGCACATTAGCCGTGCGAGCCAGTTGAGAAAATCTTATCGTTTCTTTATATTCAAGGACTCGTACCCAGAGGCTGCTCCCGCTCCGGTTTCCCGTTAAAGTAAAATTAATCAGTACTGTGCTTGGGCTGCTATTTGCCTCTGTGCAGGCTTGTATGTCGCAAGAGAATAGAATGCTATCATTTAAAGATCAGTTGTTGTTGTTTATTACACTAGATTATTTCCTACCATTTGCTTCTCAAAATATGTAATTATTTTCAACCATTCTAAGTGATTAAGAGCAAAAGGTGGAGACCGCGCTAGAATGATTGATCCCAAGTCAGCTGTACAAAAGTGAGCATTGCCAAGCACCATGCTCCCAATGGCTTGGTCACACTTCATACAAGTAAAAAACTAAAGTGGCAAACTCCATCCATTTATCAACATTTTCTAAATTGTGTAAATGATTTTATGAAAAGATTTTGAGTTTTATGTGAGATAAATTCCTTCCGTTCCATGGTTAAAGCTGAAAGGTACTTGATGTTAGTAGTGAATCAATGCCAGATGTATTTATTTTTATTTGTAATTTTTAATTAGGCAAGTCAGTTGACAAAAATGCAGCTCCAGAAAATCAACCAACAATTTAAAATGTTTGATGGGGCTGCTTTTCATTTTCAAAGGATGACATGACGCCTTCTTGCTTTGCAATGATTCAAACAACTTTTGACACCCCCACCCCCCTTCCCGCCCTCCACAAAAAGGTTCCACTGAGGCAAGCACTTGATTAGGCTTGGAATTTGGTGTGAAGACACCTTGTAAATTTGGATGTGACGTACCAGCTGAGCCCTGCCCTGGCATGTAGAGAGCGCTCCACAGTGCTAAAGGCATAATTAGATGGGGTGACTAATGCTTTGGTCCTCATTGGTTTATTTTGATCAGCTTTGAGTGCATCCCACGCTGGTCTCATTCAGCCCGACAGAAACGAGTCCTGTTCTCGGAATCAGACCGCCTCCACTTCAGTCACTTGGCTGGGCTTTGCAGCGCAGCCCTCAAGCAGACTTTTTATTTTCACCAGAGCGACTTGCTTCCGTGTCACTCGGGCCCCACAATCGTTTCTTTATGTCTGGGCCGTCCTGGTTCTCGTGCTCCGCTGGTCTAGCGGCAGCTCCTGGAGGTTTAACTGAATGGGTGGAGGAAGAGGAGGAGCTTATCCAGTTCACTGCTACTGGGCTTATGAGGGATAAAGTTAGATACAAAGGTCACCACTGAGTCAGACGAGCAGAGCAGTGCATTGAGTCCTAGAAGATGACAATGATATGATTTAGGTTAAGTAAATATCAATTCAAGAACCTGAGTGTAAGAGAGATGGAGAACGCCACAAATATATTTATAGAGACATGATGGAAAAGGTTTAGTCGGAGCACATATTCTTCTCTCAAAGACCCAAAATGAATCGAATGGGACAATGAACTGAAATTATACAAGCATCAGAAACAGTTTCATTGGTTCGTGTGTGACATTTGTTCTGGGGCTTTGGTAATCTAATACCACGGCTGACATTTTGCATGGTCTTAGAGTTTGTAAATGGCACCAAAATAACTCTGCGGGACAATCTGTGAAGACACTATGATTTCACGTCTCATACCTGCCTAGCCTCCTTTTGCATCTAAAACTATTGGTACTGTATTACGTTGGAAAATATTGCATTGCTTCATCAGAAGCATTATTGTTATGCTTCCAGATGAAATGTTAGTGAGAATTTCATATCGTGATTGTTGTGAACAAAATGGCACTATCAGCATCATTATGTACTTCTAACATAAAGGCAAACCAAAAAAATGGAAAAAAAGTGCTATGCGCATTTCCACACCTGCAGTTCACCAGACCCATCCACCGATTTAGGTGACTGCTACTCTGCGACCTTGGATAATCTATTAACAAGCATTGCAATTTGAAATAACACACTTCGAAATATTATCACAGTTCATGGGTAAACCATAAGTGATTCAAACTTAGTTTTGTTGAAAAGGTTTGAATCAGTGGAGATGCCATTTCACATCCACCAAGCTAAAGTGCATGAGCAAGAGGTATTGTTTTGATCGGAGTTTTTAGGGTTTATTATTTTAATTTCTTAGTTACAAGGATGAAGTGTAAACTACAGAATAGATTTCCATTTTTCAACTTTGTGGAGGAGTGTCACATGGCAAGGAAGAAAACTGTGGCCAGCTGAAGGGAACGGTGTGGCTTCGTTCTTTGAGATTGCAATAATCAATTATCTTCTCGCCGTCTGATTGACAAACTAGTTCTTGAATGTGCACTTTAACGGACTGAAGTGACAGGCACGATGAGGAGAGCCTCTGACATGTTCGCGCGTTAAAGCGGAAAAAACACCGATGATTAATGCAGAAAAAAATGCACTTTAAAAGAGGGAAAGGAAGCTAATCAAAAGGCCACAGTCCTTCATCCCACTTCCTCAGCTGGTGCAGGTGCACATTTGCATGCCGTTTACATGGCAGCTCACAGTGACCGCGAGCACTCCGACGTTTCGGTGTCTATCATCGGCTGACGTCCTGTGATTGTTTTTCCTCCCTGCTGCAACTGACCTAATCAGTTGGGGGATATTGTCTGGTTCCAGTGATTATAAGGAGTGATCAGAGCAGCCATGATGGAGCTTGTGCCTCTCCGTCCCGTTTTAGCCAGAGGCTTCAATCTCATTGCAGTCACTTGTAGTTAGTGACTGAGACTTGCCGAGAGAAGGGCAGAGCAATATAAATGAATTGGCTATGAATGTGGGTATGCTAGTGCTGCTGCAGGGACACATGAGGGAAAAGGGCCAGTTAGACAAACCATTTTCTACCCCCCTTGACCTTTATTTGCCCATTGGCCCAGCAACATTTCAAGCTTTTTAAATGGCCGCTGAAGAATCGAGCTGCGGTAGCCACCACCTTCCGTGTGAGAATCGGGATCGTGCATCTGTGGGTGTATTTTTTTTTACCTTGAGGGCCGCAACTTGAATTCAAGATAGGATTTTTGACTCTGTTGAAATACTTATCACACACATTCTGTTATTCGACACTGTGCTCCATCGGCGTCTCACAAAGAGAGCTTCAGATCCGAGAAGATTGACAGCTTTCTGTAGCTCTTTGGTCTCATCTCCCAGCTGTCTTTCCTGGCTCCCTTCGGATAAGCCCGGATTGGCTTGATTGTGTTATCGGCGACTGATCGGGTGATTGAATGACGAAATTTTGAGCCTGCTGCTTAAAGAATGAAATGTTTAAAGAAGATTGACTGTGATTGGATCAGATTGGGCACCTGCTCAAAGGGGGTTAATCAGGTGGCGGCAGGAGACTGCGGCGCCATTGTGACAAGAAACGGCGGTGTTAACGCGCGGGTCGGGCTTTATTATTGGGGGCGGAAGACGGATGCTTGCAAGGCCCCATGGATGCCGTTCACCTAGGGAGCATTTGAAAAATGTCATGAGAGGAAGTGTCATGAGTCATTTGCAGCAGTCTTAAACCTTAGATTAGTGCGGAGGCGTATCCGCACGTCCACCTTCGCCTTGGCAACACCACGTCGGAGATCAGTTGGGTGAGAATTGCGAATCAAAGGAAACGTATTTTGCTGATGGATGTGAGAGATATGCCGCATGTGTGTTCTCATGATTGGCATGAAATGCAGAATTTGAAGGTCGAGCGCTTGGCAGAATATGAATGGAAGGGGAGCCAAGAGAATACTAAACTAAAGACACACTTTAGTATGAACTTTATTCATTTTCCTCAAATTTAATGATTACAATTGTGCCTTTTTTTTTTTTTTTTTTTTTTTTTTTTTTTTTTTTTTTACACAATTGTTCTAACTGTATCACAACTGTTTTCCTAAAGTACACTAATTCCATGCCCTAACTTTTTGTTGGCCATTTGTTTTTCAGTGAACACAACAGCTGCCAATCAATACCAATCTCTGAATGGCAATACATCACGGGTAGCGAGAGAATACCCATTCATGCAACTGTGGCTCAAATGGAAGTCGTTAAGAGTTGCTTAGACGTGCATATTTGAGTTGAGAACGATAGCAGTGTGTGAGTGACAGAACCTTTGTCTCTGCGTGTCACAGCCAAATGAGAAACAGTGGTGTCAAATTTCCCCCAAAAATCTTGTCTGATAGGCTTTCAGGGACAAAGTGAATACGATTTTCACTCTGGATAACCCATTTGTCATCTTTTTTTCCCTCCCACCTATCTGAAGTGAGTTCTCTAAATGTCCCAACCCCCCCTCACTCTCTCTGTTTGGACCATGACTCAGCAGCACCTGGAGGGAAGGAATTTCTCTCCAAAGAAGCCACAGTACTATACTCACATACACCTGTGCTGTTGCAAGCTGGGATATTTTCTGTAATATTTGCTTTGTTCTTGTCCCAGAGTGACCACAAATAATAGCGGCAGCTTTCTCTCTCTAGATTTTTTTAGAGATAAATGGCAAGCACAAGATTTACCCGACCAGTAAAGACTTTTCGTCAAACAAACAAAAACATTTCCAAGATCAGGGACACCAGCAGTTAGTAGAGCTTGCAAAATTCAACCATGTATGGAAACACAGTATTAAGAGAACGGTATTATGTTTGCTTTACAAACGGCAGAACCATTTACAAAAATATATGGGTTTTTGAGAGTTCCCACCAATCAGCAGCAATCAAACTGAATAGTACCCTCCGTATGTACTTAAAGCTGTGTTTACAAGTCAAAAGTTGCAAGGCAGCAAAAAGACAGACAGAAACAAGACAAAATCATAGTTCCCCACTAGTGTTTGCGGTAAGTGATGAAGTATTGAAGTGTCGAAAAATCTCAATCAATAGCCTGCTGATTCCCTTTAGCCTCTCACAGCTGTGTGACCAGATCCATAGGCGGCTACAGCTCAAGCTCTGACTCGGAGTGCCTCCTACGCATGCAATCGCTTTACTCAAATCACTGCTAAAATGCTCTTGCATGGAAATGTGCACTACGTGCTTGAGTTTAATGTGAAGGGCTAACGACGTCTCAAAAGTTTCACTTATCTGAATCACTGCGCTGCTCACACTCATGTGCATGAGTGCATGTCTACATCGCCTCAGGTCTGGCAAAACTATTAGTCTTAAAGAAATCCACGATGATAAATTCAGTGGTTAGTAACTGCCTGTTAGGTTTTATTTGCTGTAACAGTGGAGACCAACATTGGTAGTGACGGGCTTATTGCATCCAGACATATTTAGCTTGGAGAGAGAGAAGGTAGGTCAAACCAAATGCAGTACATATAAAAAGATGACATTGCAGGTCCTCCCACTTTTTGTCTCCATTCACATCTTCTTTCCCGAAACTTTGTACTTTAGTTTGCTGTTGTTGCTCCTTTTATTTTTCTTTATCGCGCACAATTTATTCGATGTTTACATCCTTCTAGTATCACCGTGCTTTGAAGATTTAGTGTGGAGGATGGAAACCAACGGTGTTAAAGTTAGGGGCCAGTATATGTGCTGGTGCAACCATTACGTTGATTTAGCACTGCCAAACTAATTAAACCCAAGTAGAAAGAGTTGCATGCACAAATTATTCAGGCAAGCCTCACTTTTTGTCACATATATCTGACATTTATCTAATCAATATATCTGGATTATTTGGAGTTCTGCCAACGGTGTGACTGAATGACTGGCGAACATGTCGAGCCACATATTAGATATGGCTCCAAATGGTAAAATGGCTTCCATAGTTATTTTAAGACGTGGGAATGTACTGTGCATGTGTTAATATATTCAGCAGCCTTTGGAAGCCTTGTTGGAAGTCACAATGAGTCATTCCAAAAGAAGTGTACACAGTATGCAGTGTGTTGTTTTATTGTTTAAAGATAGAAATAGTATCAATTTTTTTTATTTATTTTTTAATTGCCCTAAAAATGACTTTCGTCTTGGACTATAGATATAAATATTGTGATAAAACCCACCTCAACATGTTTACAATACTAAGGCTTGCACTTATATACTGTAAGTAGTTAGGTCATACTCTTGAGCCTCTTGCACCAACTATAGTATGGGTTCAAAATTAATTATTAATTATTAGGAATTCAATTATTATATTTGATGGTAAGTTCTAATTTTAAGAAGTGGGGACAGTCCACATTTAAACATTTTTTTTTCCAGTTTTCAAGGTAGTTTACTTTTAAATTGCATTTATTAATTATGTGATCAGATCAATGTGTAGGACGTGTATTTTACACTTAATTTGATCATGCATTTATACATTCCCCCCTTGGGCGGCAAAAGGCACCAATTCAGTGGAATGGCCCAACGTGAATCCACGACATTTGAATCAAACCATATTTGTCATGCCATTTGCCAAAGTACGCATCTAATGTACGTCACATATTGTACAGTCTGAGAGCCGCACTGAATGCACATAACAGACTTGAAAACTTCAATTATTATTGTAAATATTGTGACCACAATTATCGCAGGTATCAGTGGTATCACAATATTGCTAACAAAAATAAATAAATACAAATACCTGTACCTAGAACCGGGGAACAAGTTTTATTTTAAATATAAAACAAATTATAAAATCAGCAACATTATGCAGGTTTTGCACATTAGATCCGGTTGTAAACAATGTTCACTGCTATCATCTGTGTAAACACAGGAATGCAGCACATGTTGAGCGTGTGCGAGGAGTCGAACGTCCCGCATGCTAAACCGAAAACGGGTCGAGTTATTCAACAGTCCAATCTGCCCCTGCATATACGTCACCATCGTGATATTCGAGTATGTAGGGAGCATATCAATTGCACCTTGTTTGGTCCCGTTAGCTGCTGATGTTGAAGAGGAGCTGGCTATGGAGTCCTTTAGACGATGACTTTCAGAGACACTAAATAGCGTGTTAGGGATAATTAACATTTGAAACTGTCATTTGTAAAACAGTGTAACACTGTAACGGTAATACTGTTTCAAATTTTGTCACTTAAGTAACCCGTTTCATCGCTTAATGCATATTCTATACACTATATATTAGGAAAAGGTGAACATACACAAGCATAGTAGATATCACCTTGATATCACTATATTACTGTCGATGACGTGTAAATCCAATGCTAACCCATCTAATAGCCTCTGGACTTGTTAAATTGCACTTTTAATGGCATTAAAACAAGCATGCAGAAGTGTACAAATATCCGTTGGAGCTATCACAGGACTTCTACATTTTTATTGCCTAAAATGATGTCATGGCGAGAAATGCAAACGTTAATTAAATGTGGTGTCGACTGTCGACACTTAAAAGTCTTAAAAAAATGCCGAAGTGATCTGTAATTATGCTACTTTTATAGGTTGTAATAACAGAAAGTACCTTTATTGGGTTCCGAGTAGTCGTAGTAGCAGCAAAAGATTCATCGTGTTATGGTATGTTTGTTGTATCACTAATTCAAATAAAATGGAATATAAATACAACATTTCTGTTTTATAGTTTTACCCTTCATGACGTCAAGTCCTCCAAGCTGTGTGTGCTTCCCCCACAGGGAAGAATAATGCATCAGCAGACATGGTTGCCAGCATGCGACAGACTGACAAGCGATCTATTCTGAAACCTTCTCTCATGGCTTCGCTTGACTCGTCTAAAATCTAAATAAGTCAGTTTGATTGAAACAGTGGCACCGAGCCGAGATGTGGCATCAAGTCTCGCAGTCGAATCTTTTGGTCACGCACACGTTGACCAGACACGTGCACACACACACGCACACACACACTCAAGTCACTTCCTGATCGGGAAGCTTTGAACCCAACATGTGGCCCATAAGTCCTATCCACAGGTAATTAGGTTTGATGGTTAGTTGAGCAGAAGCGTGGATGTTATCCTTTTTCCAGACTTGCCACCTGGAGGCTTTCCTCGAGTTGTTTTTGGAGCCCCACTGCCAGCCCAGCATCCTCTCTTCCAGCTCAGCACACATTGTAAAAGCCACCAAGGACCACTTCATTCCCTTTGAAGATGAATTATCCACTAAAGTGACATTATGGAAATGGAATATTAACTTAAATCCTTATTAAATAAACAGCATCTTGCATCTAACCAGCATACTCGATCCCCAACAATTGGTCTAACATCGCTGCGCCTCAGTAATTCTAAAGTCACGGTACACACGACAGCGAAAAAGAAAAATGACCACCAGTTTCATTTTAAACAGCGTCTCGTTTAATTGAATTAAAGTACGATTTGTATGTGACGCACTCACATGGAGAGGCGGTATCATGCTCGAGTGACAGGTTGATTGCGTTTAATCATCTGCCAGCAGGTCTTCCAGCTGCCAACACACCGTGTTCAATGACATGATATTCAGCGGAAAAGGTTTGCATTAATACGAAAAAAGACAAGGCTACAGCGGGGGAAGAAAAGCTACTTTTTGTGGTCACTTGTATGCTGAAAACAAAGCACATTCATGGCATTTTAAGAACTTACTTCAAAAGGCCTATCGAGTTAACCTGTCACTCGTCAATGACAAAATGGCTCCTGTAATAAAGGCCTATCAAGAACAAAATACAGGCGTTCAAAAGAGTACTTGACTTTTTCAATGGCAGTTAGATGCAGCCTGATATTTTCAGGAGCAGCAACGTGTGGCCGTCGGGGACAGTGCATTCGCTGCAGCCAAGGAATCCGCACTACGGACTTAACAGTAATGTGTTTGTTGTTTGCGCCCACTATTTAGGACCTCAGTACAGGAAATGTTAAGACATGTGAAACTGAGTGCATCCTGTAGTTTATACAGGTTAGAAACCGTTGGAGTTTACATGGAACTGGTATGAGAATCATGGTGTCAATTTCAAAGAAGCACATTGCTTTTGATGATGTTTTTCTCCCAGACAGCCAATAAGGCACCTGCTGTAGCTTGAAAGAATGCAGACAGTCGACCATTAGATGCAAATTACAAAGCAATGAAATTAAACATAAAAGTGTGGAAGTGCCGTGTTTTTAAGCGTTCATAGTTGTCGGCTTGGAGCATTAAAGTGTCTTTCAAGTCAACTGCAGCCATTCAGATTGAAAAGCTTAGTGTGGTGTATGCTTGTTCTGGATATTGTATATCTCTTTGCATTATGATTATCCTGGGCCGAGGCGGAATGTTTTATAATGTTTAGAGATTTGTTCAAGTATTTTAGCCTTAAACAACTCATTCTGAATCATTCTGAGCTTTGGAACAGCAAAACAAAAGGAGTGGGATGGGTTTTGCTTTATTGCTTATGCTCAACCAGTGGCGTTCCTCTTAATTAGGAATAATTTAACTAAATTGCCCCATTACCATCTGGTTTGCACATAAACCACATGCAACTGAGACACAATCTCCCATGTATGAAAGAGACAAATTAGTCAGTTTTATGAAGTTTTAGAAGTCTAGAAGTGCATGTGATTGATAAAAAAGTTCTGTTTACTTTCAAGAAAACATAAGCTCCCCAATAAGGTGATCGAATATGGACATCTATTAACTATAGCATCAATCCTTGCTTTGTGACAATATCATTTTCTGTCGTCAAAGCAACATTACATTCATTTCTAATATACACAATAAATCAAGTGGCTTTGTTGTTCATTGTGCAGCCTGGTGGATGACGTCCTCCTCCTCCTCCTCTCTTCGCCTGCCTGTCTGGCTGGATGCCCATTCATTGGCAGCTTGCACATGTGGCCCAGCTCTAAATCAGATTCAGACTTTCCATTGAAGTGCCCAACTCAGGGGACTGGACAGGACTGGACTGGACTGGCCTTTAGTCTGACCTTGTGGAACTTTCTCTAAGCTTAGGAAAGAGCAACACTGAGTAGATAACGCTGCACCAAATTGAACGCAGGTCTGTCTCTTACACTTGATTAAATCTGACCATGACATTTGAGGTAATTTGACCATCTATGGCACGTACTATATTTTGAGTTTATCCTTCCGTCTACACAGTAAATCATCCACACTGTCATCTTGTGTGTGAGTGTCGTCGATTTCGATTTAACTCCAGTGGGATGCAGAGGCGGGGTCCGTGTTTTGGTCTTTGTGCTCCACACAGTGGAAGAGTTTGGCACACCTTGAGCTCCTCCACCCTCTTCCTCGTCGTTGCTCTTCCCTTCCCATCACACCTGATTGCATTTGACAAATGCCCCTAATGGCTCTATATCATCAGGTGCAATGGAGGCAACCTATGACTATATTACTCTGGCCATATAACACATCTGTTCTGCATTTTGCATGGTTGGCACACCTGCTTCTGCTCTGCAAGGTTTAAGTAGGGCCAGGACTTCGTCAGTGGATCAGTTCCAAGAGTCAGTAATGTACACTACCTATGCTGATTTCAAAAAGTGGTTCAGCCTTTAAAATTGTATTCCAGGTTTTATTGGCATCGTCACATTATCTTCTGGTACACTGCTCGAGTGGCAACACACAAACACACGCACACACAAAACACGTTTGAGGAATTATTCCTTTACATGCTCACTAACCTCAGCAAGATTGGCGCGATATTCACATCATCTTGTGTGACATCATTCACCGGGTTTCACACCTTTTGTGTGCAAAAATGAATTGCAGCTAGATGTTGAAGCTACGCTGGTCTGCATCCTGACAACTGTTTAGGTGCTCATGAGCAAGTGTCAGCTCGGGAGCCAGTTGCCATTTGCGCACACCCTGTCACTCCGATATCTCTCCTTGCACATATTAACACGTATGATCTGCTTCTTTGTATGGTGAGCAGGAAAATAAAAATTTAAAAATAGAGAGCAGAGTGTGGGATTGACATCAGTACAGTAAAATTTCAGAGAATCTCATTTCCAGGGCATGCAACTGACTTCAGAGTTCTGACTTCAGAAGTTTGTGATGTTTTAGACTCTCGAGCGAACCATTTGTTTTTAATTGCTCCAACATGGTCCACAATATCTGCAAGTATTATATGGTTACTGGTAGTTTGAAGATGATGACACCTTTGGGGGAGATTCAAACGGGAAAAGAAAAGAACACCGGTGGGCCACCTACCAGAGAGAAACTGATTGACTGTCATAGCCGGAGCCTCATCAGCATGAATGCAAGGACGGTCGGCTCAGCCGTCGCCACGTGGAGGCAAGGTTAGGTCACATCATCCCCATAAAAGGTCGTGCTCAAAGAAACAACCAGAACAGGTTCAAAGATGTTTTCACTGTATGCAAGGTGGAGAATAGCATCAGTCATCGCCTTTATCACCCCAAATCATCTCCTTAAGTGGTTCATGGTAGTTTAAGTATTAGCTTTGGAGGTAACATTAACGTTCAGTTGTGTGCTGTGTGTGTAAAAACGTAAGGCATGCTAAAATGATGAAAGTATGTTTAACACAAAGTAGTATTGAGTTGGGGGTTTTTTTTCACGTACATTTATGCTCTTGAATGTTCATATTCACTGTCAAATTGCAATTATCAGTGTCTAAGGTTGTTCACGCTTGGCAAATTTGGCTCTAACGAACTCTGGTAAGATTGTGTGGTTAAATGTGAGCATCAGTGCCCGGGAGCACACCGAACAAGACTGCGGACTACGGAAGTCACGATATGAAACGGTACAGATCGTCTCGGTTGTCTGAACTGTCTCTTTGCGATGTCTTTCTGTGTGCGCGCACTTCTTAAAAAAATAAATAAAATAAAATAATAATAATAATAAATAATAATAATAAATAAAATTTATTACAAATATATTAAACCCGATCATTTGTAAAAGATAAATGAATGCAAAGGTGTATATAATCTAGTCAACCTAGAAGAGTAAAATCGTACTGGAAAAATGCTGGGGGAAAATTTGGTCAGGAAAAATTGTAAACAATAGACAGGACAACTGAAAGATGGCTTGGGGCCTTGAATGGACAAGGTTGTTCATGTGAGTCACGTGTTCTCACGAGTCGACCGGAAACTTGCACTGCTGGGTGATAATTGACTGTCTTCTTGGGAGAGGTGTCCGCAGCTCTACTTTGCCTCTGGGTCATCCTCACCAGTCTGAGCCTGTTCTAATTGGCACAGCACATTGCTTCTTTTAACTCATAGTGCGATTTTTATTGAAGTGCTGGGTTATTAAAAATCGATTAATGATTGAGCCCCCCCCCCCCGAAGACTTCAAACTAATCACGGAAATAATCAGTTTAGGATTTCTTTGACTTCTTTCAAATAATGTACTGGTGATTTTATTGCTACTTATACGGTGCTGAATGACTTTAATGTGAGGTTTATTCTATTATTTTTGCTAAAATATGATTTGCATCATTGGCCATTCAATTTAAAATGCACCTTTGTTTTCAAATTGTAGTTAGTTGTTTTCCCGAACAGGAAAGAAAAATGTTCCAACGGTTAAATATTAAGCTTGAATAATTCCTGACCTCTCAAAGAATCCCAGTGAGCTAGCTCAAGTTCGACTGTGTAAAAATGTGGATTCGATTTGGAAATTGTCATTCCCGTTCAAAATGGGGAAACGTCTCGAGCTCTCTAAAATTGGAAGGGTTTGCGAGAAAGCACTCGTCTTATGACAGAGTACTTGAACACGGTCTTATTTCTGCATTTCATGACAATATAGCACAATAAAAAGTGGCGGTAGTAGCGTTGGTATTTCTCCCAAGCCACACATCTCGTCCAAATGGGAGTTGGGGGGGTGCAGTGGCGCCATATGGCAGGTCCTTGACTGTGACAGACTGACACATTAGTCATTGATGGCTCATAGCCTCTGAAATGATAAGCAGTAGTTGAGAAACTGACCTACAAAGACATTCTCACATGCCCCCCCCACACACTGAATTGATCCTTGAAGCACTGGCATGGCGTGTGCAGGCATTTTCAACTGAGGCTGGCTTGTGACCGCGTGTGCATAAAATGGAAACATCATCGGCCCAAAGTCTTTATAACTTTAAAAATCTGATTTTCTCTATTCGCATTTATTTAATTATTTATTTTTTCCTTCTAGTTTTTACTTTGTGTGACAAGGGCAAAGATGAACTCCAGCTCAGGTGGCCTGCAGCAGCATATGAGCTTACAGTGGGGATGACTTGTGCAAAGGTGGATTTGATTGACATCCCCCTCAGAGAGCTTTAACCCGTTTCTCTCGGCTCTACTTCCAAGTCACCTCAACAGCAAACTGAATGCTCGCACTTCCTATTTCAAATGTGTCATCAGCTGTCCTGCCAGGTACGTTGTCACACAAACCTCTCAGGTGACAGCACTTCTTGTGTGAAAAGGTCATTGTAGGAGCAAGTTAAATGTTCCCTAAAGCCTCACAGGGTTTTTGATTTGTGTGTATGTGTCTGTCATTCTCGCGCTGAAGCTGAGCGTCTCTGAATGACCTTGACCGATTCCACACCCCCAGTTTAACTTTGAAATCACTCTTTGGAAAAGCCACCATGCGCCAAATGTGCCACTCGTCGTTAGTCTCAGTCTGATTGGAGATCTGAAGAAATGTATATGGGAAAAAAAAAAAAGAATAATTAAAAAAAAAAAAAAAAGGGGGGGGGGCTCTCATTAGAGGTCAAGTCATCAGCGCAACAACACACAAAACCCTGTCCTCTGTTTTGGTTTAATCCAATTAGACGTCTACTGAAGCTTTAGTTGCGTTCAGGCAAGCCTGATTAATTTTCTTGTGAGTAACCGTTTGTGCTCCTGATGTTTCTCGCTTTTGTTTTTACAACATAAATAATTCTCCTCAATCACTAATGTGCTTAATGCGATTTTATTTTTTCATTTTAACAATTATGAGCTGTTTTAAGAGTCAACGTCTGTTTTGAATATCCAAGCTGGAACTTGGGAAGAATGGCGGATCCGTGCATCTGCGGTGATGCGGACTTTGTATCGATCCGTTGTGGTAAAGAAGGAGCTAAGCCGAAAGGCGAAGCGCTCGATTTACCGGTCGATCGACGTTCCTACCCTCACCTATGGGCACGAGCTGTGGGTCGTGACCGAAAGAGCAAGGTCCCGGATACGAGCGGCCGAAATGAGTTTCCTCCGCAGGGTGTCCGGGCTCTCCGTTAGAGTTAGGGTGAGAAGCTCGGTCATCCGGGAGGATCTCAGAGTAGAGTCGCTGCTCCTCCACATCGAGAAGAACCAGATGAGGTGGCTGGGGCATCTGATTCGGATGGCTCCCGGACGCCTCCCCGGTGAGGTGTCCCACGACCCAGGACACACTAGAGAGACTACGTCCTTCGGCTGGCCTGGGAACACCTCGGGATACCCCCGAAAGAGCTGGATGAAGTGGCTGGGGAGAGGGAAGTCTGGGCGTCCCTGCTAAAGCTACTGCCCCCGCGACCCGACCTCGGATAAGCGGTAGAAAATGGATGGGTGGAAGCTGGAACTCATGTTAAGCTCTCAAAAGGGAACTAAAAAGGCATAATGGTCTATACTAGAATAAGAGCCAAAAGAATATAGTAGAATGTAATATGATTTGAAGACAATCGAACGATTGACATTAAGCAGCTCATGTATAATATATTGTTTAAAAAAAAAAAATCCTTGTATTAGTTGAATTTTTCAGTAATCGCAATCTTTTTTTTTTTTCTGCACCACCCTAAAGGAGCGCGGTTACAAAAGCTAATGGAATGATTTCCACAAGCGTGTTCCAAGTGAATGTTAATCGTGCTTTAATTCTTTATCGTTTGGTTTGAGTTTGAACGAAGAATATCAGAACATTTTTAACTCCTGGAATCTGCTTTAAAATGTAAAAAAAAAAGAAAATCCATCCGTTGATTCATTATCCATCTTCTATACTGCATATCCTCATAATGAAAAATGTTTGGTTCAAAACCAGATCAAATACTAGCAGCAACTTTACATTGTACTTCCATTCGTCTACGCCACCACTGACAGAAATGTGATTATTATAACATATAGCAGTTGAAGATGAATAATAAACGCTAAAGTATCACACATGGAGCCCGAGGAAAATCTTTCTGAAAACTGTTCCTAGAAGACACCAAAGCAAACCTTTTGCCGGTCACCCGTGTGTATGAGATGATGACTGCGATTTTTCCCTCTGTAGTCATATTCACGCCGCAAAAACAGCAGCGGCGCCATCAGTGCAGCTCCCCTGATTGCAGCCAGCAAGGTGCGGCGCTTTGACAGCCAGTGGTCAGACCCGATCGGCCGTGGTCACTTGCTGATTTGCGCCACTCGAGTATGAATTTAGTTATTGGTATTTTTGCTCATGATGATGATGATGATGATGATGTTGTTTTGCGCCACTCGACTATGTATTAGTTCTAGGTATTTGTGTTTGTGATAATGATCCTTGTTAGACTCATTTAGAGCGATTGAGTGATTCTGCAGTCCTGGAGGAAATATGATTTTAAATGACAATGAAAGCCAAAGCGGTGATTATTGAGAACGCGCTTCTATTGTTCAATGTCTTATTATCACAATGTATCTGCTGGGTCATTGCGCGTAATGTCTTTGTGGTCTCCTCTGGTTTATAAAGATGCCGTTTGGAATTCATGACCAGAACTCTATATGCAGATTTGGAAAGGCTTTGATTAAAGCTTTAACAAGCACTTGATGGTTGAGGATATCGCGTTTCCTTTTGTTTTAATGCACTCTGTTAGGCTCACTCACAGTTAATAAGTCACAATCAATCTACCTGCTGTACGCAGTGAGGCTTTGTAAGAGCTTAACAGGACCCCTGAGAGATGAAATCATTTCACTTCTGCAACAGACTTGCAGAGCGAGCGCATGCATTGATGGTTGTGTCTGTGTGGGAGCGTAACAGCTTCCTTTGTGTACATTGCCGCGTCCCTCTACGAGGGTGGAAGGGAGCGCTGTCAGCTAGTGGGAGACGGCGAGACAGGTGCAGTATGCTGTCTCCTCTCAGTCTTCACTTGAAAGAGTGGGTGCAGTTGCCTCAAGCTATTCTATCATATTTGATGACCTCAGAAGAAGCTCCAATATTGTCCGGGTCATTCCATCTCGTAGAACAACCTTTTTTTGCGTGACGGACCGGTTTCGTGTAAAGCAATATTTTGACAGCGCAGCAGAGAAACAAATAAAAACATAAATACAACTCACCACTATGCTGAAGGTAGTCATCGTAATTAGGGGGCGCCCTGCCCTTGTGTCTCTAAAACGGGCCAGTCCCATCTCAATAATAATAATGGGAGACGATGACACCTGAAGTGTGTTACTTGTTTTGTTAAATTAGATTTATTATGCTCAATAGAAATGTCAAACAGTGCTGCAAAACGTGACTGGGGGGGGGGGGTAGCATTAGGGTGTAAAGGCTCAAGGGCGCCTCGCCAGTTGCCTTTGCGCAAGACACAGTCACCAAGCTCTACAAGCCGGTCCCATCTTGGGGTAATGGGAGACAATGACACCTGCAGTGTGGTACTTTTGTTTTGGTCGCCATCATTGTAGAAAATGCCGCTACACAAAGTTGGGATGTTGGAAATGGAAGCAAGGTATTGAGTGCTTTTGGGGCCATTTTGAAGACTTCATTTCCTTATATGCGAGCCTGTTGCCACATTTTACTCAGAGCGGGAGTGATGATATCATCTGTAGCGCTAAACCAACATTTTAAGTGGCACTGCTGATATTGTCTCTTAAATACATCTTTCTTTTTTCTTGGAAGTTGCGGGCTCTTCTATATCTATCTCATCAGTTGGCCTTTTGCCCGTTCCGAAGAAGCTCTCCATAAATGTGTTTTGTCCCAAATTTCGCTCACTTGTGGGCTTACTTCTTTAACGTGACCGAGACAGGCGATTTGACGTGCAAAGAGCCACAGTCGCATTCATTCTCTTTTACCGACGTACACGTCCCCAGCACCCACCTCATCTCACCGGCAAGGACAGTTTAATTGTTTTGTCGTTGAAGACATATTTGCATGACTTTATTATTTCTTTCTGTTTTAGTAAAACATTACACCCCTCCTTATTGGTCATTTCCTTGTAGCTTTTGAATTGTGTAGTAAGTTATTTTTTGTTTTTAATTTAATCAAACACTTAATTCATGGGTGCACTTAGTGCTTAATCGAAAAGGAGAGTGTATTGTAATTGGAACAAACATTTAATGTTGTCTGTTAATTATTTGGGTACAATTTTGTATCACCAAGACCAAAAAAATGTCATGTTAACAGTAATTGTTACACATAGTTGATGGTTAAACATTTTAGTAGTCATATTCCAAGTTGTTGCGCAATCTGAATCGAAAAAGTATTGTTCGTACAGTTGAGATACAGGCCTAATTAACTGTGCATCGGCGTACAATTATCTCATGATAACTGTTGCCGGTGTCTCAGCCAAACACGAGACTCTTTGCAGTTTAACAAGCAAGCATAACTACTGCAGGCGTGATTGATTCCAGTCTCTAATTGAGGCCATGTCCACAAAAACATTGGTATTTATAAAACTCGGATGCACACTGCATTAGCTGTCAGTCGATCACGGACCACTTATCGAGACAGACAGCCATTCACGTTCACATCCACTCCGTCGCCAGTGGGAATCCAACCCACGCTGGCTGCATAAAAGTCAGCATGACTTCTGGGGTCTGGCCCTCACGACCACTCAGCGAGGGTTTCAAACCTCCCTGTTGCAAAACAGCTGTTCAAGCAAACCAAAGCTTATGCACCTGAACAGGAACGGTAGTCAGCTGATTGTACCTCTACGCTTTCAGTGACCCTCCTTGATAACCCATTGTTGCTATTGCACCTTAGCAGACGTTCTTCAGGTTTTTCATTGGCTAATATGGCCTTCGTGTTTCAACAGGCAAATGCATTTTGTACAATATCGTTTCAAACGCCATCTGTGTTGACAGGGATCATTTGAGCACAAACTGGGGAGAAAACCCTTTTGTGAAAATATGTATGGATGGAGACCAATAGCATTTTTTTCCCCTTATGTTCATCATAAGTGCTCTACCTGAGTGCTTTGTGCCTCTGGTGACCAACACCAAACAGTGCCGGTCTGTGTATTGTACATCACACACCTTACCCTGATGACTGCACTCTGTTCTCACACGTTCGCTTCACACCTGTAAATAACTTTCCTTCCCCGACAAGTGTGTATCGCCGCTGGATGCAATCTCCCTGGTGTTCAGAAGTAGGATTTCATCCATTTACACTTCAAGTGTTGTGTCAAACAACAAGATTGTTTGCGGATCAAGTTCAACTGGGGGATGTTTTTGTTCAACATCTTGCATAGTTCTACTTTTCAGAAGTTCTTGTCTGATCCTTCACACAAGACACAAGGCAGCCAAATGCAACATTGAGCTGGATTTCTGCAGTCCTGTCAGAGGGAGATTAGAGGAGGATGTGATCTTTTGTGGGGGCTCACTTTTATCAACCCTAACCTCACATCATTACTTCAGTAATGGTTGAGCAACACTCAAACAGATAAATGAGACGCTGAGATGGATGCCGTTTGTCGGACGAGTCGGCACGGACCTCTAATTCTCACAGCTAAAGAGCGCACAATAATGGGATTTCCTCATGGAAAATGAAAGCAGATACATTATTTTTTTTTCTTTCTTCAGAATCTCCCGAGACTTTGCTTTCTCCTTTCAAGATGAACCGTGCCTCTGTGCCTGTGTTATTGAGAGAGTTGATGTCGTAGCTACAGTGGGGAAGGTTCCTTTGATTTTCAGGGAAGGTTTGGTGACAATTTGACAGAGGCTGAGAGGCCGTGGAAGCAAATCCTTTGATAGTGACTGTTGACAAAAGGCTGCTGCCACATACAAATAGCAATTTATCCTCTTCTATTCGTCTCTTCTCCTCTTCTCATATTACAACTAAATGTTAGTGCTGCTTGGGCTCATCTTCTTCAATTTGCACACCACCTCAAACTTCTGCAGCAGCGACCTGTGGCATGTTGGGTCGATGTTGACGGTAAACTAGACTTGATGGGTCACGTTAGAGGTCAGTCCAAAACCTGCAGGAACTCATCTCGTTAATACCCAAAGAATCTTTGCTCACATTCCGCTATAGCATTTTGATGCCTTATGACACAAATAAATCCTTATTTGGAGATCCCTAGGGTCAACATCTCTTTTACGTACTTTTAAATTGTTCCATTATCTAGAGCTGATTAAATCCGACGAAGATCAACGCTGTGAAGGGGGGGGAAAAGAAGAGATTTCAGATCTTAAATCAGGATCAGGCACGCGCAAAAGGAAGTCTTTTTTCTCAGGGGATGAATTCAAGACAGCTACAAAGTCTTATTGTTAATTTGAGCTTAATTTTGTCAAGGAAAATTAGGCTAGACAAAAAAAAGGATATTATTTTGGATTCTCCCATCCCCTGGGGTGTCCTGTTTTGTGATAGGTTAACTGTAGCCCAATTAAAGAGACCCAGAGCAGAAATTCCTCCTAATTTCTCTCACTAAACTTGGTCTTTCAAAAGAAAATGAACTTTTAGGAACAAGAAACGTTAAGACTGAGCCAATGACTCAGACTCTGCACTTAAAACAAATAGTGTAGCATGTTTGCAGGAAGTGTCGGTGATTGGCCCTTTTTGTGAGACAAAAGGAAATGCAAATTAAACGCGCTTTTGACTCAGCGATCGTATAAAGTGTTTCCAATCATGATGGAGAAGCTGTCAACTTTTAGAAATGATTTGCACCCTCTCTATACACACTATATACAATTACTAATACGCAATGTCAATCATGTGAGAACTGGTATTAAAATGAAGCATAGGGTGCAAGCATGCAAGACAATCTGGATTGCTTGCGTTCCCTGGCCGGCCCAAGAATCTTTAAAACAATGAATATAATATTGCACAAACTAAGACATCAAGTCAAAAAGATGTGCGGCATCTTATCATGAATTGACGCCCTTTTTAAACTGAAGCATGTTACCGCCTGTCAACCTGCCCGCTGGACCCTCGTAGAAAATTAACTAATCGGCGCGTCAATCGCTGTCTGGGAAGAGCAGACGGTTGTGTTGCTCATATACGAACCCGAGGGACTGTGCGGCGTGGTTACCAATACGTCACCATCGCCTACAAAGTCCTCCCGGCTGCATTATGAGCGCGTATGCTGTGCAATGCATCCTCACGTACGGTGTGGACAATGGCAGTCTGTGTCAATGACATGTCAGTACACGTGGAGCATATCCCTTTACATTTTTTTATCTATTTAGGACCTCTGACTTGTCTGTATTTTTTCATTATTTATTTATTTTTTTCATTGTTTGTTTGTATGTTTCCTGCGATTGGCTGGCAACCGGTTCAGGGTGTACCCCGCCTCCTGCCCGATGTTAGCTGGAAAAGGCTCCAGCACGCCCACGACCCTAGTGTGGAGAAGCGGCTCAGTAAATGGATGGAATAATGACCAAAATCAGTCTTGGGCAAACGTTTGTTCTCAAGGGCCACATTTGAGTTATATTTTAATTTACACATTTTATGAATATATAGATTTTATGAATCTTGATAATATAAATGCTTGGCGGGCCGAGTTAAAGAACAAAGCGGGCTGTAGGTGGCCCGCAGGCTGTACTTTGCCCACCAATACTAGATTTATTCACAGTTACATATCAGAGTTTTTCATTTCCCAGTAAGTTGCGGATGGAATAATCATAACAAAATGAAGGCATACAATATGCAGAAGGCGGGCGGGCGTCTGAGTTGCAAGGTTTTGAAGTGGCCGATATGAAAATCGGCCTTGGTGGAGGTCAGTGCTTTGACTGCTGTTCCCTTTTAAACCAATTTCTTCTGTGTTTTTAATGTTTTTCTAAGGACTGGACAAGTTAATCTCAGCAGCAATTTTGCTATGTGGACCTACCGTCAGTTCTTCCAGAGCTGTTGCTTTGCTTGTATTCCATGTCGACTGTATGCTCTCAGATAGTAGCAAGAATCCTTTAAACTCGCAGATTACATCTTACTTTGTTAATTCTTACTTTCAACGGGTGGAACATTTAGGAGCAGTGATGGGATTTGTGTATGAAACCACACTTGAAGATTTTCTGTCTTTTTAAGAATTCTTTCAACTCCCCCAATGCCTGCTCGGATTGTGGTGTGATTACATTGGGCTCTGCAGAAATGGCTGAATTGGAATCTTATCTTCTTCCATCTTTCCCATTAAGGGCAGATTGAAAGCCCCGCAGCGGTGCTCTGACTCAGTCGCCAGTCAAGACTGCTTTTTAGACTGTAATTTGACAGCTTCTAATAATGTCACATTTTGTTGTTAAGATGCGCTGCCAAGCACTTGAGCCATGCATGCTGTGGCATCAGCACCACTTCACTTGTGCAGCGTCGCTGACCTTCGCTTCACTCCTGGGCATCACCCCTGGCACTGCCTGTCTCCTGATGTCACTGTGACATTATGAACTTGAAGAGCCGGATGTGTACCAGTAGGCGTTATGCCATGTTCTCGGGCTTTCAACTGCATTCTAAACAGTTGTGTCCAAAGCGAGTGCTGAAGGAAGAAATCAAAACCTGCCTCATATACACGATTATGTCCGCATCTCGTCGATTAAACATTGAACAGTCGGTTCATTTTAACACTGATATGTGACCTTTCCCTTTATTAATTTTATTTTTAGTGAGTGCACTCTGGAGTTTTTTTTTGTTTTTTGTTGTTGTTGTTGTTTTACATAATGTAGTTCGTGTGACACATGCATTGGGGTATACAATTAAATGGCAGCTGATTATTCTGTTTATATTCTGATTCCAAAATACTGTGATATTTTACTTTTTTTGTATGTGTAATTGGAGATTTATTTTTATTTTTTTTGCAAAATTACCTTTTTTGTACTCATTACTTTTTGAACACATAATTAAAATCTCACACATCAAGTCTGAAGATATAACTAATTAATAAAGACTAATAATGGGACAAAAGCTTGTGAAACAGTTGGGAACTGTTAAAATAACTGTCCATGTCTTGTCATGTCATTTGTCACGTGCAAACAGGAACTTGCAATCGGTCCTCGGCTAGCATACGAAAGTGGGCAATTCAATTTCATATTATGAATAAACGACACATTTCTAGTCTACAAGTAGTAATTACATATGTTAATGGCCATACAGTGAACACCTAATCACCTAATCCAGTGCGTTATGTGGGAAAAGATCTAAGCAATGTCGGTAATTATTAATAGACATATCAAACTACTTCAAACGTGCGTTAGTCACCAGATGACCGGATAAACGATGTCATCCAAAAGCTGTACATTTCTAGGTGATGCTTAAAATGTTGATTCTTCTTTACGTGGACGCTCAACTTAAATGGCTGACGTAACAAATGGCTCAGTTGAAAGAATAAAGAATAAATGCATGTGAGTATTATATTGTCTGTCTACGTGTGTTGCTGTGCTGTTTGTGTTTAAAATTTTCTTTACTACTTATGCTCACAAGGTCGCGGGCGTGCTGGAGCCTATCCCAGCTAGGCGAGAGGCGGGGTACACCCTGAACCGGTCGCTAGCCAATCGTAGGGCATATATAAACCAACCATTCGCACTAACATTCACACCTACGGGCAATTTAGAGTCTTCGATCTACCCATCATGCATGTCTTTGGGATGTGGGAGGAAACCGGAGTGCCCGGAGAAAACTCACGCAGGCACGGGGAGAACATGCGAACTCCACAGAGGCGGGGCCGGGATTTGAACCTCAGTCCTCAGAACTGTGAGGCAGATGTGCTAACCAGTCGGCCGCCGTGTTTTAATATCCATTGCTTTAAAGTATTGTTATACCGCCGTATAGATGCTATACGTTAGAACGTCTATGGTGTTTCCCCATTAAGTGTTAGCATTAAGACGAGGCAAAGTTATGTGGTGGTTCTAAACACGCGTAATTCTTTTTTTTTTTTTATGTTTAGCTTGACAATAAACTTCATCTAGGCGTGGTATTCAACAGTTTGAAGCCACATTTTTTATTATTATTTTTAATGTATTTATTTTTGTAGGAATTGTTCACTAGCTGGCAAATTGCTGCTTCTGGTTCCCGTGTCTCAAGGCACCACTGTATTGTATTTATTTATTTTGGATTTAAAAGGGAAAGGTGCTTATGGAATGTGTTCGCAGGGCAGATGTCCATCTCTGTGGTTTCGTCACTCAGAGGGACATATGGAGCAAAACTGCATCTTAGACACACTCAGGGGGCCAAGGCTTCAGTGACACAGGAAGTGTTAGGGGGCCCCTGCTGTCTACCATCTGGGCAACTGGAAGGATTTTTTTTTTTTAATGCCTGAATGGTAACCACTGAGGAAAGAGGGCACCGGGGCATAGCGGGAGCCTCTGAAGACAGACAGAGGGGGCATTTTCAGACACAGGTCATTCTCCCTTAGAAAAAGAGCCGCTCAGTAACACCTGTGCCCACTCCCCTCTGCCCCACTTAAGATGTACTGTCAGAAAGCCCGTGCTCAGCAGAACTACGGGCTCCAAACAAAAAGACGTTGCAGACTTGGCAGCGTGAACGTAGGTGCATAACAATAACCACTTGTTCAGTTATTCATATATTCATATTTGCGCTCAAATTTAGCCTCGGTTGTGAGGGCGATGAGCAGCGTCGGCCGAGTCTGTGCTCTGCTGACAGTGGGGAACTGACTCGGTTTCGCGTCAAGTGAGAGATTGACTGGTCAAGGTGTCTTTTGTTAGTCTTGTCTTTGGCAAGCTCGTTTTACTAAAGAACAAAACAAAAACAAAAAAACAGTACTCAGTACTATATTATGAGGAAAGCATATCAGTCGGAGAGTTGTCTAGCAAGGTCCTTATGTTTGACTGATAGATTAGCCGCTGAAGGCTAATTCACCCCGTCAGTTGACACCAAAAAGCAAATAACTACTCAAACTGTATTTGTTGGCCGGCTCTTACCTCGAGACCGGCCTTGCCGATCCCCTGTTAAGCCTTGCGCTCAGCCTCGCACTATGATCTTTACCCTGCGCTGCATCCAATACTTTGGATTGCTGTATCGCTCAAGCCAGGTAAGGCTGGGCTGGAGACGGGCGCACTGTAAGAAAAGCAGAATAAATAGCGTGAGCGGCCGTGTCAGTTGGAAATGTAAATGGGCCGCCCTGTGAAGCGATGAGGCTGCCTGGATCAAGGAGTATGTAAGCACGAGATAGCATTTAGCCCTGGTTTTAACTAAAGCACTCTCTTCCGTGCAGCCCTGTAATTCCCTCTGAGTGGTCGGTGTGAACGTGAAGCACCATTATCAACCTCTACCAAATGTGTTAGATCTCCTTTTAGCTGCTGAAACGGACCACCTTGTTGTAGATCATTCCCTCCACTCAGAATGGAAGTAATGAAGAACTTGTAAATTAGGATTGTACAGTTTACCGCCCACTAATGATTGGTGAACTCCCCGGCTTAATAGTCCATCGCTTTTATATTGAATTAAAGGCAATACACCTCTCTGTCAGTGACTCCACATGAGATTGATGGTATCACCTGATGTCAGCTGCTGTAATAATAAATGGTGATGACACAGCTGAATTCAGGACCACTTGGCACTTTTTCTGCATGGCATGTGAGCAATGGCCAAGGTTGCATATTTTCTGAGTGCAGTGAGCTAGTATAACTGGAGGTACTTTAATGGGACTGGTGTGCAAGTGTCATATTTTTATTATAATCATCTATTAACAAGGTTTTACCTACACAAAATGCTGCTTGATTCAAATTGGTCAAGGTTACATATTGAATAGATGCATATTTGTAAAAAAAAAAAAAAAAAAAGCTGACAACTTTACAATGGATACATGAAATCAAGTCCAGGTGAAGGTTGTGCTCCGTCATGGCAACATCCAGATAAGTTTTCAGTGGAGCTGTCACTCTGTGTCTATGTATGTGTGTTTAATTTGGATGAACTCTATTGACAACCACAACAACACAACAAAGTGGGGGGTGGGGGAGAAAGGCTCATTTTCCCTTTTGTAAAAGTTGACAACAATAAAAGTGGATTGCAGCAATAATGGCTGCCATGGATCAACACGTCGAAATATTTCACTCTGCTGATGTGGACATGACTGAGATCCAAAGTCATGTCTCCCTCTGGCTGACTGCCAAGACCTTCACAGGAGCTTTAATAAATGGTTTGTACCAACAGACGGTCCTTGGCCTGTGCGTGTGCGCCTGTGTGTGCGTGCGTGCAGATGTCATTGTGTGTTTATGTGCTGTAGGAATTTTAATAAGGACTAAGTGCACAAGAACCCTCCAGGGAGAGAGAGCGAGAGACCAATAACCTACAGTAGTGCATTGTACTAGTACTTAAAGGGTTTGAAGAGCACGAAAGGGGAGGAAGCAGAGGTGTATTGGCTATTTATTCATAGCACTGGGGTGCACATGAATAATTCAAAGTGACATTCATTCATAATTAACTTTTAATGGATAAATAAATAGACAGAATTGTAGCGAAGGTACTGGTATAGATATGACTTAAAGTCGTGTCTAATGACACAACCGAAGGGTGACGTTAATGAGGGGAAAACTATAGTCGGTGCTAAGCTAATGCATAAAACAAAACCGCATGAGAGGGCCGGGTTAGTGATGCTCAGCATGGCGACGGAGGAGAAATTAGTTCAGTAGGTGGGCTGCCTCGGGGACAGGAAGCTGCTGCTGGAATTACTCGCAAGTGTATGCAAGCCCCGAGGTATTGCTCTGCCAAGACCTTCAACTGAAGCGCAAATCTCTGTTGTGATACGGATAGATAGATAGATAGATAGATAGATAGATAGATAGAGATGACACATCTTGACAATAATGCACCTATTTTCATCTCATTAGCTCTTCGAACACATTCATAGTTTCACTCCAATATTGATCATGTAGCCTTGAAAATGACCGCTTTATGTTGATTTTGACATTTTAACATCAATTGGACTGATGGAACTACGTAACCGAACACACGATGAAAATCTGGTTTGCAAGACAATGTCACCTTATTTTTTTAAGAAAGAAGGAGCTGACAATCAGTGAGTGATGGGGGGGCGATAGATTTGTTTTCTTTTAACCAATGCATTTGACGAATTGGATGGAGTGATGCATTTAAGCTAAAATTAACCAGACTAACTTAAATTTCCCATTAAACTAAGAATTATGCTGATTTCTATGTGAAATATCAATTCTTTGTTGTGACGACAACATGCTAATTTACTACCCTTCTTTCCAATCTGAATAGTAGCGTAAATGGGAGATTTGCAGCTTGTATGTTCCATTTATTATAGAATGACATTATTGTACGTACTCATCCTCATTTGGACGTTGACATTCTGGACAACTTCACTTTATAAAAACATTTTAAAAAATGTATGCATCCGTACAACATGTACAGAACAGTACCGTACAGTGACTGCTGTGAAAAGATACATTTGCAATTCTGGCATGAGAGGTGTCTAATAATTGTTGCCTGTGTAAAATGCTTGACTGTAAAATGTCTTCTTCTTGCTCCTGGAATTAAGTGACAGTCCTGTTTTTGTGCGAGTAAGAACCTGCGCTATTTTGTCTGCGTCGGGTATACAGCCTTTTGAGTATTGGAAATTGACTTCTACCTGACAACATGACCGAGCGATTGCTTAACCGTGGTTACGTTCTTATCAGGGAAAACAGTTAACGTGTCAGGGAAATGAGCCTGCTGGGCGGGGAGCTGGGCAGGTGTTTGGGCTCCTTCGGGAGCTGGAGGTCACATTACCATACAAAAGCCGCTCTGCTGGGTAACCTTTCCAGGCGCTGCTCCCTAGTCGGGGGGCCGGCGGTCACACACTGGCACTGCCACAAGTGTCTCGTCACCCAGCCGCACACACAGCCACTGATGTACACAAATCTCTCATATTCGCCCCCTCCCCCCGCGTCCTCTGTGACAGAAGCATTGCTTGTATAGTGACATTATATATTTGTCCCCAGGGAACATAAATCACCAAGGACAGCTCTAAAGCAAAACAAATACTATGATATGGTCCATTGCCATCATCATGCACACTAAAGGGAAAGGCATTCATGTGGAATTTAGATCCAAAGCCTAACATTTGATCTTTCCTAGCCGTCTTTCGCACAAATCAGTACCTTTCTCCTACCTAAATCCCCACGGAAGAAGGGCTGGTGTCATTTAAGCTCTTCTCTATTTGCAACTCCGACATGATGCGTGCAAGGCTCAACAGTGAGGGGTGGGAGTAGTACGTTTGATATGGGTCGCACAAGGGAGACAAGAGATGTACATCGACTCGGTCTGGTAGCATGTGGCGCTTTTCCTGGTTGAGAGGAGGAAGAAGTGAAGCGAGAAAGAAAGACTGGAAAGTGGAGGCAGGTGCTCGATGGGCTGCTGCGGAGGTGCTGTCGGCATAAAAGAGGGTCGGGCTGACGATAACAGGCGGTCGTATCGATGGACGGCAACGCAGGCACGACGAGTGACTGTTAAAGAAAACCGATGTGTCATGAAAATGCTTTGTGACGGGAATGAGGCGTTGGCAAGGCAGCCACTGCAATAAAAAAAAATAAAAAATAGCGTGCAGTTTTAATTGTCTGCTGTACATAGACAAATTTATTGACCGATGTGCTTAACGCGCACAGAATGACTTACACGACTTGACAGCTCGCGCTGTGCGTTCCTGTTGTTTCTTTCCATTCCTACAGGTGGCGGTAATGCCCATTTTAAAGTGGTTGGCAACTGACGAACGAATCAAGAAGACCGCAAACCTTTCCTGTGGCGTTGACTTTTACACAATGAAGCGTAATAACAGGACGTTAATCCCAAAATCAGGACAAATTTGCTTGTGTCTATAAATGAAGAAGGCTCCACAGTTGTTTTCTTTTTCAGCATGAGAAGGAACTGCTTCCAATATGGGAAAAGATGTCCTAGCATTTAAAATAAAATTCTTCAATGAACTCATCAGTCTTATCATGAATATGAAATGATGCAGACACCCATCAAGTAGTTTATAAGATTGACATTTTAGGTTTTTATGTTTGGACAAGATGGAGCATACCTTTTTGACGTTATGAAAATAATTCAAAAGAAATAGGCATGAAGCACCACTCATGGTGATTTAGACTGACAGGTCATGGATTAAAATAAATAAATAGACGTGTGCTCGAGTCCATGTGTGCGAATGCGTGCGATGCGAGCCCACAGGTAACGTGTGCCCGCCACATAATTACACTCATTACACGGCAGGCTGTGGATCAGCATTATACGATGGTAGTCGCGAGAAAGGAAAAAAAAAAAAATAGCTGGCTTGTTGACAGCCTCGTGGCACTGTAGCTGTGACAGTCAACCACATTGTTTATGCTGCAATTACCAAGCCCGAATTCAATCAGTCAGGCCAATACACGTTTTTATTGCAATTATGCAAAAGGCCTTAAAGCTGTGGCGAGACGTGGTGTGCGTTAGCTTGTATTTATTACTGTATTTGTAAAATTACGTCTTTAAGAAGTCCCTGTCACTCAGCCCTCGTGGCATCCTATATCACATGCAACCTTTTGAAAACAGCTCTTCAATATAATTGATGCAGCAATAAGGTAAGCCAACTAATCAAATGAAGTAGTCATTGCCAAGATGTAATTAAACAGTCTGATTACCAACCCTGATAGAGAAAGGGAATTGGTAATAGGAAAATACTAATACCCCCATAGCTCTAATTGCGAGGCATTTTGCGCTTGTGTCAATGCTATCATCGCATTGACCACAATGAGGCGGGAAAGAACACGAATATGGCAAGATTAAGCCCTGCTCCACTTTGTTATGCTCCGCCACACTTTCTAATGTTAACAGTGGGGCCCTGCAGTCCGACTCGGCTAATGGGGTGCCATCCTATCAGGCCGTGCGCCCAACCAGAACATTCAGATAGATTGTCCACATCAAACCTTTTGCAAAATCATCCAGCACATATTACACTGTGGCATTCTACTCAAGCTGTCGAAACAGTAATACAGTATATGCTTAGTGACCGGTGAACGCTGAGTGAATATAACCAGGACTGCAATGACTGAAATCCTGTTGCGATCACACACAAACATGTTGCCTGACAAACATGCAAATTAGAGGTTAGGTTAGAATCATAATAATCCATCACCTACAGTTAATATAATCGGTATTGTAAAAACAAAATTGGAAGTATTTTGGTGGAGATAGACATAACTGGCTGTCCCCACTTCAAGCAACTAAACCCCTCATCCATGCTGTTTAAATGTCACAACACACAAATGGGGCTGAATTATATCATAATACTTGCGATCTAACACCTGACTGAGCTTCAAACTTTATTTATTGAACCAAAGGTAATTGGAGTCTGAAGCGATGTGCCGCAGCTGTGCCATGAGCAGCAAATGACGGGCAGTGTGGAGAGTGCCACTTGTCATTGGTCACATTTGAGGAGAAAATTGACCTGCAGGTAATGAGCTTCACAGAGATTACACTTTAGCTCGGCTGCTTTTCTTTTTCTCTTTTGGAAGCAAAGCCACGTTGGAACTAGGTTTTTTAGTCTACAGAATAGTTGTACTTGCTCATGTCACCCGTCGCCCCCCCTTTAAAATATTTGGTTTTATTTCATTTTGGTTGTCTGGGCAGCCCATTTGAAGTACTTGGACATCGTTCCTATACACCCATTTACATTCATGCTATAGAACAATTTGAACAATTTCAGCCCTCATTAATAATTTAGATACGTACACATCGAGCAGTGTTGTCCCATCTTGGAAGCCCAATGAATAAAAAATGTGACTGCCATGATCGATTGGGTTTTACACTGATTCTAATTCTAATTCTAATCAAATTATCTCAGTCCAGTCGTCTGCGCTACTGTATGTTCAGGTCACCTTTTTAGTAACAATTCGGCACGTTTTAAATCTTGGGATGAATAAAAAATCAACACGTCGCCACAGTTTTGCACAAGTAATTAATTTAAAAAGAGGGCCATGTGGTCTGCGGGAAATGTGGCCTTTGAATTACAAGTGACTTTATCTAAAGTTCTTTCGTCTGAGTATGTGACCAGCGCATGCACATCCGACAGAATATACCCATGAGAATATATATAAAACGTGCATGGCACATTTTGAAATGTACATTATTTTGCTGTCTGATGAAAGGATACTGTATGCTTCCTTTTATTTTATTTTATTTATTTTTTCAGATATGGCGGGCAATGGATAAACTCATTATAAAGATGCCGATACAACATACCGTATGTTTTCATTGGGTGTTTACTATATCCCAGTTTTAACAGTACATGCCGAAAACACGACAGCGTCAATATCTCTGATCTATGTCGCACCACATTGCTCAGAATTCACAACCTTCAGCTTTGTGTTTTTGTCTATGAGGCACATCCACAGCGTAGGTGTGGGCAGCTCCGTTCACAGCTGGGAGTGCTTGCAGATCAGCAGAGGATCACAGAGACAGAGATTTTTTACATTATACAAGGCTTGCGTGAGCTCAGGATTTTCTCGCCTTTTGTTGTAGAGCGCGGTTTGTGGAATAGCAGATCAAAGCTTCGCTCAGTGCGCCTCATGTAACATCATTTACACATCTGTGAAATCTACAATCGCGGCGACGACTATGGAACCTCTCCTGCATTTATGAACTTTGACCAGAGACAAAGGTTAGGCGGAGAACGGAAATGGTCCCGCTTTTCCCGAGCAGCGTTCAGTAGATTACTTGAGCATTCAAAACTGCTAATGAATTCTATTTCTACTTTGCGTGTTGGCCGTTTGCTTTCTTCTTTTCACATGAGCAATATATTCATCAGTTGATTCAGGTTTGATGAATGTATTCAATGCTAGATTGTCAATGGCGAGTCCACAACTCATGAAATATGTATCCGTAGAAAAGCTGTTCATTTCGGCAGCTGTTTTTGTCATGATGAAGACGAGGTCTCTGTCTGTTTTCTGCCACTGACTGTCAGTCAAGGACAAATCCTTGTTGATGCGTTTACGCTCGTTGATTATTGTGTTGATTTTGTTCAAAGAAAAAGCTGGGGTGTGCTGCGTGAACAGCGGATTCACCCCAGGGTGTATTTTGGTGTCAGGGATAACTTTTCTAATTTCACACTGCATTTTGACAGATAAGAATGTTAAAAAAAAATAAAAACAAGAAGTGAAAAAAAAACAAAAATGCTAATTAAATACCAACACAACAGGTATAGGATTCCATCTGAAATGAAATGACCACATTTTCTGAAGTAATTGTGAGGCCAGCACACTAATTAAGCTGTTTCTTAGATAATTAGCATTCATTTTAGAGCTGGGATTGCCGAAACTATATTGACTGCCCCTATCATGGTTTCTGTGGACAAACAGCAGAGATTTATTTATTCATTTAATGGCTCAAAGATGAATGACTGTGTTTTCTAGGAACTCTGAGTTTGATTTAATTGAGTTGAGTTAAAGCTAATCCAGGTAGTAATGGAACCAGAGAGAAAATCTATGACGTTGATCTATGACAGCCTTGAGGGCTTCGATCCGGATTACGTAGATTATTTTGCTGTCTGTTTGCAGTCACACTTCAGGCTTATCCCTGGACTTCATTTTCCTTATTTATATATTGTTTAGGTAGAGAACTGATGAATGACAACAAACCCGTCACGTGATGTGACTACCTCAAAATTGGTAGACATGTTATTTGTTTCATCATATCCAGTCTTCATCATGTGGTTTAACTTGTGACGAAGATCAAATGGGGGGGACAAGCAAATAAATGAATTAATGTATTGATTAAAGATTTAAAAGAGCAGGTACAAGAAGAAAAACAGTATTACTGTGTTCAGTCTTGTAGAGACTCTCCGTAAGAGCTATTCTGTGTAGTAATTATACATATTGCTAGCTAAATTCATATCCTTCTCCCTACAGTGCTTGACATGCAGACCACATGCATTGGTAGCAGATGATGGGGACCAAGTACAATGGGTGGAAAAAGTCTACAAATGCCAAGTTTTTGTGATATAAAAAAAAAAAAAAAAAAAAATTCCACCAATTAATGTGACCTATAACAGCCTGTACAACTCAATCGAAAGTAAAATGAAATATTTTAGAGAGGGGAAGTAGAAATAAACAATTGTGGTTGCACAATTGTGCACACCCACTTATAACTGGGAACGTGGTTGTGTTCAGAATTCACCAATCACATTGAAACGCACGTTAATAGGGTCGTAATTAAGGCATCACAGTCAAGCGCATGTTAAATGGAAGTCGACACACACCTGCCACCATCGAAAGTGCCTCTGATTCACCTTAAATCGAATTGTGGTGTTCTAGTAGGCTTTTCCTGGCATTTCTGTAGCACAAGCCGTGGGCTACAGAGAGGTTTCACAGCAGACTTCGGTTCCTATCCGCCACGAATAGCCTGGGTTTATTCTACCTCACATCATGTGAAGAAAAAAAACCATACAGGAATTCAGCTTTCGATATATTTTTCTCTGCCAATGTACATGAGGTCATGCTGCCAATTCACCCTTTAAAAAAGGAAGCCTGAGCAAAGGGGCTTATCTCAGTGTGTTTGTCTTTTTGTGCCCTGGTACATTATGCCATATGTACACAGAGGCAGGGGCGCGCTCTTGCCATGTCTTTGCTTGTCTGTCCGTATTGTGCTCTCTCTCTGTCTCCTCTCCATTTCATCGCTGTTTTCAGCCCTCTGCGCTCCTATTACCTCACTTTTCTACTATATTCCCATAACAGGCTTGTCATGTCCTAAGAAATCACCGCTTGTTCTTGACTATTGAAAGATGACACACTGAAACGTTTCAAATGCTATGATTAGCTAACATTGTTCAAGAGTTTCCCGAACAAAACTGCTTTGGGGCAAAAGATAAATCCATGCTGTACATTGATCTGCTACAATCCTTCTTGCTATCGTGACAGTAGAAATGAGACAAGGGGGGGAGCTAAGATGGCCCTTTCCTGCCATATTTAATATGAATTTAAAGCATAAGAGAATTGACGGCGCTGTCCTGCGAGCTGGGCATTGGCTCTCCCAACCTCTTGATCAAACGAAATATTATGCAGCTAATGTTGATTTATGTATATGCCAGTGTTATTTTTGCTTTGGTGTGGAAACACATTCGGTGTCCTTTTAAATAATAAAACACATATGCTTGAGTCAGTCGAGGTGCCGTACCACTTTGATTGGCTTTGGCTGCAAGTAGTGTTTGGATAAATTTTGTTTTAGTCGCATCGACATAGCCGGAACATGTGGAACAACACGTTTTATTATCGTATAACTTATGCGAGATGATGAGATCAGGTTCTTAGGCAAAGAAAATTAACACGTTCTCTCCAAGTTGGTGAAAATGAAAACTGAGACCAGCCATACAGTATATGTGTTAGTTAAATATACTCCATATTATAATGAGTTTGTTGTTCCCTAGCCTAAACCATTTTCCTCCATTTATTCATTTTATTAAAACCTTAAAAAAAAGAAAATAGATCATTTATTCTTCTGCACCCTGTCCAGCTGCTGCAGCAGCTGTCACCGAGGTTGAAAGAGAACTTAATGTTGTCTGGCTCCGCACATTTGGCTTGGCAATCGCAAACACCCGTCACCACCCAACCCGTTGAAAATTTTCGATGGCGCTCTCAGGCTCAGCCCATTTTAGCACCGCTTACGCTTCAGTTATGCCATCTCTTTTGATCATGCTTGACAAATTTAAGAGACTTGTATGTATGACGGAGCCATGTTAGAAATAGTGAGGACGCAGTTCTTGCTACATTGATTGAAGACCATGTATTACTGATTTGGATTTTTTTTGACAGCCAAAGCCACAATATAAGAGAGAACGAGGGATATGGTGAGGTTTGAGAAATGAAATGTTTGTAAATATGATAAATCATAGTGTTATGAAGAGGAAGAAATAAGTAATCTTACCAGACCTACAGCTTGCTATCACAACAATGTATTCTCATTGAAGATATATTAACTGCTACATTAATAGTCCTGGCAAAATGTCAATGATTTTTGTTCCGACAGTTTGTAAAGACTGAGAAAAAAAAATCTATTTTAACGAAGCTCGTCACGAGCGCAACTGAAGAGTGCGAAAAGTGTTGAAGTACTCTTTGAAGTTTAAACAGGAGGAAAATGTTGAGCAAGAATTATGCGACGATAGCAAGTCAACAGCTGCAGCTGGCTACGAGAATGCCAAGTCATAATGTCTCAAAATCAGCTCTTGCAGCCAACTCAAATTGTGCTTGGAAAGATGCAGAGTAACATTTCCAAGAAAGTGTTTATTGCATTTTATATTTGTTGAAAAGAAATGAATTGCAATTAGAATCGATGCACAGAACATTAATCACAGTCAAGATTGATACGATCTAAATGGCATCCAGTTACCGCAGACGTTACAGATAAATACATCTTGGTAAATGAATACAAAAGGGCTGCGGACGATACGATTTTTACGCTGTCGAGTGTCTTTGGTGTGCATGCGTGTACGCACACTTGTGCTTTTTCCTGTTTTACGTGCATGCATGCTCCCAGCGGGGAAACAGGCAGTGTGGGGTGTTATCTGCTTCTGCAGAGGGTGACAGCTAATCACCAGCCCTGACAAACACGAGGGGAGAGGGGAGGGAGGAGAGATGACAAACGAGAGCGAGAGGGGGAGATGGCAGCGGGCAAGGCGATTGACATTCAAATTCCACGGAGGAACCGCAGAGTGCCTCGTATCCTGTCATCACGTTGCCCGTAGAGGTTTGAATCCAGCGGTGGACAACCGCAGAGCCTCCAACCTGGCCCACTGACAACTAATAAACCCCCGTCATTGCAGAGCCTCACCAAGACAGAAAGCCACTAAAAAAAAAACTGATGAGTTGAATAAATCTTCGTGTTTGCCAAGTCTGTCAGCACAAGCTTTGATCTCCTACCTGCTGCTCGTACTTTCCACGGTCTCACCCAGGAGAAAATCTGGGTAGCTGCTACCAAAGCCACCTTACAGAGTGTTACCTTGTCAGGTGAGCACAGACTCTACTAACCCTTGTACTTGCTCAATCTGTTTGTCTGAAGTGTGCCGTTGCAGATGGGCTGCATTCATGTGGGATCAGAGAGCGCTGGAAAGATGACTGACACTGAGGCAGGAAGTCAGGAGATTAGGCAAGATCATTTTAGGAGAACGTCTTACATTGGTTGTCATCGTAGAGAACGGGGAATAGCCCGTGAAACCATGTACAGCTACGGTCGTGTAATCAGCGATAAGAGCTCTGTACAATCATTAAATATTTGGTTAAGGGACATTAATGACTGCTGAGTTTGATTAACAATAGCCAGACTGAAATATCAGTCTTCTCCTGGTGGTTCATTGGCTTCTGGCCTCCATATGGTTTCTGGGCTGCCTTCCAGAGCCAGAGCGGGTGGCATCATTCGGACCAACTGGCGCCTGTCTGGGTAGCCGTGATGGGTGTCATGCTGAGGGCCTCCACACGGAGAGACCCTCATCTGCTCACACAGTCACAGCTCTCACCACTTTGCTCTCTCTATCTGACCCTGTCACCGAGGCGCAGAGTGACAGATTTAGCGAGAAAGAAATCGCACCAGGAACTGAAAGAGCGGTCGGCGGATCTTTTCAGATACAGACGCTGCTGAAATCCCTTCTAAATAAAATCAGAGATAACTGTCAGATGCGTTTACTGTGCACGCTGCTCGAGTGCATGCAAATAGCGCTATCAGTGAACAAGTCAGAGGTCCAATGCAATTCAAGAATTGAAGTTGTCATCCATTTCTTTAAGCTTAAGTGCTAGCCATGTGTTAAACAGTCCCACCTTTCGAAAGCCATATGCGACAGATCAGATTGCACCATCACTCAGTGTTTCCGGGTGGGGTTGGAAGTGGACATTTTGTAATCGAATATCTTATCTACAGATGGTTTGCGCCGGTTCAGTATGGGTGGCCACATATCATCTTCGTTTGAGTGCACGCACAGCTACATCTGTGTACTTGCTTGGTGTTGGGCGCTAATGACTGTTGGCATTTGGCTGCTATCAGTAGATTGTTAATTAGTATTGAGAGGTTTGGGGGCGATGCACAGATTCCCTTCTATCTCTGAAACAGATGTGAGTTTGATCCTGTAACCCCATTCATAAGTCTATTCTCTACGTGCTATAAAAGTTTGTTTTGTTTGTTGGTACAGAATTTATGAATGCAAATAATATTCAGCGCCACACATGAAATGATGTTGCGGTTGTCCCATTGACTCAAACATTGATACTGCATTGTTGTGACCTATGCAAAAAAAAGATGAATGCAGCGAAGGTCAACAATAGTGAAAATGATTGCTCAGTTACTCAGTTGTTGTTTTGGGGTTTTTTCATGGGATGGGAGAATATGTCTCAAAATGTCCTGAAAAGACCACAAACTAGGTGAGACTAAATCAACAGTGCTACTGCTGTCCTTTTTTCCCCAATTGCATCGAGATGTTTTTTTTTTTAATCCACCAAACAAACAACATAATTATTAAGTATTCATTATTAGATGCAATTAAAAAAATCATGTTTAAAGATCTTATCCTAGATAAAATCAATCTCTCCACAAAAGTTGAATTTAGGCAATAGAACTTTTCCTGTTCATCTCGTTGCCTTCATTCACCCTTTGTGGATTATCTTGACCTGGAGGACTGATAATCTAAACAGGTCCATTAATATGCCGATTCCTAATCAGTACACAATGAAATTGGATCATGGAACTTTCCCAATAGTAAAATTAGAACATTTCAAATCACATTAGCATTTCATATGAGAAGTATTGAACTGATGGGAGAGATGCGAGTGGGCTTCTTGACTACCGTTGAGGTGCCCTTGAGCAAGAGGTGTGCAGCACTGCACTGCACGGCTTTGACATCTCTCCTTGCATATCTCCATTTTGTGTTCTCTGTGTCGAACGCAACACGTGACACAATATATGCAGCAAAGTGTACGTCGAATTTCCCCTTGAGGAAATTAAGATTAGCAGAAATGAATAAAATAAATAAAGGGTGTGTGATATGTAGACCCTGTTTACAGATTGGACAGCCCTTTGATGCATTGGAAATTCTTTTCAAATCGTAACTGAAGGCAAGATGTGACAGCCATGTTTTGTAGCAATACATCGCAGCAATGAAAACAAAGTTGGGCAGTTTACAATATCCTTTTAAATGTCCCCAATAATTAATTTTCTTTGTGAATCCTACACCATAGAAAAGAAAGAGAGAAAGAAATACAATTAGAAAGATTTCCATATATTCAGAGCCAACCTTTAACAAATCTCTACAAACTCAGAGACACAGAGCTAAAATATTCCTCTTGCACTCTCTAATGTCAGATCTTTTGTCTTTTCGGTTAATTGTAGAATAGATGTCCTGATGGAATTGCTCTGTGACCTTTTAGTATTTTTATTTGGTAAGTGATGGTATTTTGACTGATTAGCGCACCATCGTCCTCCAGATACACACATGGATACACACACTATTACCAAACACAATGTATTCACTCCCAGAACCCTTCTCTCATTGTTCTGCTTTATAACACTGGGAAAGGAGCATCAGTCAAGTATATTAGCTGGATCCTATTACTGTCACCAGATTGCCTCTCTGAGCCATCTTAAAGAGCCCCCAGACAAAACTTCCTGTCATGTTAATCCAAGCTTTAATAAATAGAGGGATGTGTAACCATATTCAAATAGGGCCTCCCATATTTGTGCTGACAAAGAGAGTCGGGCTATCGCAAAATAACAGATGAAAGTGTTTTGCATGAAAAGATGAAAAAGTTTTCCATCAGTGCTCCTTCTATTCAAATCTTAGGAGAAATGACAGATTATTGAAAGGCCCTTCAAATTTGAGCCTAATCTAAGTGAAACACTATGAATTAGCAACGCTGGCCATTGTGTGTAAAATAAATTGTGTTTTTGTTCGACCAGCGGATCATTTGATCCCGGGTGTTCACCTGTTGAAATCGTCATATAAACCTTGTCTCCAATGAGATTTATTCTCAAGAACCAAGCAGTGAGTGAGTAGATTCCAGTGATTAATGAATACAGTACAATAAATAACTCTTACTTCTAGATGGTGGTTCCAAGCCAGCTGCAAAAGGCACACGAGGTCACATTTCTGTTCTCAACAATAAAGTGGTTCTAATGCCCATCCCTGCTCGTTATTAAACAAGGATAGATGTGAATTGGTTGTTCAGGAGCTAAAGGAGATATTTGACATTGTCTCCATTGTCGAGTAATCAAGTTTCTCCATCCATCTCTGTTCCAGAGACAAACAAAGACTAACACCGTTCATAATTTTGAATCTGTTTAATGAAGCGATCATGAATGTGTTTGGAATGCGGAAAGGAAGCCGGAGTACACGGAGAAAGCCCACCCAACCACATCGCAGCGAAGCATTTTTTATTTTTTTTTTGTACGCCAAAAAAGCTAGAGTAATTGAGTAAAAGGGCAGGTGTAAATGGCCAGAAAGTAGTTCTTTTCTCACTTAAAGTCAATTTAATCAATAATGCATTCCCCCAACACCATGGTGGCTATTTGGAGTGTAAGCCTTTGTGTCCTATGCAACCTTCTCTTTCATCTGTTTTTACACAGTATCCCTCAACATATCATAGTATCTTCTGACCTTTGCCCCTTACTCACTTCTGCCTTTAGCTAGTTTTACATTAACGAGTGAAAAAGGTGCATCATTTTGTCGAATCTATTGTGTGTGTGTGTGTGTGTGTGTGTGTGTGTGTGCGCGCGTGTGTAGAAAAATCTGATTGGCTTTGCAGGAGGAAGAAATCATTTTAAATAGGTCCTCTGTGTTAAACTGTTTGCTCTGGGGCTTAAGGATTGCTCACCTCTCCAAATACTATTTTAGCTTGAAAGCAAAATATTTCCCTGGCTGAGCTTTCACATGGGAGAATGAGGGAAAGCCCCGGCACTGTAGTTTCATGGAGGTGGCTTGCAGGCATACTCTGTTCTGACAGAAAGAGGAGGCACTCTGTAAGAGAGTGGCAGAGAGGAAAGGCGCCCTATTAATAAAATGACTCCATAATGGGCACTTCTTGCAGCTTGGCAAAGGAAGACAAGAAGCTTGATGGCGCAGGCCAAGGCCTACATCCTCAAATATACGGAGTTCAAGTATGAGGATATGACTGTGGAAGGCCAAACGTGGGAGCAAGCACCACACCATGCTGAGGTCCCATTCAAAGTCATGTGCAGATTTCTATGAAGGGGTCAGAGGTAGTTTCAAACGAGCGTGTTTTACATATGAGCCGAATCACAAAGTGTATCCTGGACAAACTGTCGTTCATTGCGTCGCGGTGGTTCAGCCATGTGTCATGCATGCTTTGTACCACAAGATAATCATTTTCCTATTCAATTAGCCATTGTGAAAACTACAACTATGACAATAAACACGATACACCAGAGTAAGAAAATATAAATATAAACACGATTCCCTGGAGGATAGGAAAGAGATTTTGAATGTGTAGTTGGGATTACTTCAGGGTTAAAGTACCCATAAAATTATATTTTCTTGAAAAAAACTGTGTTGAGACTGATTACTTTTTTTCAACTGTATTTTATTTTTCTGAAGGGTGTCTTATAATGAAATAATATTTTACCAAAACTAATGTTATGGCCTCTCCTTAAAAATGTAGAATCCTCCTAAAGGCATCCTTCTTTCATAACATTTCTTTTACAGCAGTGTGTTGCCAAATGTGCCGTCAGCATGACTGCCTTTTTTAATTGTGAGCTGCACAGAGCCTCTGTGCTTGGATCTGCAGAAGCTCTCCGCAAGAACATCACTTTGCATCACCATAGCGACCTCTTTGCATGCAGAGCAGGGGACCTCATAAATATGTAATTGTGACAGATTTGAGAAATTGTCCTCCTCAAGTGTTTTTCTCGAGCCGTTTTGTTAATGTCAACATGACGGAAACGTCTTTGAATAAGTGTTGACATTCAGCCCACTGTGTATATAATTAATAATTACACAAAAATTGTCATCAGATGACTGCTGGAAAACATTTTTGTGCCTGCAATTGTCATTTAACAATAATAATAAAAAAAAAAAAGATGTATATTCTATGGTGACCCCCGAAACGTGATTTGCAGTCCTGTTTTCAAAGTTTGCAGCGCTACATAACTCTTACTCCGAAGCAGTGATGATGTATCTTTTCATATTTAATGTGGCATTTTTGAAATGTGCAAACTCGCATACATCTGCCTCAAACCCATGTTAGATAAACATTAGCGCTTTTTCCTTATCAAATCAAAACTGACTCAGGGATCTTCTGAAACTTGCAAATGGTTCATCCGGCTGGAACGAGCCAAGCAGCAATGAGATGGGTGGGAGGAGTCAGCCACAATGCTCAAGTCGGTGGCCTTGAAAATAGATTCGGAGCTGGAAACATGAATTTCCGTACCGGATAAGACTACTGGTCAGACTATTCTGAGTAGTGACCCTGTAGAAAGTTGTGAGGATTGTAGTTTTGCAAGAAAGGACGGCTCATCTCCAATGTCAACACCCTCCGGGCTTGTGCAGTTGATGGAAGGAACTGATCAGCACAGGACCTTCTATTTCCTTAAGTCTACACCCTGTTGTTTTTTTTCCTGTAGCCCTGGGTTCCTTGTTGCGTGACCAAAAGCCACCCATAGGCTAACAATTAAGAAAACTTCCCTGCAAAATGTGTAAATTACAAGAGCTGAAAGGAAGGAAATATTTTGCCCTCTACTCTTTGTGAAACCAGCACTTGTAAAAGCGCTCGAGCGTGGATGCAGTGCTGTGCGCAATTCCACATCCTCTGACAATGATATAGACTCCCTCTACAAAAGAACAATTGAAAGGGTTGTTACAAATTTGTCCATTGTCACTGGGCAGCTATCATTTCTCTCTTAATTGTCGTCACTGAAATGGAATATGAGAGGATCTGCTCTGCAAAGGGAGTGTTGATGAAGGGGCAGTGCCAGCTGAGCTTTCTCCTTGACCATGACCCTTATTTGTCATAATGGTAATGATCCTAATGATGTGATACTTCATTGAGCTCTGTAGGGAGTTTTTTTCAACACACTTTTAGACCCTCCTTTGGAAGGCTACGGCTGCAGCAAAATCCCAAGAGAATCTGGGGAATCACTCTCCTGCTCAGTGACTCCCAAGGAAGATGGATGCTTGACAACAAGGAGGCTTAAAAATGTTTCTTCCAATTTCTTTGCACCGTGATGAGCTTACATTAATTGCCATCGAATGGAGCCAGAACCAGTCTCGCTGTGCCCAAAACGAGCAGCAAAAATCTGTGTCATGTGATATCTCAAAACATCAACACAAACAATCCCAGGTCAGCGTATGTGGTTCTGATCCGACTTTATTTTGCCATCAGTTATCATCCATATCAGTGTCTCCCCAAATTTCAGAAAAACTCCTCTGCTAGCTTTGCTGCCATGAGTTGAATGTAAATGTGCGGGTGACACCCATCTAAATCGCTGTCATAATTCATTTCCAGAGCTCTTAAATCTCCCCCTGTCACCTGGCACTTCTGCTGTTTTCCAATCCACACACAGCACATTAGCCCTTATTGATGCCTTTGTCCTTTGATACATAATTCATCACTCGTAGACATTTGACTTTTTTCATGTATTAGTCTTTTGTTATGGATTTTTTTGTGTAGAATGTTTGATCTGTTTTTACTGTTTACTCATATATATCATCATCATCAGCCGTTATCTAGCCACTGCAGGATGAAGGCCTCTTCTTCACGTTTCCAACCACGACGACATTTTGCAATTTGTTGCCAGTGTATTCCGGTGTGTTGAATGATTTCATCTATCCATCCAGTTTTAAGTCTTCGCCGTGGTCGCTTTGTGTCCAGTGGTATCCAATTGATAGTTTCTGCGGTTCAACTTTTGTCAGCTCTTCGGGCATCGTGGCCAGCCCATTTTCATTCAAGACTTTATCTTTTTTGAATGACGTCGGTAACTCTCGTCCGCTGTCTCATACAACTGCATCTTGTCGCGAATGCTTCTTTTCAACATTTGGCGTTCCATGTTCCTTTGGGTTACACTTTGGTAGTCTTTGTGTAACTTTGGCATTCGTAGTCCAAGTTCCACTGCCGTAAGTGAGGACTGGTCAAATCCATCGATCAAAAAAATTTCTTTTCAAGTAAATGGGAAGATTGTTCTTGAATATAACACTAAGCCTTCCATAAGCCTGTCAGGCAAGCTTTATGCGGCGTTCAATTCACTGCTTGTATTTCCATCCATTGTTACAAGTTGGCCTAAATAGATGTAGTTGCCGACAGCGTCTAGGACATAATCCTCCATTTTGATATCTTTTTGTGGAGAGTAACGATTGAACATGACCTTGGTTTTGCTTTTGTTCATTTTCAGACCTGAGCGACGGCTTTCTCACTCTAATTCCTGAATACGACGGCGTAGTTGTACAGCATCGTAGGAGAATAAAATGATGTCGTCTGCAAAACGAAGATGGCTCAAATAAGCGCCGTTAATTTTATTCCTTCTTTTTCCCAATTGAGCTTTTTAAATATTTCTTCAAGGCAAGCTGTAAATAGCTTCAGAGACAGTGTGTCGCCTTGCCTGACCCCTTTTCCTAGACTTATTCGCACTCTTTCATCATCAATTCGTATTGAACCTGAAGAATCGTTGTATATTGATTGTAGAATGTAGAATACACACACACTGTGATATTTCCAGAAGGCTGAGTCGAGGACCACCATAACCAAACCAGCCACTTGATCAAGTGGAGACAATTATACTATTGGGACAGCGAATATGGGAATATATATATGGGAATATAAGCAAACAATTGGTTCACAGACACATAAACAGACATAAGACACAGATGGGAATGGAACACATAAAGGGAAGCAAAATACCAGATTCCTGAGGAATGGGATTGGAGACACATTCATTATTAGACAGCAAGGACAATTCATGGAGAAATAAAAAACTGAAAATGGGCGGAGTTCACATCATTCCGATGTTGTGTTTTGGGTTTCATCAGAATTCAAATCTAATCTTAATGTAATTTTCTTTGCAGTTGAACATGAGTTGGCCAAAGGGTTTCTCTGAGCAAATCTAGTGTTGCTAGTTAATTAGCCACAAACTGTTGGCCACAAATGGAAAAACACCTCTTGACTCTAAAACTAAAAGTGGAGTTTGGATTCTTGAATGAAGTTATGATACTGAATTTGGAGTTGTTGTGAGAGAATCATGAGAGCAATTACTTCAAATCGATCACACCCCTTTTGAATACGTTTGTCCAGCATTCTACGCTTGTCACGCCTCTGCCCCAGCATCTGCTCTCACCGCTATTTCTGCTCCTGTCCTCTTTTGCTCCACTTCACGCGACTACTGTATTATATAAGGTCAGCACCGCTCGCCCACAGTCAAAGAAAATCGGTTTGTTGGGTTTCATCACAAATGTGTTGGCATTTGCATTAAGATTTAAGAAGGCAAATCAGTGGATGTCTCATGTCCTCTATACACCTGTTGGCCTTGTTTGGCGTTGTTATTTGCTGCAGGTTTAGTTAAAGAGTCCCCTGGCCTCCTACCCCTTCAACTGCCTCGCAGCACTCTCCAAATTCTAAGTGGCCATGGAAGGTTCCAGTGCATATACCACCGCGAAATAGACTTTTGCTCTTTTCTTCATTGTCACAAAAGGCCACCCACTTCGCTGGAGTTCCCTTTCCCCTTTTACATAGTGATAAGACAGCCATTATCCTTTGAACCTTTCTTTTCACCAAGCTAGGAGAAAAGGGAAGAGTTAAAGCAGAAGCAGGAGGAGGAGGAGGACAGAGAGAGATTTCTTCCCTGAGGTGAGCCTGACCTCACCTCTGTGTGGCGGGCTTTTTTGTGAGCAGTGAAGAGGTCCTTAACCTTCTATCAGATGGAGGCACACAGTTGTGTTCTGCTTGAATAAATACATTGAAAAGCCCTCAAGCACAGGAGATGGTTCTATAGACTCTGCTGGTGTTGGAGAGAGCGGACGGGAGAGCCCGACTGAGAGTGACAGAGAGGCGACGTTGCACGACCTGCTGGTGTGACCCTCACATGATGTGCACATTCGCTGTTAAAATGCCCATCAGTACTTCACTATGAATCAGTGTTGCTTGTATGACAGGATGGTTCTCCTCTAAAAATGTCACAGCAACATACATTTATATGATACACTTCCTTTAACAGATCTCACTTCAGCTCTGTGCTTTGGGCGCTCAATGGTTTCAATAGTATCCGTGGCAGCAGAAATAGTAGAACGCTGGCTTCCGTCAATGCCTACCGGTTGTTTATAGTGTGAGCTATTTACATCATTCAAGCAGCCAGTCAGAGTTTGCCACTATGATGCATGATATGGTCAATTCAGTAACATTTACACTACATGAAGTCAAATCCTGTTTTTCTCTGTTCACTTTCTGCCAACATTGACTTTTAAAATAACACAGTTGATTAACAGGCTCTCCCGTCTGTCTGTTTCACAATTAATTATATACTGTAATGTCAAACTTTATCTACGGTTATGAATGAAAAATATACACCGCGTATTTTCTCAGATTTAATTTGATGACGGCGTGCTCGCTGGCTTAATACTGCTAAAAATGTGTTCCTTTAAAGCAAAAGTCTCTCTTTTTTCATCATTGTCCTTTTGTACAAAGGCAATGAAGTTCGAATCCCCTGAACTACAAACTGCAGTTATCACAGTTTCTCTCACTGTAATGTGATTTCTGGGAGATAAAATGAGGCAGAAGTAAGGACAGATGATATTATAAATGTCTGCTGAGAAAATTGTTGCTGCTGGTATTATTGTTCAGTACTAACATTTTATGTTGTCCCATCATACAAAAAATAATTAGGGAGCATGTTTCAAACACAAAGGTTTGCTCCAGCTTTGTATTTGTGTCTGTTATGTTAACCCTTGTTATTCTAGCGAAGTTACGACATGGTGAAGTTATTCTTCCCTCTGGCATGCACTTTATTTGGATGTAAAACTTTTACAGTCCTGTAAATGTGGCTACCTTTTTCCCTGTTGACGAAGGTTTATTAGAAAGACAAAGCCAAATGCAATGCAACTGTGCCTATGCATTCATATCAAAACGTACATACGCTGCATCTAAACTAAAAAGAAATCAATCAATCAATAAAATCTGAGAACAATTGTTACTTTTTTGGCCCACTGTGGCTCTCTGCCTCATTTTCCAGTTGTGATGGTTACTAACGACAAACATACAAATCTCAAAAATGATTCTTTTCTAAATTTTTACTCTATTTGCAGATTGCTGTTTAACAGCTTGCCCACTGCACAATACTGGGTCAGTGTTTCTCAGTTTGATGGGTCGGACTGTTTTCCTCTTGAAAGTAGAACTGCGGGAAACTGCAAAACATGTTCCACGTTGAACGCAGCAGTCGCAATGAGACAGGCGACGTGAGGGTCCACCTTAGGCCCTATTTAGTTCTCACTAGCTTCCGGCACCAGCAGGTAAAAACATTTTCTTCAAGAGCAGCAGGAAAACAAACTGCTGCAGCAAATTGGAGACTGTGGAGTAAAATAATGCAGGATACAGAGCTAAGGACACAGCAACAGGTTAGCATGTGGAGTTGTCTGGAGGATGGTATAAACCCCCAATGAAGCCAGACAATTCTGGTTGAATATGACTGACTCTTTCCCAATCATCGCCAATTAGTGCTTTTCTGTACCAGTCTGTTGTGACCAAATACAAGAGTCAATACAGAAATGTGATTGCAGATGTTGGGAATAATTTGTATGTCAGCCACCTACTCCAAATGAGAGTTCCATTTGCATTTCTTTTGCAGCGGTGCACACAAAACTAAAAAGTCCCAAAGAGCTGCATGTGGTTGGTGAGCTGTGCAGAAAATAACCATGTTCCACGCGCCATGCCAGCATCTTGCCCGGCAACGTCAACATCTGTGCCAAATGTGCAGTGAGAGTGTGGCAAGAGCAGTGTGCCAGTACGAGTCTGCCTGGCTGCCAGGGACTACTTTTTATCCAATCAGACAGTTCTGCTTGACTGAGACCCCCATTCTTGTCTCGTTCCATCTTCTCCCAAAGCTTTTCCACCCTCCCATGAAAAACACAGACACAGGCCTGTGCGCACGCATTTCCCCTGCACGGCATAAAGCCTTGGAGGTACATCGTTACACTTACCTAGAAACCATAACCAGGAAGCCAGCGGTGCAGTGTTCCCGCTTCTGCCTCCCCACCCACCCCCCCTACCCCCGTCTGCCGCTGTTCCCTGGCTCTCTGTCCTTTTTATATTCCCCCCGAAGACAAAATTACGGAGTGAATGAGCATGCCTCACTCTGTTTTTAAAGCAGTTCTTCAAAGATATAAAAATCACAGGTTGTCTGTGGATAGGAGACGCGTGAAGGAAAAATGCAGCCTGACTATCTGTGTGTGGCTTTATTGGACATGATGAGGGATGATATTACGGTGGATGCTCCTGCTGCCGCGCCTGTGAGATGAGGACGGATGGCCATTTGTCTCACTTTCGCTTAGCGTAATGCATTTATCCGTCTCCTTCCCCAAGAATGGACATTGGTGTTCATCAAACAAATTGTCCAAACAGTTCTCCATTTTCCCTTAGTGCTTGTCATTATTGTCATTTTCTGCCACTTTTCACTCACATATCTGTGTCGCAGAATCAGAAAGCGAAACGGTATCCAGATGACAATGCAGCAATGGTTATTTGTGAAAGTGCCACAAGACACTTATTAAAAAAGGCATAATCTCTCCTCTCTTTCAGGTTGATGATGCCATGCTTATGTTTGATAAGACTACGAACAGACATAGAGGTGAGTACACAGTAAACTTCAAACATAGTCATTTTATGTCCTTTCCTTGTGCGATAACACAGAACAGTTCCATTTCACGTGATATTAGCTGTCCCATCTGTTGAACAATGAGAGCGTGTCAGACTGATCAATAAGATGGTACGGTGTTTCGAATGTTTCAGCAATGCCCTGTGTGTATGTGTGCACGCCATGGTGTTTGCGTGTTTCGGAGATGTGCTTCAAAGGCTGTAAGATTGTCAGATGGTGGATGTGCTGTGCAGTCAGATAACGGTGTCAGATAACGCCCAGGAGAAGCACTGACTTTATCGCAGGCTCATCGCCGTCTTATCTTTAGATGAGGGAACGTTTCTCTCTCGAGCAGAGGACTTTCCAAAGACAGGTTTCCTCCTTGCGCCATAAACCAGCACGGTGCGTTTATGCCTAACAGCACACTCAAAGGCCGGATTTAACCACTGGTTACCACACGGAGGGCTGTCGTTTTATCTGGGCTGCTTCTATTGGCTGGTAGGGGAACTTAAAAGTAACAGCATGCCTCGCTCTGTTGGTGTGTGTGTGTGTGTGTGTGTGTGTGTGTGTGTGTGTCTCTCTCTCTCTCTTTCTGTCCTTCTTGATCATTGTATCGGTGAGTAGTCAACAGGCACTGACAGGTATTTCCACAAGAGAAGAATGCAGCCTTTTCTGTCACATCACTCAGTTTTCTTGTTAGTTCGTCACACCTTCGCACTGAACTGGGCCATATTGAGGAAAGTGTTAGTCTACAGGGACTCGTCCTCTCCAACTTTAGGCGCACTACACATTTGTTCATTAACTACTTGTTCAATTGATCGATTGGGACAACGGTAGTAGCTTCGGAACTTAACGGTTGACGGAATGAAACTTGCCATGCCCTCAACAAGATTGAGATAGATACACGAACTATGTAAATAACATAACATCATAGCAACATCTAGACATAATAGTAATGTGATACGGTAAGCAAAGGACATCAATGGAGACAATTTAACGTTTGAAAATTACCCAGCATTACCTCTTGCGCTGTGGAATCAGGGCTGTATTGTGCATTGGACTCTCAACCGCGCTCTTTTCTCCTCTGTATCTGTGCGAGTATGCTTTGCAGACAAACTCTTTGAGCCTTGTAAACACTTTCCAAGTGTGGAACATGTGAACTATAGTGGAAGTGATCTATGGCTTTAAGGGGATTTTGATGTGTCATGACAGGACCCAGTCTGGGGTCTTTGAGACGAAGGCGTTTCCTCCCTCTGGCTTCCTCCCCTGTCTGCTGCACGGCCAGCCCTCACTGAGAGAGAATGGACACTCCGCTCTGGGACTTTGTTAGACGTGTGCCTTTGGGTAGCGAAATGCCCTTCAAATGAAGACAATGACAAAGAATAAATCTCTCCTTGGTGATCTTTTTTTTTTTTTTTTTGTGATGTGATGACAACAGCCGTATTTATATTGAGTGTGACAATGAGGCAGGAGGCAGGTGCAGTTAGTTTCTTCGCTCACTGGTTTTCTTAATAGCATTTTGATATTTTGCTCCAGTGGGAATTTGAAACAGTAGACATTTACCGCTTTTATCTTGAGACAACAGGTCTCCAAGATGAAACGCATTGAATATTACAGACCCATAAGAAAATGTTAATAATTCATCAGTGCCACTGATGTGGTTGTGTAATATTAATGACTCAACTGCTCCACGACCACAAAGCAAAGGGCATTAAATATACAGTATTATAAGTGAAACCAGTGCCTTGGTCCACTGACTGCACGGCTAGCTGCTTGCAGTCCAAATCAATTTCCCACCTGTGTAGATTTTTATCCTACAGATTGAGTCATGAAAAAATAATTCCAGCTTTTGCTGTGGTATTAAAAAATAGGATCAGCAATAGCACATTTCTAGCCGTCTAAATCCATTATGCCGATTTATAACTTCCTACAGTTCCCCAATACAACTTTTTTTTCATACATAGAATTGTAAACACAGTGAAGCACGTTTTCTCACAGGTTGTCATGATCATAACACTTTAAAACTGAAAACGGCCAATAAAATGCTGAAAAGGTTATTGGGGAAAAAAAATAGTAATTGCTAGTTACTGTATAACATTGAGTTTAATGTGATGGAGTCGAGTTGGGTAGAAGATGCGTACTTGACACCCGATTGTGTGATTTCTGTGGGGCCGTGCTGAATTGGATAGAGCACAAACGTCACACTCCGCTAGTAGCAGCATTGTCCTTCAGATGCTCCCTAACCAATGCCAGAGACATTCTCTACATTTCCCATTTTCTTTTTTTTTTTCGCTCTCTTTCACTCACTATCTCCTGCAGTCTTATTCCTCTCTTTTGCCCTACACCCTGCCCGACTTCACCACCTCTCGTCTTTTTCCCGTCGTGTCTCCTGCTTAGAGGACAATCGCCATAAGCAAAGCCCCCAACAAAGGGACGTGTAGACCACCATCTCCTTGGCATTTAAAGGAGTAGAATACTGCCGATTGTGTTGGAAATTGAACACTCCAAAGCCGCTCTGGCCTCAGCAGACGTTCATTGTGGACGAATTCAATGCCTTTGGTGAGCAGCTTGGATCGTCCAGGGGTTGATGCCAGAGGGCGCCTATTGTTCCGTGTTTTACCGCGCTACCCTCGCTGCTCCGCCTCCAGTCCACCTTCTCTTTTCTCCCGAAACTCATTTAGTAGCAAGACATAACACAGTGGGGATGTGTACATTTGTAAATGCATTCTTTACAGGGTTTTTTTGTTCGCGTATTTTTGTATGCTTTTCAATGGTGTAAATATATGCTGCGGGTTGATGACCTGATAGTTATAACAACATTTTAGCAAGTTCAGGTTCAAACTATCAGGTCGTCAACCCGCAGCATACACAAGGAGTCCGCCAACCTGTTTGCTAGGTTTGGTCACGTGATGTACACGGCGCTCGTGAGGGGAGTCACCAACAGAGGGTGATATTTGCCAAAATGACCACCCGCTGAGATTGAGGGAGACTGATGAATTATTCTGTTCAATTCTTATTCCATGCATGCAATATTAACCAGAATACTGTGTGTTGATTAGTAGAGGCGCATTAAACGTATCCCTCTTTACCCAACCCCCATGAATGCTGATATTAAGTTAAAGTTATGCCGCTGTTACATTAAGTACAGCATTTATGAAAAGTAAAAACTGAATGTAAACACAAGCATGCCTGATTTTATGCTTTGTTTTTATTTCAAAATGTTTTTGTCGTCTAATAAAATTATATAAAAGAAATGAGCTGTTGTATCAGCCGCTGCTTGTTGCCGACTGCAAACTTTATATTCACATTGAAATATTTTGCAGCTATAAGTCGAGTCACTTTCAATCTTTATTTCATACAAAGCTGTATGAAATAAAGTGTGTTGACATTTACTATTCATTTATTTGTATTTATTTATTTAAGTGATTGTATTTGTCTTATTGAAATGCATTCATTTATTATTAGTTATTCGATAAGTGTTTGTTTACATGTACATCAATCCTAACCTTTTCCTAATATCTTGACTTCATTTACATATTTTCAGAGGTGCAAGCTAAAATATTAAAGTTGGCACCTCCGTTTATTCCCACACCTTCTCTCTCCCTTTTTTTAATGACACTGTTACCAAAATGACGAAATCCATGTGTAAGTTCCTTAACTATTGCTCAGTAGAAGTTAGCACGCAGACGGCATCCATTAGTGTAGCTTTAATTGTGTGACTGATTGTAAGCCAAATTCATACTTTTGCTTTGAATGATGCAAGTGCCAGTAATGCGCAACAGGTTTTGGGACCAGGATAAACGTTTGTATCTGTGTTGTGCATATTAGAAACCATGTTCCTGGAGAAAAAAAGGACTCGCGGCATTGTGTGAGGAATACCTTAATTTGTGTATGTCCTTTTTTTTTTTTTTTTTTTTTTTTTTTTTTTTCCACTGGTCGTAAGGGCTGTTTTTTCCACCTGTCAGAGGAACAGAAGACGCCATGGTGTGTGTCTGTAATCTCTTTACCTGAATTGGCAGAAAAGCTTGCAAGTGCAGCTCTCAGTGGGGAGTTGGCAGGGAAAAGTCAATGTCACACTGAGCGAGCTGCCTTCCAAACAATCCAAAACCGTTTGATGGTGTGTATTTTATAGGAGAGTGTGACTGTGCCTGCATCAGGGTGAAACAGTCTATGGCTTACTCATAAAACTTTAGACAGTTTTACCATTAACATTTTTTGTTGATCATATTCCCTTACATGGCGCGTTTGAGGGGAGTTGTTGTAGCTAACTAATTATTGTTAGTTAATTATAACTAATTATTGTAGTTCACAATCAATATTTATCTAATAACATGAAAAAAAACATAAAACCTTACATGCAAAGAATGTAGGGGGTGGGGGGGGATCATTGTGAAGGAGGGCAACCTGGCAAATCTTTGGAGTCATCTGTGGGCCCCACCCGTAAATGAACATCAGGGCAGGTGCGTCGTCACAGTAATTTTAAATGAATTTCCGTGACTGTACCTGTGATGTTTTTTTTGTCTTTGTTTTTGTTTTTCGTTGTTCAGCAACACGATAAATCTGTATCGATAACGATAATGATTTTGGGAGGTATAATCATGACATGACCATTTCATACCAATTTCATCTCTACTCCAAAGTAATCAACACATTAGTTGGGTACAAACCAGTGAATATTCCACAATATTAATATTTACTGTTTGCTGCCTTATGTAACATTATAAAATGACTACGTGACATAGATTTTTGCCTTTCGCCCCACTGGGTGAGAAGAAAAATCTAATTGGCTTCATTATCTTTCATCTCTTTGGCATCTTCCATTCATTATACAAAGGCTGCCACAGTTTGAGTCCAGCAACCCAGGAAGCAGAGCTGTGCCTCCACAGGTTAACTGTCGTTCCCAGAAAAACCTCTGCGTTTGACGTCACCACAATGCCTCATCAGCCACCGGTGTTAGGGATTGAACATGGCCGAATGAGCAGAGGATGTCTGGCTGCAAAGTGATTGCTGGCTCATTGACTGCGTAGGAGCGGAGGGGAACGGGTGGAGTGGGCACAGGGAGCACGTGCTGTTCGAAAAGAAACGGGAAGTAGAGAGAAGAAAATGGAAAGAAGGGAGACTAGGAACAAGGAGAGGTATAATGATGTCATGGTGAGGAGAAGAGGAGGAGGATATAAAGAAAAAGGCAAGTGCCTCAATGGGGAGCCTCCCCCTGCTAACTCCTCTGGCTGGAAACTGCTGCCGATGGCTTCAAAAGAACGCCGGGCGACCTAGGCCTCCGCTTCTAGCAATTAGAGATCACTCCAGCGGATGCCTCCCGGCCAGCCTGCAAATCCCTCGAAAAATACCCCCTGATTACTGCTGCAGGACACAGGCTGTTTACCAAATGGATCTCACAATGGCGGGAGGGAAGCTTGATAATGTCGTCTTTTTGTTCAGGCAAGAGACTGAGACGGCTCATTTGAGTTTTAAAGATGGCACGACTTAAGAGATGAATTGTCCTCCAAGAATAGAAAGTCAACTTAACCAATTCTCATCCAAGTAGCTGTGCCAGCAAATGGCCAGCGCTGCTATCATTACAAGAGCACAAAAACTATTTGGAGGGAACTCAAACACAGTATCTTTTCACCAAAGCACGTCCACGAGGTCCACTTTGATTGGAAATATCCTCCACTGGCGATCCCTTTCAAAACAAAACCAATCCCTGCCGGCCGCACAGGAACTGGCGTGTTTGCCGATGGGCACCGCTCTTTGCTCTGAGTGCTGTATGGCTTCTCTGATTCCGAGCAAACAATCAGCCGCCGCGCACGACTTAGACGCGCCGCACACCGAGGGACGCGGCCGAAACCGACGGAACTGTCGCGCGGCGTGCGGACTTCGGTAACTCGTTTTCACAAGTGGCCGACTGTCGCCTACTGGTTTTGCGGCGAATCGCTAGTGAATGGTGCAACAACAACAATACAGTCTATACAGTATAAATATTGTGTTATACAATAATACTTAACTATATTTATAATATCATATGTACCTGTGAATGAAAAAGCGTGTACAAATGCATGAAGGCGGATTTTACACACAAAAAAAAAATTCCGTGTACGACGTGACATCCATTTAATTTTCCAGATATACCCGTGGATTAAATAAAAAAAAGTTAACCTTTGGAGAGTCTCTGTCATGGAAATGCGCATGTGCAGTCAATGAATGGGGCCAACATCTCTGAAATATCCACGCTATCTCCAGTTTCTCGCATGTTTCCTTTTTGTACTACTACAGCGACAGTGGCCGGAACAAATCACTTCTTCCTTGACGTCGTTTCCAGATATGTATGAGGGCCAATTCCCTAATGTGCGGCAAGGGAGTGGCCGACTGTATTTTATTTTATAAAACATTTTTGGGTGATTGCGCAGTTCAGTCGCATTTGGCCACGTCACTCGGTGTGCGTCGGGCCTTCACCGAATGACGTGTCGTTCACATCGAGGACCAGCCGAGATCTCTGCACTTTCCCTCGTGCTGAAATGACTCACCTTCACACACCCAATATTAGCATGGAGTGTGAATGTCATTTAAATGGCAGAGCTAATCGTACGCCTTGAATCTCCTTCTACCTGGGGGCCTCCGGACCTAGCTTAATCACAGTGACAAAGGAAACGATGTGTTTAGCCACTCTTAATAACAGCTCCAGCTCATCAGCTTCTGGCCGGCCAGCTCGTGCGGTGTACACATTCACAAGCCAGCAGAGCTGGGATGCGTTCACAGTACTGATCATTTTCTCTCATCGGAATGACTGGATGGTTTTGCAAAATCTACCGTCTGTTTCTCCCTTGTCACATGTTTAAACCTTCAGGAAGATTTTGATTTGCAAACTAGCGAAGAAAACAGCACTATTGAATACAACATAAAGCAAAATTAGCCTTTGTGAAAAAAAATCTCTCCATATTGAGAGCCTCCATCTCCCACCACTTCATTGCTAGGTGTGTGGTCCACTTTACCAAAATCAGACCTTCTCCATAAAACGATGACTTACTTTACTAACCAAAACAGCAGCACCCACGAGACACATAATCAGATTCTCGTATGAATTGAATGACTGCTACTTGGATTGCTACCTGAGCAATACTTAAGATGATCTGACTTCCATGAGGATGTTTTTTTTTTCCAGTGAATTCCAGTCGCCAAGTGTTGCACAGTATGTTTCAAATTTTTATGTATGTGCCTTCACATTAGTTCCGCCGAGTCTACTTCTGCCTCCTGTAAAAAAAATTATAGCTGTTATATGCCTAATAGACATCTCAGCCTCTCCGCGGTTGAGTAAATTGACCATTAAATGAGGAAATGCTGCAGTAATCTAAACAATGTAACGGGGTGCAATATGCCAGCAAACAGTCCAGTCATTATTTTCCTCACAAGGCGAAGAAGCGCTGCTATCTGAGATCTTAGCAAAACACGACAGCGAGTACGGAGCGTGGATGACGACATGCCGACCGTAAGCATGCTTAACCGAAGACGTGTTCGGTAAACAACAGGTCTCGTTGCGTACGACCTGATGTGTTTATTAGCCAGTTGGATCAAATCAAGGTAGGGTCCGTTTCTCATCGCATTCATAACCATGCCGCCTAGATGAGGTGAGCTTGGTAAGGTTCCAAACAGTTGTTGAGTTGGTCCACGTAAGAATTTTAACCACTTGACCAAACCAACCAAGATACGAAACTAACTCGATTTTGATATAAACAGACTAAATGATGCTTGTGTGAATTCAGTCTTAAATGCATCAGATCCTTCTTGCACCTTGTGTAATTTAAGAATCTACCCGTGCATGATGTCACCACCAGTCAGGGCCCGGCTCTGCCTCACAGTGCGGTGGCATCCGGTTTCGAATTAGATTTAGCTATGACCACCGCACGGGAAGGAGGATGGAGGCAAGAGATTGTGGAAGAAAGCCTGGGGTTTTAATCTCTTCCCCATGTTTATCTCACCACCAGGAGACAAACCATGTGCCATTAAAAACATCAGCTGCTCCCACTGCTTCGCCACACCGCTGCACGCTAGAAGACGTTTGAAGGACAAAATGGAAAGGGACGAAAAAGAAAAAAAAAAAGCCCAGGAAGGCACATTTGTGTACCTGATTTTATGCTTGTGTAGATGTTGGAAAGCAATATTGATTCGAATTTTCTTTGGATGTGCAGTATATGAATGGGAACGCTTTTATTTTACACACCTAGAATGCATACCACATATTCTCAAGCCGAGGCAGAGAAGGGTTTATTTGAAGCAGAATGAGCAAAAGTAAACATTTCCAGCTGCCAAAAAGAACCGGTCTCTTCAGGTAATGAAAATGCCATCTTGAAATTGTCATCATATTGAGAGTTAGCCAGCCTTTGACCTTGTAATACCCCCGTAGCTTCTCTATCTGTGACCCGCCGGATGCTCTTGGAAAGTGAAACCAATGGGGAGGATCTAGTGCTCACATCATCATTCTCGGAAAACCTAATAGTGGATTTACCAAGGTTAAACCTCCTGTGAGATTGACCTGGAATGTACAAGTTTACATCAACTGCCCCACAAATATGCACACATGCAAAAAAAAAAAAAAACAAAACATAAGATTGACTAGTCACACTGGCTTGGTTGAAATATTTTATGTCGAAAAGCGCTTCTTAATCTGGCTAATACTGTATATCTCTCTTTTACACTGTGTCAAAGTCAAGACATATTATTTAGGGAACATTGTTCATGTGACAGAAGTGCTAGCTTCTCTTGGCGGTGTACTCTGTATTTACAGCCTGATTGGTGCTTAGCCAGGCGTCTTACAGCTGAGTGCAGCACATGAGGGAATTGGCTAAATGTCTGCCACGCCGCGTCCGTGAAGTACAGTATGTTGCCTTTGTAACATGTTTTTAAAAAACAAAAACAAAACAAAAACATGCTGAACACACCAACAAAGGCACCCCATTAATGCACAGTATGTCCTTCTCTCAGAATGAATGAAAATGTTAAACTTGACTTGTAACAATGTTAATAGGAATGTGAGTTCCTTTGCTTCTTTTTTGCCACCTGTCCCAGCTTTTTTGGGAACGTGTTGCAGCCATAGAATTCGAAGTTAATGAATATTTGCTAAGAACAGTCAACTTTATCAGTTTGAACATTAAATATCTTGTCTTTGTAGTGTATTCAATTAAATATAGGTTGAACATGATTTGAAAATCATTGTATTCTGTTTTTATGTATGTTTAACACAACGTCTCAACTTCATTGGATTTGGGGTTGTAATACGCCAGAGAATTTATTTAATGTTAGGGCTGATTTGACACACAGTGGAGGTGAAGAAAAAGATAAAGAAAAAAGAATTACTTGGCTGTACCTATGTCTGCTTTGGAGCATTTTGACCCCTGTGGGTTGGTAAATAAATATAATATAGTTTACAGTATTTAGAATGTGCAATTGTCCCTAATGATGTTGCTGATTGCCATCAACGTACGATATCGTGTTCACCTGAATGAGCCACGAATTTGTGTGTGTTCTAAACACGGAGCTTCAAGGGGAGTTGTTTTCCGCCTCTTCTTCAGTGCAACGGCGGTCCGAAGCCACGCGGCTGAAAATCACAATCAGCGGCTGAGCCACAGCAATCACCTCTCAGAGAGAGATTACATCACCACTCGTCCAAGCATCTAATCTTAGATTAAAGGGATGAGGGACAGCGATTTCTGCTTTCTTACATCTTTTTTGTGCTATTTTTTTTTCTCTACATTGGGCTTCAAACTGGGTGTTCTTACAGAATGACATCCCGTGCAATTTAATCATGCAGCCTTCGCATTCGAAAGCTGCTTCCATTCTCACCTCCGCTCTGTCATGTCATTTATTGGGCCAACTCTGCCGTTGTTGCTCCAATTTGCAGCTGATTGGCATCCCACACCCTTGCTGGTTTACCACTTAAGCACTTGTAGCAAGCCTCTTGCTACAAAACATTTTTTATTATTTTTTTTAAAGACCAAACAATCATAATAACACTGCGGGATACATCCCGGCATGTTGCTACACGAGATAGACTTGATTTTGTGCTTTTACAAGAGGAAAACTCACAATGCTAGAAAAAGATGAGGGAAGAAATAAAACACACACACACACACAATTGAGTAAGTCTGGAACAATAAAAAAACAAAAATTAGCATAACCAACTACTCAGGAGGGACATGTGGTGTCTATCACCATGCTCACAGGGGGTCTTTGTGCGGTTCTCATGTATTTGTTGGGAACTTCCTGTGACTGCCACACAAACACACTGAAACGTCACACGACAATTGCGTGGTGACAACAAAGAAGAAGCGGCATTTTGATTTGGTGATCACGAGCGGCAGCGGCAAGAGATGTTTCATGCACCCCATGAAACAGATTCTGAGATGGCCCGTGTGTGTGCGCCGCACCGCCCCTCGGTAATAAGGGTTGCCTAGCCAAGCGTAAGTGTCAGGGTGGAGACGCTTGGTTCATTAGGTACCATGGCAGGATAATGTATGAACAGAATTCTCAAATGCGTGCACAGGTGAGAGGAAGAGATAGAATGGGCAGGAAATAGGCAAGCAGCCATTGTTCTTTCCCCGTCTCTTTATTTCTGTCAGTATTCTCCGCCACCTTCGCCTCAGCATCCCTGCTGCCGGGTTTCTTCTGGTGTGTGTGTGTGTGTTTGGTGTGCGCGTAGACTCCCAGGTCACATTATGCCCTGCTCTGTGATGCAGAGCTCGTTGGGTTTATGTCATTAATTCATCAATTAATTTATTTATCGGTTTATTAGATTTCATTTATTGCATCTGGCGTGCTGCTTGTTTGGCGGCTGTGTCGCTGGATTGACAGCTCGCCAGTCATGCTAAGATTCCAGATCCCATCAGCGTCACGCGGCAGCACGTTGCTAATTGAGTTGAATGCGTCGCTCGTCTCTCCTCAGTGACTCCATCTGTCGGCGTCTTGTCATCAGTTTGTTTGCACTTGACAGCTTCCAAGTCTGCCTTTGTGTGTTTCAATGTGCACCTCTGTGGAGGTGTGCTGGGGGGGGGGGGGGGGGGGGGTTCTTGTTGTTGTTGTTGATTTTTAATGGAAGTGTGTCTTTTCGTCTAAAACACTGTATCCAAGACCTCCACCAAGGCTTAAACATTTGTTGACTGCAGAATCATTGAGTGAGCGCTCTAGGACCTTATGAAACACCTACAGTAGTATACATGTAAAACTGTTCTGTGTTGAATTTAAATGCTTTGTCGGGATCAGATGCACGTGACGTTTCTGAACATAAATCAGCAGACATTCCAACGGCTTCTTCCCGCTTGCCATTTTCTTAAAGAGTTGACTTGTAACGTCGTGGTGTACATTATTACTGTCTGTACTCGTTGTAGCCTCGTCACTTTGTAGTGAGATTATTATTGTGGGCTCGTCACTGTGCGTTATTTGCCAAAGTGCTGTTGTTTGAGGGCTCTGCATCATTTGCACCGTTATATATCCGTTATGATATCCGTATTACCGCACTACTGGTCACCTCTTTGTGTTTGTCCTAAATGTATATTTTGATGTTTGCCATAGTACTCGAGTGGCTCCAACTACAGGAAACAAATTCCTCGTGTGGTTTTACCATTTTTGGCCAATGAAGATGAATCTGAAAATGATTCAGATCCTGCATATTTTCAAGCTGATATGAGAGGTGTGATTCGAAATTCACAATTGAACGGTAACTATAAATCTGGGTTGGTAAATTAAAAAAAAAAAAAAAAAAAAAATGCGGTGGGGGCTGCCTTGATGCCCTGTGCTCCGTGAAATCTTTCCTGACGTATTCATCCCGCCGCTCTCCCGGTGTCACATCCACCACGCACGCAAAACAGGCAAGCACGCAGCCCGTGTGTCCACACGGGTGCAGTTCATAACGACCCGCAATAAATCTGAATTTGCAAAAATGATCGGGGTCAGGGGTGGCGTCTGTCGCCATCACGTTCTGTTTTTGGCTGATGCGAAAGCCTCCCAGCTATAAGGGACCTTGATATGGCAGCTCATCAATAGTTCATGGGGTTATTTCAGGAATGCATATGGGGTGATTAAGGGTGATTAATAAGCCTCGTGTGCGGTGGCCTTTATTTGGCTGGGGTCTGCATGGAATTGGCAACACAAGTGGGAAGGGATGGAAGGTGCGCGTTTATCCACACGGCAGTTGAAATACTGTATGAGCGTCTGTGGTCTTGACTGGTTGGTGTTGAAAGAAGCAGGACTTAAAAGAGAGCGTGTGATGCGTTTGTAGATACGAGGACTTCAACTTTGGAGACCGTACCTTTAACACCTCTGCCAGCTTCTCCTTTTCGTGTCCCGTCTCTGTTCTCTTAGGGTCTGTTTACGCTGCACTGGAAGCATTTTACAATAATAGACTCTTTAACCCTGGTAACAAAACAACACAAAAAACTGAATTGGCAAAGGTGAATTAATCCATAGACAGATATTTTTGATGATGGAACATCAAAATCTTATTTGCTGGTACTTTGATTCAGGCTGCAACTGTGTCCACCACTAATATGACAAATATTGTAGGCATATTTTATTAACAATTATGATTAAGACTGTCGCATGGGTATGTTCTTGAAAAAAAAAATTTAAATATGGAAATGTAGACAAATTTGGACAAATTGACCAGTACGAGAATTTTCATAGGTTGGCAGCTCTGGGGTTGTCGTTATCGAATATTTTTAGAATCGCTTGTTGTATCTATCCATCGATTAATTATTTTGCATTTGTTTATTCCATAATAAGAATATAATATATAATTGTATACTATAAATCAAGACGGAGTAGTCTTTGAAAGGTCCACTGTACTCTGTGTCTGTCAAGGAAACTTGGGTGGTGAAGTCTGTTCGTGTCTTTGTCGAACTCTCCAGCGGCAACTTTAGCGGGTTTTTTTTTTTTTTTTTTTTTTGTTTTTTGTTTTTTTTTGTACCTTCCGACCGCTTACGCACTACAAAAGAGCGGCTGCCTTATCATCAAGGCTGTCTTTTCCCACTTGTGTGAACTTCATGATAACAGATTCATAAGCTCAAGCGGTCGCTCAAACGCACGTGTGGGCTTCTGCATACGCGCAAGCGCACGTGCGCAAACTCAACGCGCACGAGCCTCCTTCCAAAGTGCCACAGGTGAAGCGCGGCGGCGTCAAAGGCAGTTGTCGCTCGTCTGGCTTTATCTCCATCTCTCATCTTTTCCTCGCTTACTCTTTCTCGCCTCTGTCACTTCACACATTTCTTCTTCATATTTTTTGCCCTGTTCCATTGTGCGTCTCCCTATTCTCCTTTTTTCTTTTCTTTTTTCGCCAACCCAATTTCTTACTCACCTTTGTCTCTCTCTGCTCCAGTTACCCGCCAGGAAAATCGCCTCCAAAAAGAACACCTATTTTTTTTTTTTTTTTTTTTTTTAAATGTATTGGTTTGTATTCATATCCCATTTCTGGAGAATTGATTTTTTATTTTTTTTTTGGGGGGGGGGGGGGGGAATGCTGCTTCAAAAGGATCCATATCACATGCTTTTCTCTGTCCACTAAGTTCCAAAAATTCCGCCCCCGCCCTTGCCCCAAATCGTCCGCGAGCGTCGCCAACTCCTGTCATTTCTCATGAATTAGTCTTACCTGTCACACACTTTCTTCTTTTGTTTCTTGCGGTTACTCATTCCATTCTCCACATGCCCTCTCCTCCCTTTCCATCTCTCTCTGGTCCTCGCATTTCATTTTTCTTCCTACACATGCCACACAGCAGTCCCTTAAGAAATGTCATTTCTGCCTTCTCTTTTTGTTCTGTAATTTCTCCGTGTCCCTCCTTTTCACTTGGGAATTCGTTTATCGTCCGCTGTTCTTCTGTCCCCGGCCCTCTGATCTCTCTCTCTCTCTCTCTCTCTCTCTCTCTCTCTCTGGTTCTCCCGCTCTCTGTCTTTGTCCCCGGCGCTCCTCCGCTGCATTTCTCTTTTTTATTTTCTCACACTTTCACATCTGTTCCTCTCAGCCTCCTTTCTCGCCTGTCAATTTGGGGCCTTTTCCGAAATGCCACGATAGCATGAATAATATTAGATCATGTGCTGCGGGCCACATTATAATCATTTCACAAAAGAAATATTGAAAGTGTTGGCATAAATATGTGAAAATCTTTGTTTCTCTGACTATTTTTTTCCTGCGTGTCCTTTTGAGTAATTGTGTGAATCCCTGCTCGCTTTAATTCAGACGACAGATATTATGGCAGTTTTCTCTTCTCCCATTTGCCTTAAGCGTCCTTATTTAACATATCCATTGTTGGGAAGTGTTACATTTGTCTTTTCCAGCTTTGTTACTGCATTTCACAGATTTATTTAGTTGTCCCAAAACAGCCAACCCCAATAAATTAACTTCACACAAATAGAAGTAGCAGAATTGACTCTTCTGTGGTGAATCTCAGTGAAAGGTCTTCATTTGAGAACAGTTCTCAAGCGCACAGTCACGTGTGTTCCATCAAAATGCAAATATTATGTTCTGCAATATCTACAACAATATTATTGGAGTGCTCATTGGTGCAAAATTCTGTTCCTGGCAGCACCTGCCCACCCCACTCCTCAGTTACTTTTAATTGCAATTTTCTGTAATAAAATGATCAATGTTTCCTGAGTGAGCTGACAGGTTGGCTTTTATTTGCTTTAGCTGGCTCGTTTCGATGAATGCTAAGTGAACACGCGCCCTCAAGGAGAGAGGGACTTCTCTCCCCCTTGGTCGCATGCAGAATATTCTATTCATCACGCCACATGTCTGGAGAAGAGATGCTCATATGTGCCATGTTCCGCCACTTGAGATGATTGCATCGTCATACATGTGGATGGAGGAGAAAGAGTGCTAAGAATGGAACGTGGAAAAGATGTGAATTGAGAAGCACAAAAATTCAGTCACGTGAGGGGAAAATCCCGTTTTTTTAAACAATCCCTCTCTTCAAATTGTCAAATTAACTTTTTTTTTTTCCTGCAGCAGTGAGAGGGGATAATTAATAGGTCCTATTTGGGTTCTTTTGGGTTTTTTTCTGGCTGCCTTCAAAGTGATAATTCTTGTCGGCTGTTGCCTCTGGGGACCGCTCCATCTTATTAACTTGTCTTTCCAGACAGCAGGGATAGAGAAGAACTGCTAAGTCCTCCTCTGACTTCTCTTGCCCTGTACAAGCACTGCTCACTACCCATGCTTGTGAAAATGCCCGAGAAGATGAGAACAAGACGTCAAATCACAATGATCATGACCAACATTTTCACGATTATCGGTATCGTTGTGATATTAGGAAAGAAAATGTAGAATGAAAGCATTCAAATGTGGTGACCCACAATAGAGATCGATCGAGACGTTGTTTACTGTTGTTGTTGTTGTGGAGAGTAAATTGTGGACTCAAAGAAACCGGTTTTATTTTGAGTACAAAAAGTATTAAAAATAAGATGACAGTGATATGTTGAATCGTGGTTGGACGTGTCCTGGGCCGTCCCCGGGGTCTCCTCCCGATGGGATGGGACCCACAGCTCGTGACCGTAGGTGAGGGTAGGAACGTAGATCGACCGGTAAATCGAGAGCTTCGCCTTTCGGCATAGCTCCTTCTTCACCACGACGGACCGACGCAAAGTCCGCATCACTGCAGACGTCGCGCCGATCCGCCTGTCGCTCTCCTGTTCCATTCTTCCCTCACTTGTGAACAAGACCCCAAGATATTTGAACTCCTCCACTTGGGGCATGATCTCTTCCCCGACCCGGAGAGGGAATGCCACCCTTTTTTCCATGGTCTCAGATATGGAGGTGCCCATTTTCATCCCAGCCGCTTCACACTCTGCTGCGAACCGCTCCAGTGAGAGTCGGAGTTCATGGCTTGATGAAGCCAACAGAACCACATCATCTGCAAAAAGCGGAGATGCGATACCGAGGCCATGCAAACCGGACCCCCTCTACGCCTCGGCTGCGCCTTGAAATTCTTACTTACTTACTTACTGCCGGCAATGCGGACCAAATTCTGACTCCGGTCGTACAGTGACCGAACAGCCCGTATCAGGGGGTTCGGTACCCCTTGCTCCCGAAGCACCCCCCCACAAGACTCCCCGAGGGACACGGTCGAACGCCTTCTCCAAGTCCACAAAACACATGTAGCCTGGTTGGGCGAACTCCCATGCGCCCTCGAGAACCCTGCCGAGGGTGTAGAGCTGGTCCACTCCTCCACGGCCAGGACGAAAACTACACTGCTCCTCCTGAATCTGAGATTCGACTTCCCGATGGACCCTCCTCTCCAGCACCCCTGAATAGACCTTACCAGGGAGGCTGAGCAGTGTGATCCCCCTGTAGTTGGAACACACCCTCCGGTCCCCCTTCTTAATTGTATTTATTAATTTATTGTTATTCAATAAGATAACACATTGGACGCTTTTCACTTAAAATACATTTGATCGAGGAATAGACATGGCTAGATTGCTAGCTTGGTAGATTGGTATGATTTTTAACAAAGTGCATTTGTAGGAATTAAGGGGTTGAACCGACTAGTCGACACGTCGACTTCACCACTCCACGCTGACGGAGGTTTGAGGTGGATTAATTGCCAATCACACGTTTTGGCAACATGCCAAAATCAACAGGGTCCACGCAGCTAGTAAGCAGCGGTGCCTCCGGCGTGGGGCAATATTTGACTAAAAATGAGACCGCGAGCATGGTCATATGCAAGTCTATGCATTGCATGTTAGCAAACTCACCAAACGCGCTTGTGTAACAGTGTAAAGATAGACAATATATTGTGATTGTCGATCAATAACCTCTTTATTGTAAAAATACACCATTAAAGGTAATTTGAGCAAATGTATTATTCAAGAAGTATATTTCGAACTGGTAGCCCTCTGCATTAATTAGCAGCCAAGAAGTAGCTCTCCGTTTTAAAAAGGTCGGTGACCTCTGATATACACTTACGCGACTAAGTAACGCACCGTGAGCGACGCATACTCACCGCATTGCTCGACTTGAACATCAGAGGCTTTTTTTCATGTCAGGGAAAAAGTTAACTTCATTCGCCAAACACCGCAAGCATTTGGTCATAAAAATGCTGCATTCCCAACCAGTAGTTTCAAAGTGGTTAACGCTAGTGTAGATATTTTCATGAAATTTAACAGTAAAATATCAAATCAGGTAGCCATGCAACTGTGCTACATATTGTGTGATGAAAGCAGGCTCACACATTGAGATGCTTGCATTGATTTCTTAAAGTGAAACCTAAAGTAGAATCAGATGGCAAAAAATAACTCCTGGCTAAACACAGCAGGTAAACAACTGAGTGAAGCTCCATCCAGTTCATCTTTTCCCTTGAAATCAATGCATGAATTGATGGTGTCTCTCAGTTAGCCTGAGTAGGCCTTAAGCCTTGCTGTACTTTTTTCTGACACGCCTTCTTTTAGGCATGCCTCTTGTCCTTGGGGGGCAAAAAAGTAATGACACGTACTGTATGTATTCATCATGGATATATAGGCTGTCAAACTAAATCATTTGTGAACCCGCATTACATATTACTCACAAAATAACCGCGTTAGACCATCTTTTCAGCAAGCAATAAAATGCTTTAGTAATTGTCGAACACATGTCTTTGCTTCGAAACACACCGCACAGTTTTGCAGCCGGCTTCCAACGGAGCAGAAGGACTCGATTTGTCCTCGGTGCCTCCGGAGCTTATCTGACCATTGGACAAAACATGGCGCTCGCTCTCCATCACTCTCGTCTGCCGTAAGAAGATGCCTTCACGCTGCACTGTAGCATTTTGTAAGCTGTTGTCACGGCTGGGGGGGCTCGAATGTACAGGGAATAGGATTGGCACAGACAAGCAACATGACACATGAGTAGAGAATCATTCGAGACACCTGAACAAAACCACCAAAAAAAAGCTTTATGCCCATGCTCCGAAGCGGAAATGTGGATGGAATAAAGGTTTTATCTTTACCCTGTGGGTAAGAAGTTATAAGGATATCATTTCAGGGTTACTTTTACCACATTAAAAGGTATATATATGAAATAAAAATGAAAGGCGTTACTCCGACCGGCCTAATGTTCACATTCAGCCTTTATTTGAATTGGGATGCGTGTTGCTTTTTGAAGATTTTCTGTACAAACCCCTTTGAGATGTTTGGTGATATGTTACAGTGCCAAATGCAAACTCGCCTGGCACACGGGTCAGTGTAATACTCTAATCAACAGGAGAGAGAGAGGCCGACCAACTTTTTCTTCGAAGTAGGACTGTCTTGGCATGCTATTTTCAGACGTAAAAATAAAAATAGTAATAAAAGTAGTTGTGTGTGCAAGCAACGTCTGTTTACTCTTGGCGAAGCTCAGTTTTTATTTGCTGAGAAAAGATGCTTCAAATTAGTCATCCTAAATTAGCCTGTACATATTCATTATGCCAATCTCTGCAGTCTCTTTATCGTTTAACTGCGCTATCATAAACATAATCATGTCTTGAAGTCTCTCGTGGTGATAAAGCCTCTCCCGTCTCTCATAGTTTATACAAATATGCAACGTTATCAACCTTTATGTATGAAGAAATGATGAGTTGTGAATGTGAACCAAGATAACCATTATTTCTAATCAGCTCACGTTAGCCTCCACTCCGTCTTTTTTTTTTTTTTTGTTTTTTTTTTATTTTTTTTTTTTTTTTTTTTAAAACCACTTCTTATTCTGCTTGTGTTCAGCTGCCATGTTATTGTCCTGTCTTTCATGCATCAATAGAGGGATTATTATACATTCTTATTTGTAATTGGAGGGCAGGTTAGACAAGGGGATAATTAAAATAGTGTGTGTCGCTACTCCCGTCTATTTTCTGTCTGTGTCTCTTGGCGGCGTGTTTGTGCCCTGCTTTGTCCTCTAAGTTAATGCCAATAATGTGGCACTTAGTGCGGACGCTAACAAACAAATGCGCTACTGGTAAACCACAACAGCATACACAAACACCAAATATCAGTAAATATTTAGATTTAAGCGCTGATTTATTGACAAATGTTTATGGTCACATTGTTGCTACATGTTAACTGAAATATTTGCTGAATGTTTTGTAGTAGTACGTAGAAGAATGGCCTCCAACAAGTGCAGAATTGGAGTGAATGTGGCAGTCTTGGAGCCCACAAAGCAAGTATTGTTTTTGTCTTTGGGTCTTGACACCAGAGCTCATTACAGCGGCTGGTAAAATATTAGAGTTCAGCTGACACTGTCTCCGTGAATTGTGGAGAACAGTTGTGACAGCAGGGTGAAGGCGGGCTTGATTATGATGGATGATGACAACAGGCCTATCTCACGTTTTTTGTTTGTGTATTTTTGCCCGTGCCAAAGTGTACGTTCAGTGCAGTGGTGTAGGCTTGGTGCCGCTGCGGCGTGAATAAAGATTTCTGATGGGTGTGTTCAAATGTTGTTTAAAATGATTTTGCAATATTTCAAACCTGCAAAAACTATTCATTACCCAACCGTTGCTAGCGGCGCAACTCCAAAAGCTCTTATGAAATGGGTTGCTGTGGTCTGATTTAATGTTTGAGCAGGGAAAAAAGCAAACCATTTCATTTTTGCAATCTACCAACAATGTTGTTGAAATTCAGGAAAATCAGCTCGAAATATACTCGTTACTTCTACTTTGTTTTCTTTCATGTACATGAAAAGTTAATTATGCGAGGGGAAATCTTAATTAGGTTGATTGAAGAAAACGTATTTGCAGGCTTTCAAAGCCTCTTCATTCCAGATCACAAAATACGATTGAAAGGAAACTTTGGCCAAGAAATATCAATGTATCGAAAAGTTGTCACCCAGAACTTACCAGCTTTACAGCTTTGCAAGTGTACTGATATCGCTGTGAAATTTCTGGAGGTTAAATGCATAATAGAGGTTGTTTTCACTGTGTGCCAATTCTGTGGTCACATCGCTGAGAAAGAAAGCGGCGCCCTTCACTGTAGATTGAAAGTTGTTGGAATTAATAGATTGCTAATGTGCCATATTGATGTTGGCCCACATCAAATCTGAGCACTCACAGAAGTGGCGAAGTGTCTAAGGGTATGTTTACACAGCATTTAGTAAACGAGATTGATTTCCCTTTGGGTTTTTGAAAGGTTTCGGGTACATGCGGCACTGTTACAAGACCCTCCGTAACAATGAAAACGCTTTCATGTACGTGCCAAGCCAGCAATTGGCAATGTAAGGAAACGCCGTGTGCATTCAAACAACTGCTTGTCCTTCCAAAACACTGCTTTGAATGCAAGTCATTGGCATATGTTTGGCTTTTGAAGTTGACATGTGCAAGTAAGGCAAAATATCACCTTCAAGTGAACTAATGCGCAGTTCGTATCCAGTTTCAGTTCAAACAGAACTCGGGTCACGGAGTGATAAGCAAATCAACAGCATGTGACGGACAAGCATCAGACACGGTTGAAAACAATTTCAGACAATTTATTTATTTTTTTTTTTGCATCTTGGTGACCATGTGTTGATCCATTTTCACATCACAGACAGACTCTCAATATGACTCAGTTGCGATTCCTCCAGAGTTTTCTCTCTTTGTTGCGCCGAGGAGCAGATGGAACGAGGAGAACACTTCATCCGCAGGTTTTTGTCTTGTTTGGCTTCCTCATCCCGATGTGCTCATTGGAAGATCTGGGTTCTCGCACGTGATCCTCCCCTCCTGTCTTGCCTCCAAACACTGACTCATTCAGTCATTCCCAGTCTTTCATTCACTCTCCTCCTCCTGATTTGGCCACCAGGGAGGTACATGGCAACGGAGCAAGCATCATTGATGGAGCATCTGTTTCGACATGGTGCAGGGTCTGTGACATGTGGGCGAGCATCTGGGGGCTTGAGCGTGGGGCACATTACATCGTATTGCGTGTCTCGACATGCTTTGCTCGACTGTACGTACTGTATAGGCCCGTTTCACAGGCACACCCGCTCTCACAGAATCCAGTGGTCCCACCAAGATTACCGTAGTTCTACTCCAGCTGGTTCTATAGAAGCATGTCATTAATAATGGATAATATCATGGGCTAGTTGTTGAATATATGCCTCCTGTGCAGCAATAGGCGCACATGTCCAATTTAGACACTCACTCAAACGGGAAGAGAACATTTTGGCATCATGAATGCATTGGGGGAAGCCAAACGAGAGAGCGCGAGAGAGGCCCAATCCAAATAATCTCCACACATCTTTTCTAGACGGCCACAACTTGTCAAAGCTCATCAAGACACTCTGCCAATACACTTGCACCCTTGGCAGCAGACAAAATTAGACTTTTTATTACCCAAAGTGCTCTATTTTCACAGAGTTGTGATGAAGCGGCAATATGTTTATCAGTAATGCACTTTCTTTATGGTTTTTATCGGAATATAAAAAAAATATATATTTCTCGTAGAATATCCTTGAGGTAACTGCAGGCAATACGCTGAAATAACTGTTTGACTCTTAGAATGTCTTTATTCTATTGACCGACCAAATTGTTAGACACAGCCAAAAGGGGAAAATGTTCATAATTTTTTTTTTTTTGGGGGGGGGGGGGGGGGCTGCAAATGTTACCAAATGAATGAGACTGTTGATAGAAAGCGGTAATAAAATCTAAATATCCCCTGTGGGTGTTTTCCCTCAGTAAACATTTATTGCTGAATGGCTAAATGAAACATCATAACTGGTATCCCCTCCCCCCAAAACACACATTCGCCCTTTCAAGACAAGAGAACAGACAGTGTTTGTTAATTTTCCGTCATATGATTTTGCAAGTAGCAAAATATCGACGAATACTTTGTGGCAGATTTCTGGGTTTTGTCCCATCTGGAAGACCATCCTGAATTTGGAATATATCTTCACAGTTGGAGTATGTAAACGGATCAATGCACACCTGATCTCTGCTCGGAGTGGCAGAGATCAGGTGTGCACAATCATTTTATCCAAGTGAAAAGCTTTTGGTCTTTTGAAGCAGACATACTTTTCTGAAAAGGTGCAGGTGCAAGTCTAGTAATTACATGCAGCTTAGCTTTCTTTTTTTTCTTCTTCCTTTTACACAGATGTTTTACAGCAGCAAAGTGTCCTATTTGTGCGTGACATGTACGTGCAAAAAGCTACATGATAGGGGGGGAAAAAAATCGCTTCTAAAATATTCCATACAGTATTATCATATTCAAGAATATCCATAATGTATTCTATTTTGACTCACACAAAATATGAATAGCAGTGCTCTAAACAGCATATCCCACCTGTTGTTTTTATGAATACAGTATGTTTGCGCAAAGTATGGTCAGTATTATGTACGTTGAGAATTCTTCAACAAAACGATTTGATTCTTAGTGATAAGGGCATTTTAAATGAAGCTTCATAAATGACATCTCTGTGAAAGCAATAATCCCTTCCTCAAATTTCAGAGATCAGATCAAATGTTTTACTCATTTTGCAAACTGAAGTAATCGTTACCTATAAACCAAATTCTAATACGACCGAAATAGAGCTGAATCTGGTGGGATACAATTACCATAAAATAGGTATGACAATATCTGTAAATAAACATATGTGCACCAATGCAAGACAAAAATATCCTCCACCATCTGCTACTGTTGAGGATCCTGTAAAAAGCCATTAAAAGAATAATTATTCTGCATTGTACATAATCAGCTGATGTTGCATAAGCTGAAACTGCACAGACTACCAATGAAATAATTGGTATTTGATACGAAGTATATATTTTTACTAATATGCAATTATTAGTTACCATGGCTGCTGAAGACAAACATAATTACAATGAAGAGTATGATATCCATCCATCTATTTTCCGTACCGCTTATCCTCACTTGCGTCGCAGGCGTGCTGGCGCCCATGCCGGCCGACTCTGGGCGAGAGGCGGGGTACACCCTGAACCGGTCGCCAGCCGCATAGAAACAGACAGACATTCGCTCTCGCGCTCACATTCGCAGCAACGTAACCTAGCACGCATGTTTTTGGGATGTGAGGGGAAACCGGAGTACCCGGAGAAAACCCACCCAGGCACGGGGAGAACCTGCAAACTCCACACAGGCGAAGTCGGATTTGAACCCGGGTCCTGCAGTTGTGCTAGCCAGTCGGCCGCCTTATTTATATATTCATCAATTTATCATTCAGCTCATATATTGGATCTCTTTAGATTGTGCACGTGGTCATAATGTTGTGGCGGGTTGTTGTATATTACAAAACAAACATCACCGCTTTCTTTCTTCACAGGTCTACAGGTGACAAGGCAAATAGTTTCAGATTTATGGATGGCCAATGGCCCCGAATCCCAGTGAGTGAGCAGAACATACGGAAGCGAAAACAACAACTGCACCCAGCAGACGATCATTAAAGCAGTTTGACCTCGAGGTTGAGCAAAAAGTTGATCAAACGATCATGATTCATAGTATGTGCTTCTGTAATTGAATTTTTTTTCTTAATTCATCTGGGTGTTATGAATCGATATTTGGTTGTTGTTCTAGTGATAAATGGGTTTACAATTAATGTAACTACATTTTATCTGAAGATGATTTTTGTCAACATTTGTTAAATGATCTAAAAATGGATTGCATTCATTACTTTTTGGGGGCGAATTTACACATGAATTCTGTGAGTGGCAAAAAATGAATCATCTACTCTTTCGTTACATATCTGAAGCTAAAATCTCCAAATTCAAATTGCTCTATTTTCTCAGTGCATATTATTCTTGCGACTATCGAGATGCTTTGGCTGGATTTACACTTCAGGTCCTCGGGCCCAGTTCCAATTTCAATGCCTATATCGGATTTTTGGTCTGTCTATAATTACATTTACGTTTCTTTCTTTGAGAGTGACTTCACAATTAGTGTTAAAATGACACTGCATGGTTCAAGTGACACAATTCCCTTTTTTTTTTTTTTTTTGCTCTCAAGTGACAAAATTCGCATATGCATGGCAGCTTAAATAGAAGGGGAAACAACGCACAGATATCTTCATATCGGAATGCCTTCTGTTGCCCCTTTGTCACGTACTCTGCAATAACAGCCTTGCATATTAAACAGTCACACTTTCTCTTGAGGAATTTTTGCGCCCGGAACATTTTTTCACGAGTGACGGCACGTCCACTACTCTCGAACGATGGCCTTCTAAGAGGCGCGCCACCCAGTGTCAAAAGTAGGAAGTGCAATGCAGACAAGTGTGGGGCATGTAAAAAAAAATAAATAAATAAAAAATCAATCAAAATGTAAATATGCTGTGGGCCGGACTTTGCCTGCTGTGGACGCACTTCGTGGTCAGTGGAGTTTATGGCAATGTGGGGACGAAAGTGTCTTCCGTGCCATTTGTTGTGCCTGACCTTTAAGATGATGAAGCGTAGGGAGAATGACCCTGGCCGGATTGTTCAAAGAGCATCCTCTCGAGAGTGGGGGTCCAGAGGCTGGCAGCGTGCTGGGGGATTGATCCGCCCCTTCTTCAAAGGCCAAATACGGGAAGTTTAGCCAGAGGAGAAAGCCATGCAGCCTTACCTTTTGAAGCTCTCTCCAATACCGCCGTGCTATCCTTGCCTGGGTAAATGCAATATGTCAACCGTCTAGTTAGTGAAGGTGGACAAGCTCCAGCCCGCGCACACGTTTCCATTTTTTTTTTTTTTTTTTTTCTCCACGTGCTCCCTCTTCTTGAGCTTCTTGCGACTCTTGCTCGAGAGTTTCCTGTGCTGTAGCCCTGTTGCGCAGGATTAAATCTACTCATTTAGAGCTCACATTGCTTCCACAGATGTCAGCTTTGAGATTGAAATGAGCTCCCCCCTCTGCAAAGGAGCTGGCTTGAAAAAGGAAACTTCAGAGAGAAACTAAACAGAGACGCAAAGTCCTTTAAGTTTCCTAAATGGGACTTTACATGTGTGTTTTTGTGTGTGCGTGGTTCTAAGGACTTAAGTTTGTATTAGATTTGATAACTGAAGTAGTAATGCGGTATAGCGTATATTGTGTTGTCTTCAATCAAGTAATCTGTACCAATACGTAAGACTTATTGTTATAGTGACTTATTCAATGTTTTCATGTACAGCACTGTAGGATCATGATCCTGCTTTACAGTTTCTCAGGTGTTTGTTGAATGAAGTAGACACTTCTTTTCATCTTTTAAGCATTTTAATGGCCATCCAAGGATTTTTTTTCCCTCATCTCCTCTAATGACTTCCCAAAAGCACTGATGAAAGAATATTAAGTTATGAGGATGCAGTGCTGTGTTGACTCTAACACGTTGTTATATTCCGAGTTAAATTAAACGCAGCCTGGATGTTGTGATCGGCTTCTTTCTGTAACTGAAGCTTCGATTTTGTTCTGACAAGGGCGTACGGTTTTGATGAAAAGGAGTGTAGTTCAGCCGGTGGACGAGATTGTGAGTGTCACTGGGGTCAGCGTGACATCATCACGCAGTGCATGGTGGGTTGACGATGTCATGATTTGAGCTAGTCCTAAAAAGCGACGCAGACTCCTTGAGACCGTAGTGGTTTTTCTTCGCCATTAAACTGCAACCTTCGCAACGTGCACACACACACACACACACGTGGTGTTTTCACCTGGAAGCTCGGTAAAAAGACATTACCGCTAAATGTAAATGACCACCAAAATGGGATCATTATTTGTGCTTCAGTTCAGATGAACTCTGTGTCTCTTGCTTTTGTTATACGAAAGAAAAGAAGAAAAAAGAGAAGCACTTTGGCTAAAGCTAGGCCTACTTGAGATGAATCTACTTCACTTTGTATCCAGTTTTAAAACTGTTGGAAAGCCCTGCCTGCTGTTTTGGTCTTTGCTTGTCATCTTCTGCCCAGGTTTTTGGTATCAACATCCTCTTGTCCATTCAGTCCCCAAAGTAGAAGACTTTTCCAAACTTTTGCCGTAATCTTCCGTTTCCATCGCCGCATACGTGTATTGGCCACCTATTATTCCCCTAGTCTGATTTTCCGCATTCACGTGGAGCAAGGAATGATAATTAAATTTAATGAAACAGCGACAGTATCTACTGTATATCAAATGGCCAGAAAACACAAAAGGTGCATATGTGTTTCATTTCATCCGAGTCCCTCATTGCTTCACATCTCAAAAGAAATTCATCAGAGGGAATCAAAGGCTTTTAGAGAAGAAGAAAAAAACGCCCCCAACCTAATGGTGGCACCCTTGCCCTCCATTGGTTGTTACTGTATGTAATAGAAATGGAGACGTCTGTTAGGCCTGGATTATTGCTTGGCAGCTGACCGAAAGGAAGCTGATATTCATAAATGAAGCATCCACTTCTGGTATAAATTGTTATATTTCATCTCATGATACCAGCTCTTCTAAAGTAAGGGGTCACCAACTATCGGGCTGTGGACCGGCACTGGTCCTGGGCTGCACAGAGGGGCTGAACAACAACAACAACATTTAAAAATGGAGTTTTATTGATCATTAGAGTCTGAAGGAAATTTTATCGTGGAAATCAGGTGCAGTCACCCCTGCCTCTGTCCCAACCACGTGATTAAGGGGGAAAAAATGAGCCCACAAGCTAATGGAAATAAATAAATAGTGTTTGGAGAGCTTCTTTGAAAAAGACGAAGGCCAAATAATGAGAGAGAACAACTTCGAAGAAAAAAAAGGGTGTATTTAAAAGCCAATATCAGCAGTCCAGTTTCAGATTTATTGCTGCAAGTGATTTGCACTCACCAAACCCGCTCTGCCAAACACGTGGCGACAGGCTCACAAATAATGCAAGGAAACCATCAAAACTGCTTCGGCGAATTAGACAAACAAGCGCAGGGCTCCCACGAATTACAACAAATACATTCAACGTCATGCTGAGTTGTATTTTTATCTTTTTTTTTTATTATTATTCTTAGTTTCAATGCCGGTTTGTGGTGCACAAGAAGCTGTTCAGCTGTTCTCATGCATTTTTATCAACGTGCGCAATTACTTGTGTGTGTGTTTTACGCTGTATTTACTACATCACAGTCAACCAGCAATGTGAATTTATAAGGGCTTAGTCATCATGGGGATACAACCATAATATGTGATCCTATTCAACTTGCAGGGGGAAAAAATGGCAGGAAAAGGCAATGAAGTCGCATAGCAATAAAGGGGATAACCACAAGTAGCGTCATCTTTGGGATCTGACATATAGCTGAAGCCGATCACTTCTGTTGTACAAGTTTATAACGTCGTAGACATAAACTTCTTATCTGGGAGATGACATAATATTGAAGGCGAGTGATGTTTTTTTTTTTTTTTTTTTTTTTTTTTTTTTTGCTGTTTATCAGGCAAATATATAATTTGATCTTACAGCCAATTACCATGTGCTGTATACTGTGTATATCTATAATTACAGTCATGCTATACCAGTATAATATCAGAATCAGAATCATCTTTATTTGCCAAGTATGTCCAAAAAACACACAGGGAATTTGTCTCCGGTAGTTGGAGCCGCTCTAGTACGACAACAGAAAGTCAATTTACAGAACACTTTGGAGACAGAAAGACATTGACCAAAAAAAACAGTCACTGAGCAGTAAAGGGTTGCTAGTTATCTGGTAATGCCGGTACTTTTTTTTTTTTTTTTTGACAATTGTGCAAAAAGATGCAGAGTCCTCTAGCACTTAGAGCAGTTCGAACGACTAATATTGCAATCGTCCGGTGCAATGACCATTGTGCAAGGGGCGCTGAGACTTCAAGGAGTGTATGCGGTTTAAAGTGAAGAGTAGTGCGATCATCTGGGACAATGGTGGTTGTGCAAATGTTACAGATACTCCTCATATACATTTCTATCTGGGAGAAATCCGCTATTTTGACTTCAGTCTACTTTCTTTTTTATACGACTTTGTAAAGGTTCTATTGTAGAAGTGCCCCATAAAGACACTGGCGATTTGTAAGGTAGGTAAGCACTGAAAGTTCTATCCTGACCTTTCACCTTTCCGAGCAAATTGTCTCCGGTGTGAGCCTGGATGATCTTAAGGAACTTAGGAGGAATGCAAACCATGTCAGGCCGTTCATGTTTGCGTTAAACGAGGCGATCGTCCGTTCCCAACCTCAGCTCCAAAGTTCCCTCGTGGAAACTTGCGAGACGCTTCATCTGCTCTGACTTCTTTGCTTCAGTGTGACTTCTCCTAATGTTCTTGTTTATTAAAAGTGAATTTGCCCACATCTCGAAGTGCTCCCTTTAGCCCTTTAAGGACGGTTGCTTTTAGTTTGCTGTGTGGGTGCCAGGGAGCAAAGGGGTACACGGTCACCTTCTCCACGGATAATTGCTTCCGTTCAGTTGATGCTCGCAATCCTCTGATCACACGGCAGACAGAAATAAACTCTTAGACATATTTTGTTTGGCACTAATGAGGCCCTTTCTTAGGTAGGGAAATGTTTTTTGAAGTATATAGAGGTCGGCGGCGAGACACTTATTTCCCAGATGCACTCGCCGTGTTGCTATTTCGATGCACATTACTGCTGACCACTGCAGCTAGGAATACATTAGCAGCCTAAATGGGTGTTCAGCAACAATGTAGTTGCTGTCACCCCAACAATTAGGCAAACTTAACGCGAATATAAATATCAGGAAGGAAAATATAAATAAAGGCAATGCTACAAGTCAGGGTTAGAATCTTTAAATGTAATACAAATGTTTGTGTGTCTATATCGAGGCGGGGCACCTTTTAAAGTAGGACAGTCGAAATTGATGGCCAACTCTGAAAGTTGACCTACTTACAAGCGCAGACAAACTAGTTTCCTCAGCATGCGTGCTGAGCCAAGTCGCTGTGCAAGAAATGCAACGAAAGCACACATATGGGATTTTAATAGAAAAATACATTTCTTATCACTTTAGCCAGTGGGTGACAACATGCTAATTATTTAATTTAGGTTAAGTTTGTTGAAAACTGGGACGATGGAAATCACTTAAGCTATACAAGCTATATTTTTCTGTAATACATTGGAACCTCAGTTTACGGACAACCAGGTTGACAAACAGTTTGGTTTGCAAATTAAATTTAGGAAGAAAAATTACTTCAGTTCACAAACTGTTCTGCCAAAGAAAGCTCAATTGTGCTTTTTCTCGTGCCGCGCAAACACTCATCGCTCCATGTGTCACAATTTACAGGTCGTTTTATTGCTCTAAATTAGCCCTCAGTTTTGCTCCAACGTAAGTGAAAAATGCTAGCGATGGTTATGAGGAAGCCTAAATGTATTATTTTTGAAAAATGGTGACGAAATAATGGCCAAACATTAGAATGGTGTTCGTGTTTATGATCTCGCCGTGCAGTTTGGTTTGGTGAAATCTAATCTAAAAAAATAATAATAAATCAAATCAAATGTGTAGAGCACTTTCTTTAAGACCCAAAGGTAGCATAGGTACCTACAAACAAACAGACAAGTAGCGGTGGCTGCAAGCAGTCCCTTTGCGGAACGATGAGCCAATCGCGAGCGGTGGCTAGCTCGCAGACTACGGCCATGGTACTAGAGCTAATTGTGTTCGTCAGGCTTTGTGGTCTAATGTTTCCCGTCTTTCACTCGCATAACTACACAGCCTCTTTTGTGTGGATGGATACCGCTAGCCCAAAATGGCCGCCACATCCAACAATGCAACACTGTTCCAAAAACATACATTACTCTTGCGGCGATCCCCGGTGGGACGAGCCCGAATTTGCGCCGACATGTGGAAAGGCTAAGGCTACAGTGATTTGATAGCGAACACATTATGTTGATTCTTTAAAAAATGTGTTTTCACTTATTTCTGTATTGGACTGTATTTATTTATAACCACACACTTATAATAATAAGGTTAATATAACTTTGTTCTGGGTCTGGAACGGATTAATTGCATTTCTATTCATTTCAATGGGAAACGTCACCTCATGAACGCTGTCATGGAATAAAGTTAGGGAACCGCGGTTCCACTCTAGGTGTAGTTTCAGTTTGTACTAATCCTGAATAATTCTAAAAGATACTTGGATGACCGAAGTCTTAGTGCAGAAGTAAACGTGTGTTGGTTTAGGAGAACAATTCTTCCCTGAATTCCCTGAAAAGTGCTCCGTGCGCTGTGCTCGTAAAATGCTGTTTTACGTCAAGTCTTCCAACACCTGGTGCTTTCACCGGCCACCTACACATAATTATCACCTTTATGTCTCGTCAAATTGAGCGTTGACATTGTTCACACTGTGCAGTCCATAATTAGAATAATATATGTAATATTTTCTCTGTGTGCCTTTCGTCTTGCTGGACTCTGGCTCTCATTGACTGTAATTATTGATTGTAATTTTTGATTCTTCAATGTAATATTTAACCAAGAAAAGAAGCCAGGAAATGTATTATCACCTGATCAATATATAAACTGAGTTTAGTTCCCCGTTCATGTTGAAGCCATGAGCACTTTAAAACCCAAGAAGTAGTGTACATTTACATGACCAACATAAGCTAAGTCTTTATCATCCACGTTTTTTGTTTTTGTACAACAACTCCAAAACCCTTTGCACTTTATCGTGATGTTGTGACAAATTGAAATCATATATACATAAATCCATTTTCTATACCGCCTGTCCTTATTTTGCTTGCGGGTGAGCTGGAGCCTATCCCAGCTGACTTCGGGCAACAGGCGGGGTACACCCTGGACAAGTTGCCAACCAATCGCTAGTCGTTAAACTATAGATTTGTTCGTAAAAAAATATATATTTATATATTGTTAGTAGTGGCAGCAGTGGTCGTATTCCACGCCTCCGGATGTATTTTCTCTTATTTTGTCCTATGCTCTTGGAGAGTTCATGGCTTAACCGCATTAAACAGGGGATTAATTCTTGGGGCTCCAGATCTGTAGTAATTGCACACGGAAATAGTGATCAAAGGAATCAAAGTGCGCCGTGGATGTCGGCTTCCCCGCAGTACTGAAGGGTGGGGCATGAGAGGCCAGGGCATGCACACCAACAGTTCAATGCAGAAGCGTGCTCTCGTCTGGCTGCTGATTGGACAGGTGAGGGTTTGATCATGCAGAATTATTCCGGAGTTTCCAGGTTGGCGAAGGAGAGGAGGATCAGTTGTAAGCGCAGCTGGTTTGCAAATATATTTATTGGTAGCTCTTAATTCAAGACTTTAGAATTTTTACAGGGCATTTGTGCAGACTTGCAATCTGTGTCCGCAGACAGTCTCAAGGTTGTCTGTGTTTATTTTCAAATTTCTTTTCTTTGAGGTTTAACACTTCAAATCTGGAAATTGAGATATACAAACGTGAACTGCAGCAATAATTACCAGATTATTCAAGGTCCATCAGGTTGACAGCAATTCATTTAGTCTGCTTTGTATGTATACTGGAATACCGTATGGGAGTCATTTGTGTGTCAAAGTATGGGCATTGGTGATTTTATTTTATTTTTTCTGGCTATGTTTACATAAATCATGGCGGTAATCAGGTTTGGGTGTGGTCGCTGAAAATGAACTCAGCTTTCCAAACAAAATGTGATTAGCCACAGTTAATTCATGATACAACAAGGCAGGCAATTACTTTTTCACACTGTCCAAGGTAGCTTTGAATATTTGATTCAGCAATTTAAAAACTGCATTTTGTTTTGCCAGTAAGTAAGAATTCAAGAAAGGGGCAAATACATTTTCACAGCACATTATATTATATATATATATATATATATATATATATATATATATATATAGGTGTTTGTTTGTTTGTTTGTATGGTTTTTGTTTTGTTTGTGGCAGTTGCTGATCTTTGTAATTTTCTTTTCATTAAAATCTAAGATACTGCTCTTACTGATATAATCATTTGTATTACTGTATATAGGAATGATGATGTAATAAATCATATTTTTTGTGCTCGTATTAGGATGGTACCAAATTCATGTCCTATAATGTACTGGTAAGACTTATATAGAATTATAAGGACGGTATTTTATTTTTGTTCTTTCGCACATCTTAGAAATAAAGACTCCAATCCATCAATTAAATCCAATAATCAGTGTTATTTTAAAGAGGGACACAACAAAATTCAGCTTGACAGTAAGCAATTTTCATTTGAGTTTGCAGCTCATATCTTCAAACCATAACCTGTTATCCGATTTTCGCCTCCTGACAATCCCTTTTACACATGTGCCTGACTTAACACGGAGATTATGCATCGCTGAGCTACTTCGGGTGAAATAAACACGCCCCGAATGCGCTAGATTTGAGATGCTCTCAGTAGGGGCCCCGACTATGATGAAGCCGGTAAAAGGCTGCGAAAGTCTCATCCCCGCCAATCCCGCGGAGCGAGGCCGAGCGCGGCTCCGGCTAATAAGTGTGAGCGAGGGCAGTCGGATCCTCAGCCCGCCGGCAGCCCCGCAACACCTATTATTACCCATCCTATCAGACAAGCATGTGTTTCCATTTGCGGGCTACTGTTTTTAAGCTGTAGGGAGGCGGTTCATTGTGAGCGTGATGACACCTCTCTCCTTGCGTCTGTCAGGGCTGACACCTCTTTAATAGTCTTGCGGAGGTCATCGTGGTGCCACGTGTGGTTGGGGGCGAGGGGAGGGGGGGTGACACAACACGTGAAGACAATTGGCGCTATTCTGTGCCTGTTATTGTCCGTATCGTGTGGAAAATGAGATGGCTGTGCACAGGACTGTGCTATAACGGCAGGTCCAGAAGTTTAGTGAATGCTTAGGGGAGCGACTAAAAAGACGTGTGCTGAGCCAAGGATGGAATAAAATTAGATGTTGTGTGTAGGTATGTGTGTGTGTGTCTCATTGTTGTTTGAAACACATCCAGTCGTGTGTAGAAGGGCCCGGCTGGTGGTGTCTGTGTTGATGTGGCTGTGGCCTGACCCAAGTGGATATAATGGCGCAGTCGAAAATGTCCCGTTAGTTGATGGAGGAGGCGCCCGTAGCTGCGGGAAGGAGTGTGACGACAGGGGCCACGCGCGCTAACCTCTCCCCCTGTCACTTTTCTTGTCTCGCTCCCTCTCCTTTCATTTCCACCTTTTTTTTTCTCTCTCTCTCTCTCTCTCTCTCTCTTTCACGTTGGCCTCAGATACACCCCCACCCCCCACCCCACCCCCAGACTCCACTCCCTCCTCCCACAACCCTCTGTGACAAATTACTCCTGGCGGTTGATTTGTTGGTTGTCAAAAGTGCTCCGTGCGCTGGCATGAAGGTGGGGCGAGCGGGAGAAGAATCTTCCTCCTGTTCCTGCCTGTCGTCATCAGCGTTCCCTCATCCTCTCCATCACCCCCTCCCCCCCCCCCCCCCCCCCCCCAACCCTCCCCCACCTTACAAATGTGCACTGTGCACTCACCACTGCAGCTCAGCGTACAGGTGCCTCGGTGGAAAATGACGTTCAGTCTCTTAAGATCTCATTAGATTAAATGTTGTCCGTGTTTAATCAGCTCACACATTACTCTTTTGACAAAGCTGTTGTGATACATTTTAACATGTGAGCTCAACAGAGGAGAGGCTTTGTTTATCACCATGGGAAGAGGAGGATGAGCAAAAATGCAAAATACGACGGGGAGACTCTATGACAGAACTGTAAAAGCCAATACAGCTTGTATATATTTACGTTGAGAAGAAGGGGGCAATGTAAAAATCCTGTGAAATATCCCCAACACCCAAATATGTTAAAAAGTATCGAAATACACAGCAGGGTTTTTCCTGGCCTTATATATATATATATATATATATATATATATATACACACGCACACACGTCAAGACCTCATTTTTGTACTGGCTCTGATTACAGTGTGCTAGCGTACTCGTGTCCAGTAAGTTTCCATTTTCACACTCAGTAGATTTTGCCTCTTATTACCCCATGCAGCATCCCATGGTAATAATTTGATGGCGTTTCCCGTCGAGCGCGCCAGTCAGATCGGTGGCGCGTTGGCTGTGAAAGCTCCAGCAGAGTTGGTTTGATTTCATCGTCTGGCCTTGGCCTCTTTGAAAAGAAACTCATCTCCTTTCACTTGCTCTTGCTGCTTTATCCACTAACTGTTTCCCTTTTGTGCCATTTCCTCTTTTGCAAAAGTAATAGAACATCGGTTTTCCTTTCAACCCCTGCTGTAGAGAAGCCAGATTGCTTTGTGAATCGCCATCAAAACACAAGAGGAGAGCATCGCATTCCACTTGTGTTCATGTGCCGCAAACCATCATGACTCTCCCCCTGTGTTAAAAGAAGGGTTGTGCTTTTGTACTATAAATACGGCATGAAAAATTCTGGTGTAAATGACAACGGAGGCTGCATTAACATAAGGGCAACGTCTGCTTTTGCAGTCAAATTTCAATAACAGAGAGAAAAAAAAAAACCACACAAAATACATTTAATGAAATTCAGATGCTGAACCCTGGCTTCCTGAATCTCATTAAATGAGCTTTGTGCAGGTTTCCCATCTTCTCTTTGTGGGAGAGGTTCTTGGGTGCCCTTAATAATGTGGCAGTTTTCATCACCCTCCCGATTTAGAGAGGACAATGTCTTGTTCCTTTTTCCGAGCCCACTTTCCGCAAAGATGTGCTCGCAGAGTCCGTGGCTGCGGCTTGCTATAACAATCTACCTCGTTGTGTATTTCCTCTGAAGTTCTTACTAACTTCTTGTCCCCTTTTTCTCCCTCCCTTCCATCTGCTTCTCTCTGCACAGGATTCGGTTTCATAACTTTTGAGAGTGAAGACATCGTTGAGAAAGTCTGTGAAATTCATTTTCATGAAATCAATAATAAAATGGTAAGTCCACTCTTTTTTTTTTTTTTTCAATTCCAGGTGGGCTTTGAGGGATTAATATTAGATATATTTTTTTTCGCCCTAAGTATTGTATTAATAGCAGCGCATGTGTGTGTGTGTGTGTGTGAGAGAGAGAGATCGGCTCACACGTGTGCGCACCCCCTGTGGTTCTGTGGGTTTCAGGGATGGGAAAAGTAGCGGTGTGTACTGGCCACAAAGGCGTGAAATTGTGCGACTGAGTTGTGCCTGTCAGGATGAGAGACAGGAGACCGGAGCCCGTCCCTCTTCCGGAATCCCAAACTCACACACACACAGATACACACTCACACATTCACTGTGACACAACAAGGGGAAGATGTCCATAGATGGTGCTAGCAGAGGCTGAGTTCATTAGTCGGGGATTAACGCCTTCCACGGGCTCCTGTGGCGCTTGTTTTATTTACACTTGGAGCTTGGTCATCTCCAAGCACTCAAAAGCATGCTTGCCTTGTCGTTAAAAGGATGATTTCGAGTAACCCATCCTCTGCATCGTGACTGTGAGTCCACCTCCGCCACGCCGCCGCCCCGCAAGCCTCTGGAGAAATATTCGGTATTCCAGCGGAACCGCACAATCCGTCCCGGCGCAATTCTTTCCTTAGTGTGTCGATTGAATTGACCAGTTTCTGCCTCATGTCACCATCGTAAAATCCTTTTAACTGTACATGTGATTTCAATTTTTAAGTGACATGCAAGTGCTATTAGAAGTCAACCACTCTTTAGTGAAAATAAAATGAAGAAAACTATTCATTCTGACTGAAACGTGGGATGGAAATGCTCCCTAGCCGCTACACGGTGTCCTAAGTAGTGAGTTGGACATTTTTGTAGTGCTGTGAGTTTTGGTCATCGTTATTATATTGCCCTCAACGTATGCAACAATGCATGTTGAAAAGTTGTGCAAAAACCGATGGTCGCCAGAAAAGCAAAACATCCTCCCATGTGTCGCGTCGATCCGGAAAGTGAGTTTCCGTTTCCGTGTATTGTTTGATTTTTGGCATGTGACAAATATAATAGTTGAAAAGTTGAATATAAGTAGAGCAGCACGTCACAACACGGATGGACATACAAATGCTTTGTTTGTATTAATGTTGTAAAATACACTCAGCTGTTCAACTTCCACAACAATCAGGAGGTTTAACACATTTTGGACCATTCCTCTTTACAAAACTGTTTCGGTTCAACAATATTCCGCTTTAATGATTTACTTACTTTCACTGTAGATTTGCCAACAGAGACGTTCACATTTGCCAGCCGTTTCTGTAAGTCTTTAGCCGACACGCTGGGATTTTTTCCCAGCGAGCAACCACAATCCTGAACTTTATCCATTTATTGACGATCTGGACTGATTAAGGCTTTTAGTGATCCTTTTTTGACCCTTTCCAGTGTCAAGCAAGTTAGCAATTCTTAATTTTAGGTCTTCTGTCAGGCATGGTTCATATTGACGGGCAATGCTTCTTTAGAAGAGCAAACTCATAACTGCATTTTTTTGTTTTGTTTGTTTGGTTTTTAATAGGGCAGCTTCAACCAACACCTCCGACCTCGTCTCGTTGATTTATCACTAGGTTGGCCGATGTTTCGTCTTGTGTTCCATTACTGGTTCCTTGATCATCGTCACACTTAATACATTTTCTTAATTCGTTAGAGACTCATTGAACTGGTCACTCTTGAGTTTGTGTGCACCATATTTTTCTTGAAACATTTGGTTGAACTCCAAATTGCTGGACTTTTGTGGGTCCTCTGTACTCAAGCAGTTGTATGGATTGTGATTGACTGAAGGGAATTCTTCCTGGCTTCTTCCAACGTGGCACATCTCCAAGTGTCCCACCCCTCTTCCACCACCACCACCCCCCTCCCCCGTTCCACCCCTCCCCTCTCTGGCCTTTTCCACAACTTGACAGACTGACTGGCTGTCTGACAGACAAGACCACTGTAGTAGAACCTTGTTCACCAGGGACCGGCCGGGGTCACACATGACCCCGGCATGCACCCCTCTATGCTTGAGTGCTGCATCCAATTCTGTGCTCAGGCGTATTTCTAAAGCGCTACTGAAATTATTGTATGAAAGATATTCTGTCACATCCTGTGACATTTAGTGGGAGCACACTGTTGACATTTTTATACGTCCACACTCAAGGCTTGACTATAAATGGGAAAGATTTTTTTTTTATTTTTTTTCTGCCCTAAGATAACAAGCACAGGGGTTGCTATTTGTCCCTTACCTGTGCTTAATGCAATATACAGGTTGAAAAAAATTGATCAGCCATTGTTTAAAACAGTGGATTTATTCACTCATACTATTCTAAAGCTTAATTGAAGTCCAAATCGCTGTCTGTTAAAGTAATAATTGTATCATAATAATTACAGTAATTAGACATAAAAATGTATAATTTGCTATTTCTTTTGCACTTGCCACAACAGCTGATAATAATTGACTTTGGAAACATGAAAAAATTTTGCGCATGCATTCAGATGTTTGAACAATACCCACAATCACACATTTTGCTAGTTCATTACAGGATAAAGCAAATTATTTTTTACAGAACCAATGTGTTACAAAAGATAGTCCAGACCTTCTAATTAAAGCTAAAAATCAGCTCTGTAAGTGTTGCCATGTTGGCTCATTCTTAGTTATTAAAAACATCTCAGGTTATACCATATACTGTAGATGTGCTTTCTTCAATAAAGAATTAGAATTTTCCCAGAAGTGCTTGAAAAGTTCTGCTGCAGCAAGCTTACGTGGATCGTGTTCGTCAATGACGAGATGCACTTTCGCGCATTGCGACCTGTTGTACTTGACAGGTCGTCAACAAGACATTATTCCAAAAAAAAAAGAGGAAAGGACGACACATCCCGAATCCTCGTGAGTCTTCTGTGAGTGCCAGTGAGATCAGGATTATTGGGCGAGGGGGCACATGTTCAAGAACGGCCCCAGGCTTTCGGCATTTTTCGAGGCTTTTGCCACCTTTGTAAGAGCTCCTCTTGATAACACCGAAGATAAATGTCCTCGTTTGCAGGAAATAAACTTGGCCCTCACATCTACGAAGTGCTGACACGTGGGAATGTGTGCAAAAAGCAAAGGATGTGGAGAGTGTCGAGAGCATTTTTCAAAGACCCTTCGGTGTTGCCTTGGTTGCAAAGAGTCGCAGAGGAGAGTGGCGGTTATTCGCTTTCTTGAAGCACCAGCACATAAAATAAAAAATGCTTCCTGTCTTCATCTTTATGAAGTACTATACAGAAATAGACCTCATCCATCCTCCCTGTGAGTGTTATCTAAGATGGTCCTTGAATAATTGATGCAGACAGAAATTCACCCGAGTCGTCAGGGCGACGCATGTGTAGGGCAGCCCGCCTTCTCCTCCCTCGTCCTCTCGCGGGCCGCGCAGGTGCAGAAGGTCAACGCCGGCTCGGATATGAACGAGCGACCCTTTAGCGTGGTGGTCAACCACCTCGTATCACCCGGTGTGCATGTAGCACCCGAGCGTGACTCTCAGGAGCACTTCCTCTCCGTCACTGTGTGTCCTCATTTATAATTCAAATTAGGGCGCCGCTCAGCAAGACGCTCACAACCTTCTCCGTGCGCCGTGCTGATGTCCACCTAAGGCTTACTTACCTCTGTGGACCAAACCTGCGTCATCCTCTGCTCTTCAGAAGCCCAAGCCACACTATATTATCTTGTAAGCAGCGACTAAAAAGCGTGGCTTCGGGTTCCGTGTGCGCTATATCATAAGGAGACGACGGCCTTTAAGGGAGAATTTGGAGCAGTCACGACATCCTAATACGACATTGACCATGATGAGAGAACTGGTATTGGATTCAAACGGACTTAACTTTTGGTATTCACCGAGAGGTCTCATTTTTGTAATACTTACGCTCACAAAAGGAGGGAGCGAGGAATTCTGTCTTTGTCACCCGCTTTCTACTCAGTTTTCCTGACACGACCACCCAATTACTGCTCCGAGCAGACGAACGAGATGATGCATTCTCGAGGGCTTGATCCTAATTTAATTGTACTTACAAATAAACTCTGACTGCCCCGTCCATAGTGGAAATTGAGATGTATTCATGTGAGGTGCTATGGGAAATACTCAAGGCCATTCACAAAAAAATGATAACATTGCAATAAAAATCATGGAAAAAGGTCATGCATTCACTAATATTGTGCCACTGCACAAGCGCAAAACAGTTTGGAAGAGAGAAAAACAATTTCTGTTTTACTATTCTGGAATCATTTCATTCATAGCATGTTTTTCGTAAAGCTGTAAATGTTTGTTCTTGTTATTCCCGCACAAAATCATATTACAAATGACAAGGACTCACAGTGTAACTCAAAATATAATCCTGCTCATGCTACTGACATAAGGAACTTGAAATCTCTTGTTGACTACTCATGTGGCCGTGTCCTACATTTTATTGCAATAACAATGGCACGCTGTATCGACCTGGCCGGATATTTTGGCAAGACCGTCACTTTGATATGAACATATCCACATGAAATAATATTGCCTTGAACATCCCTCACCAGACCAAATGTAGAACAGCAAAATACAAATTGTTTTGATCAGCCTCTTGGCTGCTGTTTCCCACGGCTTCGATTAACAAGAAGCATTACTGATCAGTAGCAATACACCGTTTTCGTAAAGCCCCGAAACCAATCGTAAAACCAGTTGTTGTCTCAGCGAACGGAGTAGCTTTTAATTAGTCGCATCTTCGCGAATTCTCAGTTGCCAGCTGGACTGGTTGTTCAGTTGCTTGTGAACCCTGCAAACCAATCAGTCACGCTGCCGCTGAACATTATAGATAAGAAGCATTTAAAGTACACATCATGAATCGTGTGTGTCCGTGTGTGTGTGTGCGTGCGTTGTAAGCCTTCTTAGATTTGTCAAAATGGCTTTTGGAGTTAAATCATTAATGCCATAGACTCAATGTATTACTACTATTTTCGTCTGAAACCCATTTGAAAAAATGAGCTCCGTGTGTTGTTGAAAATGGCTTTAAAAATACATCGTGTATGTTTTGGAGGGAAAAGGAAATGTTCAACAGTGTTTGTACATGATGTGCCTAATGAGGGAGAAGGGGCCTTGTTTGGGCGAGTCAGTTCCACTTGGAGGGTCGCCTTGCAAATTCTGGCCTGGAAGTAATGGGATGTTTACACTTGAAGAAGAAAGAGGAACGCTATGAGCCGTCCACCGTGCTCTGTACTTGGGACATTTGAGGAGGGCACAAACGATGCTCGAATCTGCAAGTGATGGAAGCCATTTGATGATGGCATCACTTGAATTTGTCTCTCTGTTTGCGTAGAGACATTATCATCTCGGAATATGGAAGCACCGCAGGGAGCGCGTGGTCCTTAAAATGACCTCATATTCCTCAGCTTGTATATAGACCACACAGAACAAACATCTGCTCTAATGACTCCTGTGAGAGTCTAAACACTAAAGGCTTTTTTTTTTTTTTTTTGCTTTATCCAAATGTTAACTTATGCAAAAGTAGGACACGTCACTATTAGTATACCGTGTCCCATTGCTCAGCCATTTTAATGATCTTATCGATCAAAGATGCAGGATGCGCAGCAAACGTTTTGTATCTACCATATTTTTGGAGGGCCAAACATTCAGCCCTATGCAGATACTCAGATGAAGCCAGTCAATACAACAAAAACATGCTTTCTTCAAAAAAAAAAAAAACCTTTTAAAACGAATTGTTGCTGGGTTCTGATCAAACTGCTGCTACAGCAACTTATGCATTCATCTCTTCGGGTGGTGACATTGCTACAAAGCTTGTCTTCGCTTCCGAAACTAAACCAGTAGCTGTCACCGCTACCGTTTCTTTTCAAGGTTTTCAACCTTAATATTAACACGTACAGTATGTTTGTCTTGCAAATGCGACCTTCTTGAAAAGTTTGGTCATTCCAACTTCAGAGTGTCTGAATAATTTTCAGTTGGATGACTTATTGATAGTGGAGGTCTTCTCATGCTCATCCAGCAGTCTTCCTTTTTTGTTATTGAGTACTGTCAAAAATGTTAGGTTCTGATCATTATTCCACACCAATTCCATTTCCAAGTGTTTTGACCATTAACTATAAATTAAATGAATGACAGAAGCTGCCAGTCTTCTGATGGATCATCTCCCTACGGAGGCTACATGCCCGACCCCCAACACACGCAAAATCACAGAGAAACAACACACCCACAGCACTTGTCCCTGAAGGACAGTCATTTCCAGTCCAGCTCGCCCCCACACCTTTGCGTTTTACATACAAAGTTAATATGTATGAGAGATGTATCGAAAGGTCATAACTGGAGGCTTTCTCGATTCTCTTTGCTCATGGAAAAAACAAACGCTCTTATGATACCGATGCAAGAAATGTAGACAGTATTCTGTGGGTGGACAAATGTCGTCTGCATATGAATGGGGATCATAGAAATATCTAAAAAATACATACATAGTATGTCAGAGTGTAAACTGAATTTCCATGTGAGTGATCATAATCAATTTAATACATAAAAAATAAACACACGACAGACTTGGACGTAGTATTTGTGTTTATCGATTATTCGTCCAGTTTGATTCACTGGCAACACCAAACTGTAAAACTTAAGACTACTTTTAATAGAAGTTTATGCCAAAGTCACTGCAATTCAACTTTAAGGCTCTGATGTGATTGAATCAAGCTAGTGTGTCAAGTGTCTCCAGACATTCTCGCTTCAATCGTCAGGAGTTAAAGATTGAACGCTAAAGTCACTTCTCGCGAGCCTGTTAAACATTTAGACAGCGTGTGTGTGCTTTTGTCTCCTCTTCACATGAACATTATGTTCTTGGGAAAACAAGGCAGGTTCTTCAAACACTTTGGTTAAATAACCCCCATCTAAATGATACAACTTTCATGACTTCAAGAGCTCGTGAAAAGTTCCAAAAGCCGTCAAGACAAAAAAGTGGGGGGGAATGGGAATCTCTGAGTTCACAACCGCTGCACCCGTGTGTTACTTTATTATCATGTTCAGACTTGACTTCTCATTCAATCTGTCCTCCTCTATTTTCACCTTCTTTGACTCGGTTCTCTCTTGAAGGCTCCCGCCTCCCTCCTTCACACACTCGCGAGCGTTTGAAGCGGGCGAACACCCACACGCTCACACCACAGCAGATCCTGGCTCCTGGCTGGTTTTGAATCCATGACAAGGAGCCCTCTCTTTGAATATCAAAGACCTGTGTCTGAGAGCGCGTAGGCATGACTCACACCTGGCTCTGTCTTTCTTGCAGCATTCAGCCCACTGGATCTGACGGGGGGCTACTGGAGAACACGGTCTGGTTGACTATTGTGTGGGCAGAGCCTGGCTGGATTTGTCAACGATCTGAAAAATGCAGCAATGCGTTGAGATTTCTTACAGGCATGTTTGTCCCAAGCCGGTTCAGACATCCACGCCGAGCGCCTGTGACTTTTTCAGCACTATGTCAAACCACGGCGGCGGCCAGAGTTGCTGTGACGGCGGCAAAGCGGCTTAGGGAACTTTGTTCTTCAGCCGCCGTGCTGCAGATCAAAAAAGTACTTCTAAAAGTAACCTATCATAACTCTGCAACACAGCAACTTTGAAAGAAAGTGTTTTGTTGAGCTTTCTTCCTTCAATGTCTGTGTGGACTGTGGTGGCCCAGTTTGACACTTTCTTTAATTTATGTTTTGGATTGTATGGAATATATCATATCTAGCTTTTGTCTTAAGGAGGCTATGTTGTGTAGTCAGCTATGCCTTGAGGCAATAGAAGCAAAATGAAGTTGTCTACAACCAGCAAAAGGCGTTATTGATTCCGTTTCACTGTGTTCGCTGGCTCAAAAGGTCGTTAGGCAGCATTAATCGACACATCAGTCACGTTGAAACCGAAGTTCAGAACTTGCTCACAGTGTCCATGCATCCTGAAAAAGTCTTAAATTACATTTTCCAAAATGAAGGCCTTAATCATCCTTAGAAACAACACATCATCCGTACAGCCGCTGTTCAAAGATCTTAAAATGTCAATGGTGTCGAACCAGCTAACAAGAGCAATAATAAATCCAGTCACTGGATAACAGTGACTGGATTTAACAAGAAAAGGCAGTAAAAAACTGTTTTCACCTACTGGACTGAATGCTAATATTAGTCAAAAAGATGTTTTTCTTAATGTTTGTTCTGTTTCTATATAGTTTCATTTGGCTTGAAGAGGTTCAGTCACTCGTAACAAAGTTAACCTCATTCTACGTCGCCTGCGTAACGATCAACCATTCTTTTAAAATGTTTACCTTTTTATTCACACCTGCCATAATGGTATAGCTGTATATTTTTTAACTCTTTCTTAGTATTATTATATTAAAATATATCCTGTATATTCTACAATCTGTAGTCGAGTAAGAAAACACTGTACATGTGCAAATACGTTTTTTGGGTGTGTGTGAGTGAAATCGAAATGCGCTGGCCTGTCAAGAGTCAGACGCCTATTTGTATGGATGCGGTGCTGTTTCTTAGTGGGGCTACGCGCGACGCGGGTGCCCTCGCCTGTCTCGCGCAGCAGGCCGGGTTGACACGTGAACCGCAGCAGCCCCGTTTGAGCGGAGGCGGTAGGGAGAAGCCAGGAGGCGAACAGGCAAACACATGGACAGGCTGATGCCAAGTAGGCAATGGAGCAAATAGATTGTGCAGCATTGGCGCACGCGGACGGCCTACCCGAAGAGCGACCGGCAAGCGAGCCCCTCATCAGCCACTCTTGCCACTACATAATTCATTGCGGTGGGGATACATACTGTACGTGGCAAATAGGGCTCTCATCTTCCTCCCCGCTCGTCATCCGCCCTTGTCACATCCCTCATTTGTTATGTGTGACGTTGGAGGAGGGAATGTCATTCGTGCAAGATGGGAAATGAACAAAGCTGCGTGTGTTAGAGTTGGCGCGAGAGGAAGAAATGCAGAAGAGAGACGAGCGCGGCGGGTGGAATTGGGCAGTGGGCCTCTGGGGGTTCAGCGAGCCCACGCGCTCGCACAAGAACACTGTTTTTTTTTTTTTAAACAAACTTTTCTCCCAGCATCCTCATTGACTTGTTGCACGACACGCAAAGCTAATGGATAAACTGTGAGTTTGATTGTTCAGCTAACAGATTAAAACGACCTTTAACACGGCGATGTCATTGGGGACGAGAGAGAGGCTCTCTTCCATCTGGTCTTCTCCAAAAGTCTTTGAAAGTGTTGAGCTCGTATTTCCCTCAAGCATTGGGCACGTGCCCACCAGAGCGATAGCCTTTGCTTGAAAGCAGCCAGAGAATGATTGTAAGTTTTCCACAGGGACTTTGCTCAAAAATGTGAGGTGCTCGGATTGACTCGGTCTTGTTTTTTTCTCCGTGGAACACATGGCGGGCTGTGCAAGTCAAATAGAAAACTACCTTAAAGAGCTTAGACAGCCCTGTCAGATCTGTCGGCTTGTGTGCCTGCACAGTCTAATGGTTTGTCCGTGTGTGTGCGCGCGCGCATGTGTGTGTGTCTTTGTCTACATAGGTAGAATGTAAGAAGGCCCAGCCCAAGGAGGTGATGTTCCCGCCCGGAACAAGAGGGCGAGCCAGGGGTCTGCCCTACACCATGGATGCCTTCATGCTCGGGATGGGCATGCTGAGTGAGTCCTACACTCCTTTCATGTGAACACGCGGTCGCACGAATAATAGAAATCCCCAACAAGTGTCAATGTGTCCATAGAAGAACAACTTTGCTATGAGACGGTTCTTTTTTCAAAATGTTACCTTCAGAAGCACCGTGTTGTTCCGCCTTCGTAAAGCAGGAACGAGTATAAAAGCCGTCAATACAGTTCAAAAGGTAGCTGATGAATTTGTCACCCATTACTTGAAAATGCTTTTTGGGAGGTTTTTTTTGTGTGTGTGTGTGTGTGTGTGTGTGTGTGACGACAATAACAGGCGCAAACGTTATCGAGCTTTTTTCCGATGAGAATTTCGATGGGTTGCTTGAAAAAGCAGCTTGTGGAAAAAATATGCCATAACACCATAACCCGTTTCAAATTATGACCCAATGGATTTTTGTCTTGGCAAATATTACATTTTCTGTGTGACATGTTTGTGCGCAGCGGCAGCCCCTTGTAATTTTTGGAGGGTCGCGGTGTCACTCGTGTTGCTGGAAAATAGCCAATTTCTGAAAGTAATTTAGTGCGTAAATGTTTGTCGTTGTTTGTCCAACGAAATTCTCCCGGGATCATCCGCGGTGCTCCTGAATGCGTTCAATTTAAATGATTTCATTTTTTGAGGAAGAACTGAGCAAATGTCTAGCGTTGGGTCATCAATTTATACCTGCAAAGAAAAAGAGTCAAGCGAGGCAAACTCTTGTCAAGAAAGCCCCATTAGTTGAGCACTGGCCCTAATTAGGCGGCTTGAAGGTGTGCCACCAGTGGCCACTGTGGTCTATTTCTGGTGAAGTCTGGTACAGACAGCCCCTGGCCATATAGGAGGAGTAGACCAGCACATTAGCAGGCTAAATGAAGAGGAAAATTGGTGTAATGTCATATTAAGGATTCATCACTGTGCCCCCCTTAATGGGTAATGAAGGGGACACACATGTCAGGGAGAGATCTCATCTACAGGGACCTCAGCTGCTGGTCTACCCCTCTTCATTACCATCCTGCCCATGCCTGTGGCCCCTTTTTATTTAACACTATTTTTCACTCTCTCCCTTCCTGCCCCTCCATCCTTCCATCATCTCTTTCTCTCTCTCTCCGCCGATCCCATGCATATCATTTGTATGTGCGACCCACCCAAATGGATTTGCCCTCACATAAAAGATTTATTTTTCATTCAAAGGCAAAAGAAACATGCTGCTGATTGCATGAGACTCGTTTTGCTGTGCGAGTAGACCCCCTCCCCACCGCCATCCCCCCGTCTACCCCCTCGTACAGCAGGTGCACACTGTGCCATATCAATGCATTTTTATCTGCACCAGGTAACACAAAGTTCGAACCACTTGAGAAAGTGAATTGCGCTCAAATGTCGCTATAGTGTTGAGAACTTATCCAATATCTAAATATGGATAAATATTTTGGATCGATGAATAGATTTCATATTTATCACTGTTCAACTTGGTCAAGGAAATAATGGAATCCGGCAGCACGGCGGAGGTGTGGTTAGCACATTTTTGTGGTTGGGGGTTCGACTTTGGGCTCTGGCTCTCCTGTGCAATTTCAATGTTCTCTCTGTGCTTGCGTTGGTTTTCTTCGGGTACTCTGGCTTCCTCCCACATTCTGAAGATATACATGTTCGGTTCATTGAACACTCTCAATGAGCCATAGGTGTGTTTTTCTGTTTTGTCTATATGTTCCCTTTGATTGACTGGATTGCACAGTCCAACACTACCTTAACAGACACGGACAGACACTTGTATCACTTTTCTACATGGTAACAGGTTGCGTTTCCAGTTCTGTCGTAATCATCAAACTCGAGCCCGACGAGCCGAATCGCTTGCGTCGATCATTCGGGTGCTCACTGAGCTGAATTTGCTTGACTTCATGAGCGCCAGTGGTTCAAATATGAGAATTGCAATCAGCTTTGAGCTTTCCTGAAAACGGAGTCATGTCGAACTTTACTTCTCGTCAGTCATTTCCGCATCTTCCAAAGGCGCAGGGAACTTTCCAGAACTTGTCACGCACGACTGTGTCCGTGGAGGAGAGCGCTCTTCTCCTCCGCTGGGACGAAGCAGACAGAAAGGCAGCGATGTGCTCATGTAAGAATATTAGCTGCCGACTTGTTTAGCGACAGCCTTATCTAAATGAAATTGGAACAAGGACAGCGAAACATTCCTTTCTATAATTTGCATTTAGAAAAAAACAAGACCCTTGGCTCATTATTTAAGAAAGTGTAAGCTTCTTTGGTGCCAAATCTCATTAAAGCTTTCGCTCGCTCCTTTGTTTACTGCCTCTAATCGAGGCATTTATCTTTATTGTGCTGTGCCCGATGTATGTTTGTTGAAATAAATAGACATTTGAGCCTTAGCGAGATATGGCTGAGCCAGATGGATAATTGATTTTAAAGTGAATCAGAGCTGTTGAGCCATAAAATAGGTACATTAGCATGCATATTAATAAGGCAAATAAGAGCAAGCAAAGACACCGCCGTCGGGCCAAACACAATGGCAGGCTTCATTTCATGGAATAGCTTGCATGTTCTCCCTCCTATCTTCGGATTTTCCTTCTAAGTGCGCACGATACGAGATGTGCGTCTTGCTCCGCTCGCCTAAAAACCTGAAATATATCTCTCTGTATATCTCTCTTTCCTCACAGGCGGTAGCCCTTTGTGGCAAATTCGGTAACGGGAGCTGTGTCGAGACGCGCTACATCAGCCTTGAAGAATGGCTTTGCCATTTAAGCCAAGCAATTTTGGCTAGGCATGTCTTCTGTTTGACAATATCAAGCGCATAATATCCCAGTTTTGGTGTTCCATAATGGCTTTTCATTGTATCACATCTCAGTTCTTTTCAGCCCAAACAAACAATGAGGGCTTTTGTGAAAGCTATCCATCTGTGGCTTCCAGGTGATGACTTCTCATCATAAGCTAATGAAGATTTTCTTTTCTTTTTTCTTTTTCATGCATTCATCCACACCGGGTTAGCGTTCCCCTCACCGCCTCTCGCAGTCGCATTTTTTTTTTTTTTTTTTTGTCTGCGAGCGAGATGGAGATGGTCGGGGCAGACACATTTTCCCATTGGGTCAGGAATAAATTGATCTTTTTCATGGACAGCAAACACCGATTAGATATTTATGACCAAGGTCAACCTTTCTGATTCCAACTGAGGCATACAGAGCAGAATCGACACACAAATGCTAACACACACGCAGCAACATGCATGCATGCAAAATACCGTACATTATGCCGTACAAAGTGTATGAGGGAATTTCTGCTCCAGATGCACCACATTGCATTTTGCTCGGCTTTGCTTTAAAATGTCTGTTTTCGTGTATTGATTCTTACAAAAAGGGCAACTGTTTACCAGGTTTATAAAGTGAATTAATCCTACATAAGACAAATGTGTTTTTCCACGGTAAGTTTGAGAGTCTTCAGTCCTGGCCTGAAAGACTTCTCTTTTTAGGTCATTGAGTTCAGAGTTATGGTTGGTAGCTCGCAATAGCTTGTGGGAAAACAGATAAAGAATGAGACATATAGCGTAATTAGAGGGTTAATTATGTTTATATTACCCTTGATGGTACTTAAATTCTCACTGACTCACACGTTGGCCCAGCCTCTCATCCACCCACACTCCTCGTGTTATTTATTTTTGTTATTTTTTTTTTGGGGGGGGGGGGGGGGGGGGGGGGGTTTGTTTCCGCTTTCGTCAGCGCTCCCTCGCATCGATGTCTCAATATGTTGCCCACAGCTGCTTCGGCCTCAACCTGTCGAGCTAATTAAGTGTACGTTCTGCGACGTGCGAGATTGCGACAGCAGATCGACAACGCATCTGCCGCTTTTAAATATTCCGAACGACATTCCGTCCTCTCTGCGGCTCATAGTAACTATACTGTACATCTGGCAAAAGATTGTACGACCGTTAAGAGTTAAGCGAAACGTGTACCTTCTTTCACATCGTGAAATGATTCTCAGCATCCACGTGTAATTTCTGTGAATTTTGACTTCTATTGTAGCATACTAAACATAATTTCCAAGTACTGGTTCCTAGTTTGTATCTATTATGATTGCACTTATCTAACTATGGATCATCAGTCTTTTTTTACAAACTAACTACTAACTTAAATGTCATTACATTGTAAATGTTGTATGTCCTGCAAGTCATTAAATGAATAAGCCAATTCAAAGGGTAAACATTTGATCATAGCAAAACGTGTCAAATGGCCTTATACTCGGCACACGCGCATCCAATATTTCCAACTGGCATTCATACTGTGGCGGCTCAGCTAAGGGCTATAGACATAGAAATAAGGAGTCCGATTCTAAATCATATCGAAGCAACTTTTTCCAGCCGGCAACATTAGTAGATGAAGCTCTCGGCGCAGTCCGCAGAACATAAAGTACGGCAACACTGTCACCGGTGGGCGTCGAACAATGCTCCCAAGAGCGCTATAAATGTTATTGCTCTCTCTTATAAAAATGCCTGAACATTTCGGGTCAATAAAAAGAACTGAGAACCGAGAGAAGAACTCGCGAGTGTTCGTGCTGCGTAAGGGCTTCCAAGTTGTCGCTAACGTTCTTCATGCGAGATGAGCCCGAAAGCCGTCCGCAGCGTCGGATGGATTGCGACGACGACGAGAGCGGCTCGATCAAAATTTGTCGCTCATCTAATTAAGACAGTTGACCGTTGATTTAGGGGTGGGGCTTGTCGTCACTCTGCCCACGCGGTGAATGTTTTCCACTCGACAGTCAGGCGTAAACATGATGAACCGTGAATACATGTCACCTCTTTTTATTAGGCTGGAAGCAAGCGAGTAAACGACTTCTACCTCGCCGTTTTTCAAATACGCTAAATGAGGCTAGGACATGATGCATATTAGGCTGTCTGCTTGATAAAAGATTCTTTCATAATCTCATGCTATTTAGAGGATCACATTTGATCTCGTTCAGGAAGAGAACAATTTCTTTTTTTTCCTGTATTATTTTCAGCTAAATTCTATTGTAACGGGTGTCACAGCTCTTTTGTGAAGCATATTCTCTTTTGCTCATTGAGATCTTCCAATCTTTCTGTCAAAGGTTACCCGAATATTGTGGCAACGTACGGCCGTGGATACACTGGATTCACACCCAGCTACAGCTACCAGTTCCCTGGTGAGTCACAAGCTTTTTTTTTTTTTTTTTTTATAAAGGTCTCATCAGTATGGCGGCAGTTTCATAAATGCTCATCAACATACACGTCAGTCACCGAATCACCTGCGGGGTATTAAGAATGTGACGTGTCCAGATTGCTTAAGCAGCTGTATTGTAAGGCGACAAATAGTGAAGTCAATTTTGCTATGCCGTACTCGAACGCTACCATGACCAAATGACAAAAATGGGATCAGGTCTTCATTTTCCATCAGCCAATGTATGCAAAGTCCTCAGTGAAGAAGGGAGAAATGTGCTTTTCGAATGCCAAAAGAAGGAATTTCTGCATGAAAAGTGTTGACTTGAAGTGTAAAGGCACTTTAATGGCAGTCCAAGCAGTAGGTTTTGCGGGGTGAGCAGGTGTAGCGGACCACTGCAACAGGCCTCACAGGGATGCCTTCCATTTCATGCTTTATTTAAGGACTTTACACATACTTTGTTTGTTGTGCCAGACATGCCTCCTGCCACTGATAAGACGGAATGGGAAATGTCTGACAGCAGCTCAAATCTCTGTAATATCTTTGTGAAATGGATCCAGGAATGGCACCGCGGCAGGTCCAGCTGAGACCACCTGCAGATCAGATGTGTACAAGATTTGCACCTAACGGCAACCGTGTACGGCAGAGACTGCATTTTCTTTACAAACGCCACTGACCAATACATAATGGATGTCAATCATACAAAAAACAAAAAGGGTTTGTTTTTGTGTGCAGTTACATCTCAAATAGCGAAGCCTCATTTAAACTGCATCCGTCCGTCATTCATATCCGCAGAACCCATCTTAAAAGATGCTCACGAGACTCGTGGTGAAGGAGCTGTCAGAGTTGATTTAATAAATCCAGTCAAACGTGGATTTTTCAAAATGTTTACTGTTTTGGGGCAAATTAAGTGATATCACCTTCCCCACGGCAGAATAGATTATCCTTTCCATGTTAAACTCAATTTAAAGAGTTTGATAAAGCTGTATGATTAAAACGGTGTCCTCTGGACTCGCTCAGCTCTTGACAGGGTAATTGGAATTTTTTATGTATAAATCAGACCCCATGTCCAAATTAGATAACCCCAGGACAAATATTGACTGGTGTCCTTCGTTGCTAAACTGGTGGAAGCATCCTCATTTTCGAATCGCTTTTGTTTTTGTTTTCTGTCTCTCTCTCTCTCTCTCTCTCTCTCTCTCTCTCTCTCTCTCACTGTACATAACCTAACTGAAACACTCTCACAAATAAACGGCAGACCAGATCCAAGAGGCATAAATTCTGGGCTGTGGTCCAAAGGTTTTTTTTTTTTTTTTGGTTTGTTTTTTACATCCAGCATACCACACGGGTCCACAGTTACCAGAAACACGTGTTTAGGAAAATTGCTCAGTTGTCAAGATAAAGCAGTGCTAAAACACTAAATTGAGTAAGATATCAGTGAGAGGAAATTCACAGGAAGAGCAAACCCGAGCTGGCGTTCCCAAAAAATGTGAACTGCCAGTAAACACAACCCGAAAAAGATTTCAAAAATACAAACGGCCTAGAGTGGTGACATTTACATTGACACAAATTATGTTGTGCTTGAAATGATCAGAGTGCGTTTTATATCATTATTATGTCATGTTTGTCTGTGTGTACAATTAGCTAAAATATCACTGCATTCCATTAGATGAAATATGACTCGTAACTTTGTTAGTGGCTCATTCTGAATTGAAGTTAAAACTTTTGGGCCCAAGACATGATGTTCCAGGCCACCTGTCAACCACCAATTTCTTCGGATTCCCAAACTATATTTCGCCGCCTGAATTTTAAATATTATGACGTCAGTCTTAACTTTCATGAGGACGATGTCGTGTGAAGATCAGTGACGCTTCAGTTTTTGTGTCGCTATATAGTCGTGTTTTTCATTTTGGTCAATTTCTGAATTGTACCACCTCAAGTGCTTTGAGTTCAGAGGTTCCACACAGCTTGTCATTCAAATGGATATTGAGGAGCTGGCTGGTTTTGTCAATGCAGAGCCAAGTGGGCAGTCAATGTGATTTTCGTGTTGTTGTGTTTAATTTTATCATCCTGAACAGCAGCGCAATTGTCAACAGATGCAAACTCAATCTAAGAACAAAATGGGCCTCTTTTCATGGACATTTGCAGAATACGGGACTAAATATGAAAAGGGAGTATTTAACAACAAAATAGATTTTGTCAAACTCAGTTATCGTGTCAAAAGTCAATTATCTTGTACAGACCGAGCCAATTTGTTAACAGGATAAAAACCTTATGTTCGTAAAAATATTTGATGGTTTGGTCAATAATCGTAATTCTTCTCAGAATACTAAACGTGGATGTTTAGTGTTTTGGAAAAGAGCTCTTCATTTATTCCGCAAGATAGAAAAGCAAGATCTTAGGTCGAGAAGAAATAACGCGGGAATGATCTCATGGCATTGCATTAAAGCACTTAAGTGTCCAATCACATTGCTTTGAAGTCATCCCAATGCTTCTCATATACTTGATGGTTCTTCCCCCCCCCCATTAGTCCCAGCAAGAGCATCACTCAGCAGTCACACACAGCATTTGTGTGATCATTTCAATTTGCAGTTAATGCATTCATTGAAGATACAGATCTGTGGCGATGTTTGTCTCGCACTGCTGCTGTAGTTCTCGTTTAATTAGTTGATTCGAATAAAAAAATAAAAACAAAATAAAAAAGCTGGGACACACTCCCAAGGTTTTAACTATCAGCAGGTCAATGTATTCCTTGCGCATCCTTTATGTGTAAATAGAGTTCGGTGAAATGTGTACCGCGAGCTCCGAAGTGACATGGTATGCTGTACAGGCGACGTATCTGCTAACTGTAAAAAGCATTAACGTCGCAAGGAATAATGCGTCGGTAAAAGAGGAAACGGAGTAGACGGCTAATGAGAACAATACGCGTGTTTTATGACACTGGGAATGAATTTTGACTGCGCACACTCAATTTGAAAAGGGAAAGACAGGAAACAAAACCCGTGCACATTTGGTTTTGATGAAAACACATGAAAAGGATGTCTTCACACATGTTAGAGTTTAAGCTGATCAAATATTATGTTAGTTTCTGAGCTTCCTACGCCCATTTTATGTGCAATCACACAGTGATTGCCTTGTAGCAGCACCTTTCGGGCTTAATGCCTGAATTGAGTGATTTGCAAGTGATAATCAAGACAAGAGAAAAATGAGAAGCAGGCGTATAGATGCAAAGTTAGTTGTTAATTTTTTACTTTTATTCTCTGATGTTTTCTTGAGTTGAGACTGGATATATTCATCTTTTTCTATGTAGCACCTCCCCAACCACCCTCTTTTCTTGTATTGGTGGAGATGTGGAGGGATGTACACGCGGTACGTGACATGAATGATTCCCATTATATAACTTAACTAAAAGCTGATTGTTTGTCACAAAACTGCTCCCTATTCCAGTTGACTTTGGGTGCGAGGCATGGTACTTGATATACAACCATTCTACCATGGAACACGTGAAGACAATCATCATCTCGTGGAGAAAATATGGCGCAACAGTGACATTGCCAAGAACAGTACAACCCTGCAAAATTGATGAAGAGATGTGAGGAAAACTGGTCAGGGAGGCTGCCAAGAGGCCAGCAGGAATTTCTGGCAAGTACTGGACCATCTCCCGTCTTGTTCATATGTTGCGCATCATCTTATCAAGAAAAACATCGAAGCTCGACTACATTTCTTTTCGAAAACGCGCTTGAAATCTCCCAAACACTTCTACTTTGAACAGGGGTGTGTAGACTTTATATACCCACTGTACCTAAAATTGAAGGCATCTGGCACTAAAAAAAAAAAAAAAAGGACTTATTTCTGAGAATCAGACATTAAAGAGCACGTCATCTTCCTGGACAAGACGGATAGAACTGTTTGGACAGTTGAGATGTTCAGATAGGTGTTAAAGAAGACCGTTTTGAGAGCAAATCAAGATAAAACATTTCTCCGGTCACATTAGAAGAGGTGTTAGAAAGTAAGAAGTGATCACTCGGCACGATCAACCGACAACATCAAACAGTAGAAGCATCGTGGCTCTTTGAATGTATCCATGTAGCATGCATTCTAATGCATCCTCTCTATCAGTAGGCTATACAGTACATTTTCTCTAATAATGCGTAGGAGTGTAATGCTGCAAATGGACAAAGTAGAAGATCCCAAAGCGTACGCCACATTACTGCGCGTTCGCGTTTCTATGCAACAGTCTCATTAGCATTATTTAAATGTGTCATTGTATTGTTCAGCTTGCGGTACCCAGGAGAGTTCCGTAGCGTGTGCATTTCATGCTCAAAGTACATCGTTTAAAAAGGAACCAGTATCCATTTTAAGGATTGGACGACATTGAACAGAACGGCACGCTATTGGACAATCGCTATTGGTTTCTCAAGCGATCGTCCTCAGAGATTGTTTGTCCTATGTTTCAAATTAATTTGGACATGCAACCGTGTTCTAGTTTATGTTGCATATGCACAGTTGACATTCATTTAATATTTGCCAAGAACTAAATAGGGGGGGGGGGGAATACAATGTATCTTATCATTTATAAAGGTTAATGTTCTATTCGTTTGCGGTTAAATGTCGCAGGAAACGCTGTGAAGAGACGGAACAAATGTATTGTTAGACGCTTTGCATCGTCTATTGTGCGAATGGTATTGTGCGATGTGTATGATGAATAAGACGCTAATGATAATGATGATAATTAAACGTGCATTTTGTCTGTGAATAAACCGTAGAAGACAAGAAGGCAAGGCACAAAGCTGCACACGCCATTTATGGAATCGTTTCCATTGTTGACGATCGTGCCTTGCATCAACTGCTTCCTTGGCACACACATGAATACGCAGTTAATTGCGCTCACGCAGCACACGCACAAAGGCCACATTCATAAGGAGAATTAGATTCAGGAGACGTGTATGATGGGAAGAGGTGGAAGTGGAGGGACTTAACCAGGAGCTTCAGTCGGCTCTCTCGTCGTCTTGTGCAACTTGCTTGCCTCCACAGCTGTGCCCTCAGAGCCTCCCCCAGCATAAATGACCATTATGGTTCCATTAGAGCTGCTACTCGGAGGTCATTATGCTACTCTGAAAAAAAGCAGGGATGAAGATGTTAGTAGGCTCCCATCAGGGCGGAGAGACAGACTGTGTAAGAGCGACGCATTACAATCAGTCATTCAGCGACTCCAGATGTCATGACAGACAAACAGCAATACGAGTCCTCTGAGTCATCCTTTTAAGTAGTTTAAAAAATAAAATAAAAATAAAAAAATGATGGAAACCATGATTAAGATGGGGAGAGGGAGAATAACTGCAGGTTACCTTTGTACCAAGAAACTGCATTCATACCCAGAAATGTTTTTACATTAACCGAAAAAGTGCGTTCAAACACATTTCCAAGGACATTTACAACCTCCTGCACAATGTTGGTTTGGGAAAAAAGTCGGTATCTACTAAAAGGACGCTACTGACTGTAATTCACATTCCCCGGGGCAAAAAAAATGACCGAACAGCTGTCTTCTCAGCGCGTAGCGTATAGGGAAAGAGCCGCTGACCTGTGAGTCTGGGATGATGGTTCCTGAGGGTTGCACGTCCCTTTAAACTGGGGCAGAAGCAAGCAAGCGTGTGATAAATGCACAACAGGTCACTGCAAAGCATTGGCCTGAAACACCAGGTAGCCTCCCAGGGTTCTGCACCTGTCTGCTGCCGAGAGATGGAAAGGTGCTGACGTGGGCTATATAGAGCTTTCCGTTTTTGAAGCAAAGGTTGCACATGCGATGTTAATGGATTAGGACAGAGGCGAGACGTACGGTCGCACACGTGCATTGTGGGTTTTTCAGGTTGTACAGCATGTCCATCCAAAACCAGTTCTGTTTTTTTGTTTTGCAAACCTCTTGACGTGTGACATCGTTATTATTTTTATTTTGTTATTTTTTTTAATCAACGTTCTTTCAGAGAGTCTTTGAAGAATAAAGACAACGGAATTCCACTCATTAGAAGGATGTAGGATTTATTTTCAAAGGGTTTTTTTTCCAATTGATCTCACGTCTTGCTAGCTACGAATCCTTGTTCGACGCTGTTGTCATTTGGGAGACCGTGTGCAGTCATCACCAGCATGTCCAGAGTTTTTCCTCAATGCTCAGACAAGCGCTCTCCTCCTTGTCAGTACAATAACTGCCCAATTCCTTGGCAAGACTGCTGGAACAGGTGGGCAAAGCCACTGGTCTGGAGCTGATGAGGAGGTTGCCAGTGTCACGCCTGTGTGCAACAATGCGCTCCGGAACAGAGGTCCCTCTGTGCGCAGACAGCAGCGCCGTCTCTGCGGCGGGTCTCGACTGAACTCGAGCCGGGCGGCAGATTGTTCTTTGGATCCTGTGACCATCTCGCTGCAAGCTGGGTGAGCTGTGACCCCGGCCCAAGTGGTCCCACAGGCCAGAATAAGTGCTACTGGGCTGGAAGCAGATGGCCCTCCCGATGCCGCACTGACTCACAGATAGGTTTTAATTGCCAAGGCTGATCATTAGCCCAATGGCTCTGCAGAGGCCAGAGCTCTTCATGAGTTGCAAGCCTTAAAATAGGACCTGACAACGAGCGTTGTGAGCTCATACACTTGAATGACCGTGCCCATCGCGTCTCGTTCTCATGCGCACACGGGCATAAAACAGACACGATCGAAGAGTCTTCAACGCCAGGGACGGAGGCACTTTACCAGAGGCCTCTCTGCTTTGCTGTCCGTCTGACTCACTGTCTGGAAAGTAACGCTGACCGCACGCACTCACACGTACGCAAACACTGAGCTTCCCAGGCCGTGACTCCATTCCCACTGACGGCAAACGACTATGCTGCTGTGACGTCACTACATGTCACGCCTCGTCTGCTTCTGTGTGCGCGCTCATGGATCTACGTCGCTCCCAGATTAGCTCTGCTATCCGTTAATCACCCTTGACTGTGTTTTAGACGTTGTGCTTTGAGGGCATTGTTTACAGGCTAATACGTGGCCTTGGTTGACTAAAACGTTCTACTAACTAAAGTTTGCGTCTGCCCAAATCGCCGCGTAATTCAATGTATGGAAATGCAAATAAATGCATTTATCATGTGCAATGTGATTTGTCAAATGTGGATTTTTTTGTTCTTTTTCTGGTTTTGCCTTTCACCATTTTCCTTACTTTCCGGATTGGGGTTGTAGCACTGAGCAAGAATCAAGCCTGTGTCAGCTGTGTTAAATACTATGTGAACCATTACACTAATAATGGCGTGAATCACATGACGAACTGTAGAAATAAATTAAATGAAGATGGTTTGGTAACCCTAAAGAGGAGATATGGTCTATAATCCAGTATGCATTCCATTGAATGCCATTCTTTTATTTCCAAATGCAGCCTGTATTGGTCAAGGTGTGCTCCCATGTCCCGTTTGTGCGTGAGCACCTGTCTATACACTCTGCACAGACAGTACAAAGTTGGCTATTTTTTGAAAGGACAAAAGGAAAAAACTCTGAGCTCGCCTCAGGACGGCACCGTTGACGCTGAAGCAGGAGCAGACAGTCCGCCACGACGGAGCTCGAATAAGAGGTACAGCGGCAAGCATTCTTTCTTAAATGCTGAACTAAACCTGGAGGTGCCTTGCCTGCTGGATGACTGCTACTTTTGGACACCGCTGGAGATCAGATGGAGATGAAAAAAGGAGGACGGGCATGGAAATAGACAGTGGAGAATGTGTGCGGCTGCGTGTGCATGCTCTGTCTCAACCGTTGTTTTGATGCCACCCACTGTTCCAAAGCTCCAGGCCCAGGGAGTTTTGTACTTGCGAGATCTCTACCCAGTTGGACCGTCCTTTCCATCTAGCCTCCTGGCCCTCCCTCCTGCTGACTGTGCTAATAGCTCTCCAGTTGCTCCCATCACTCACGTCCCCAGTGGACAGACAAGTGCAGACATATACTCACACCTATGCAAATATTCGTGGTGATAGCTCATAACCCGCTGCACGCCTTCACTCTATCTGAAAGCAGCGTGGACATCTTTTGCTGGAAGTGCATTTTTGCACCATGCTATGTTTAACCCTTTGGTCCCGGAGCAGTGCTCGACTGTGCGTTAGTGCTACGGCGTACGGTGGATACCTGCGAGCTATAAAATGTAACACGAGCATGCCTTATTATTTCAATTTTCGCCAATCATCCCTGAAAAAGTAAATTTGACTGAAGGTGTTTTTTTCTTTTTTTTTGTCGATCGACATAAATCCACAAACACACATTTTGTCCGGATGAAATGACGTTTAAAAAATCGCCAACCTTCATCATTCATCTGCCGCCTCCACCGCCGCTCTCAGAGCTGGGTGATGGGCATTAAAATGCATATAAAATTAAGACTGTTTACTTGGACACTAATGAGAGGAGGCTTAAGTAGTCCTGTTTAATTAGTTTGATTGGCTCCATCGGGACCACACAGCTGATTCACTGAGAGCTCACCGGGCCCTTTCATACGGCAAGTATCACAAGGGATGTCCGAGGGAAGTGGATTGCGGCGACGTGTTGCCTTTTCTGAGCCCGACAGTCCAATGCACTTTAAGCAGACCATTACATAAGAACCACTGCGAGGTCAGACATCTTTGTTGTTCTTATCTGTCTTAACCTATTAAAATCACCTAATAAACCGCCGCTGGTCAGCTGTAAGCGTTATGAACCAAAACCACATCCTCTTCACAGTGTTCGTGTTTCTGCAATCAAAATGAATTGAAATGCTCTGGGCTTATCTGTTCTGAAATACATGTTTGCACTCCTCAGTAGTTCTCAAGAAGCGGGGGCCCTTCTCCCACCCCTTTCATCTTCAACAGCTGTTCGAAAGTAACTCAGAGTAGGCCTAATATTGATTATTATGTCGAAGCAGATGTGTTGAGATGTTAAGATGGGTTCGGCGGCACGGCAGAAATAAGTTTCCTTTTTACCTAAGTGTATGGGAAGGAGTACAAAGGCGAGGTCGAAAGTGCAGCTCCACTTCAATAAAGAGCCTAGTTTGTCCTCTTTGATGCTGCCTTGCAACTCCGCTACAAAGACCCCAACGTGCTCTTGTCACTTCCAAGTGCCGTAACAGACGCCGCGCTTCACTTGCGCTTACCGCACAACAACACATCACGCGCTCGCTGTGCACAGCTGTACGCCGTGAGGATTGGAGCTGCCATTTTGGAGGCTGGCGATCCTCTTATTCTTTTGTCAACATGACATTTTGTCAAGCGTAAAATATCCTCTCAGCGGGCCACAGAATAATGCTAATAAATTGAAATGCAGAACCCGTCACCTCTTTGTTATGCGCTCATTGCCGGCACTGAAAAATTGCTTTATTTACATAATGTTTTTGTTTTTTTTGGTGCTCTTTATAGAATGCGCTAAAATACCACAGGATGGCGCCAAATCCCCAAAAGTAGTAATTTGGGTCAAGGAAGCGTGTTGAAATAATACATCTGGACTGAATGGCTAACGTCTTTGTATGTTGGGGAGGAGCTAAGTTTAGCCTGGGTTGTTAGTGGAAGTTACGGAGAGTGTTGGCTGCTTGTGCATGTACATGCGAACTTGTTAGCATTCAACTCAGACAAAGTTATTTGGTTGTTTTAAATATCATGTGTAATTCTAGGTTTTGTTTAGTTTGACAAAAAAAAACCTATCTGTACTTGTCGCCGCCTCGACTCGATCTCTGTCAAAGCAAACATTTTCAAATGGACATTTTGCATTGAGTGTTTAATTTGCATTAGGTTGTGGGAGCAACTAGATCCAGTACATGAAGCTGTAGTTTCTTTGTCTAAGTATATACTGTATCTTCTTCTCAATATATGACTTACTTCTCAATATATCACTTATACTTACATATTGGTATAGCAATCAGCAGTCCCGATTCGGTGCGACAGACGACATTTTAGTGTGGAAATTGGCCACCACTTGAAAAGCTGCAGGTCAAGCCTTCTTGTCTGCACCAGCAATTCACTGCATTCCTTACAAGCTCCAGCGAGGATGCGCTGCCGTTCACCCTTACCTCACATTTGACCTTGCGGAGAACAAGCTCTGCAATTTTTCTGGATGGATCACTCGAGACACGAGATGGTTTTTTTTTTTTGTTTTTTTTTTTTGTGTACAACACCCACCCACTGCATTAAAGGATCGCGCGGGGGGAATCTGTACATCTCCATCCAAGCTTGTCCCCCAAAGTAAGTCTTTAAACACATGACCACGTCTTGTGAAAGGACAGACTAGTTCCTCAGTAGCATGTTTTTTATGCTCCCAGATGAATTCCCAGTTGAAATTTCTATATATATATATATATATATATATATATATATATATATATCTCCTTCCTGACCTCATCTTTGAAAAGATATAACATTTCAGGTGCAATTACTGCCATAAAGCCGGGTTTTTGCCAAGCTCTGGCTCTTTCCACCCCTGTAATTGACTTTTTCTATTTCCAATCACAGACTCCAAAGTCTTAATGGCAAAGGATCAGAGTGCCAAAATGGTTTCCTTACGCAAAGAAACATTTAGCCTTGGTGACAAAGACCAGGTGACGTGCGCGTCACATGATAAATCAACTCACACGGACGCATGTAGTCACTTAGTTTAAAGATTTATGATCATACCAATTAACCACGCTTGTGTGACTCATGCAACAAAATAACAGTATAAATGAGTAACTCAATAGCCACAAATCCACTTTAACAGAATTTACTGGGTAAATTAAGATTGCGAAAGTACGCTTTTTTTGTGTGTGTGTGGTCCGCAATATATTACACACTTATGTTGACGCAAGCTGCAACATTTCAGTGAGCTGCATCTTAAAGTTGCTTTTGTGGCTTGTCTGACTGGCTCGGCCTGAAACTCATTACACGCGCAGCCGTTTGTACCGCGTGATATACTGCTATTACCTTAACAATATAACTGTAACCTACATCTGTGTGTTATATGGGTGCAATATTGGGAGATTAGGGCTACAGACCGGTAAAAATAAAGACGTTTTATTGTGGTAGAATGGCAGTCAAGCAGATGTGAGCGTAGGAAAAAAAAACAGGTGCGTGTCAAAAGCTATTAGACAGATATCTAGAATGACTCTCAGTAGTGCACAGACCCCATCCATGGAGAAAAAAAAAAAAAAAAAAAAAAAGTTTCATTCCAGTCCTATTGATGGCTCAATTGTTTTATTTAATTTTATTTAACCACTGTGCATTAGGAAGTGATTTTCATCAGCCAAACGCGTCAAGCTGATTATCACCACCTCATTTGGCCCCAGTGCAAGTAATGAAAAGTAAGAAATGCATATTTCAACCTGCACCTTGATTCATAATTGTATCTAGTTTTAATTTGACTGACTCCCAAGAGATAAAGTAGTAGAAGTCAAAACCACCCGCCAATTTTTTAACATGTTTTAGTGAAGGAAAACGGCACGGCATTGCAAAATATAAATGTAAAGAAATAAACTGCTTGCATTCATTCAAATTAAGCCGAAAAGTCCCGCAGGCCCAGTGTAGTACTTTTGTACGTTGTGTCTTTCCCGCTGCATTTCCCGAATGGAACGTCGTCGCTCTTGCGAAGCGGCGTTTACATCTCGGAAAGAAACAATTCAATAAATACAGCACACGGCGACACGCGACCCACACCTACTAGCGATAGCTCAGCGGAAGACACTTTCCAGGGTCTCTTAATAGCACAATCAATTGCACGTTTCACTTTCTTGCGAGCTTTACTGAGGGCTAATTTCCAGCGACAATTTACGACCCAAAAAAACCTGAAAAAGGTGACGCGCAACGCACAGGTGGGCGTTCCGTGTGGATGTCGGGAAGCATAGTTTGTGAAGTCACGCAAAATGTGTTTGTACAAAAACATTGTGAGTGAACCGTTTTTAACTCAAGGCGTCGCAAAAATAAAAAATACAAAATCATAAGCTGAATCAAGGCAGCACTAGATATAACACAAGTGAGGTGCGTGTGTAGATTTAGTGTCAAAAGTGAGCGTTATTTTATCTTTGTTGCAGCTCTTGTATTGGCTCCCATGAGATTGGGGTGGTGTACCTCATGTCATCCAATGTTTGATTTGCGTTTTTCCCCCGTACTTTATCCTCGGCGTGCCCTCCCGTTCACCGCGTGAGCGTGTTGGACTGCGTGCATCGAATCCAGAGAGACAGAAAGCGGACAAACACATAGCGAGGTTAATTTCAGTGACTGACAAAACACCCCAGCTATCTTAATCAAGTTCCGCTCCCTCCGATTAGGACTCGAACGTGAGGAAGATAACCCGGTGAAGGTGTTTACACAAGATTTGCAATCATATACGCATTGGATTAGCCCGCTTATAATTGAATTATTAGATGGCGTGTAAATGTTCTTTGTCTCCCTCGCCTGCTGCGTCCGCGTTGTCCGCCAGGCACACGTTTGGCGTACGCTGTAGGTGCGTGGCGCTCAGAGGAAAGGTGAGGCGAGAGCATCTGTGCAGCAGTTCATACGAAAGCCACCTGGCTCTCCTCCGTTCTGTGATTTATGCCTTTGATAGCAACAAACCCGAGATGCTTTCAACAGCAACAAAGTAGCGCGGAGAGATGACAACAATGGGATACTTGTCAGTCTGCAGATGAAAAGATACCTTGCTAGGTGGCTGTTTTTGGTTTTGTTTTTGTTTTTTTTTGATACGTAATTGTTCTTTTGTTTTCTTAATTCGCCTCCCGTACGCTATCTGGGGTTCTAACTGGGACACACAGTGAAGTGGTGTCATGCTTTCCCCTCGGTGACAGGATGCCCTCCTCCTCCTGTGAAGAGGCGGCAGTGTGCTTCGACGCCTCCGCTGTGACTTATCAACAGACTTATTTCCGCTGGCTTGTCCCTCGTACTGTCATACACTGACAGTGAAATAAATGAAGCTACTGGATGAAATATGCTCCAATAATATGGTGCGTTACTGTAATTACAAACAAATCTAGACCAAAAATACCACTGACCAAAAACAATCACCACCGCAATACAACAATTGATAGTTACATCATTTTATCCCGCGAGGTGATACTTTGAATTCATGGTTCACTTGCATTTTATGCACATCGAACACGGGTCGGCCTTTTATTTGGATGAACTACACATTTTTGTATATTTGTATCTCTTTCCTTTCAATGGCATTTATTCTCCTAGACCCAATGCCATTCCAAAGTATAATTATTAAAATCTTCTACTTATAACCAGTATCCTAAATAATTGGCGGATGCCCAGTGGGATCCATTGTGATTGACTCTAACCATGCATTTCTAGTCATGCCAGCCATTCTACGTGACCTTTTCCCATGGCGTAGTACTATAAAACACATGCGTGTATTTAATGGCGCTTTACATTCTGTGCCCGGATGCTGGTGTGGCTATTTTTATCCAGCGCCTTAGAGTATTCCACAAGAGTATATTGGACACTGGTGTTCTGGCCTTATTTCTCTTTGTAAATGTCTCATTGTGTGTCATTTCCCCTCTTTGTCTTCCTTTGCCACTGATATGTGTGTCTCGCCCTCCTCCGTTCATCTGTTCTTCTCGTCTCCGCCACTCACAGTTCATCTGTCTCACTCCATCTTTCTGGCCCCCGCAACGGACCGGAGCGGCACGCTTGAAAGGCTTGTTTCACCGATCGCCAGCGTCCATCTCAAAAAAAAAATAATTCATACAAAAAAAAAACGTATTCCCTGGCCTCACCTGTACGCTCCATTTGGTGGATTTATAGTTGTTTGGCTAATCGATAACTAATCTAATCAACTCTCAGTTTGTATGTGTGGGTATGTGCTTCCGCACGACACTGGTGAAATCTAAACATGGTTCCCGTGAAATAGTTCATACTCACCTGCGAATTATTGTGAAAAACACTGTTAAACATACTACTGAGCTCTCTTAACGTTTGACAAACATTACAGTAGCTGTATGAAGAAAAAAAGAATAAAAAATGTTTAGTTTTGATTGGCACTGACAGAAAGGGACTAATCTATTAATATGTTTATGAAACCGTTGTTGGCATTGTTTTAACGCCCGCCCAAACCGCATCCGCATTGCTCGGAACTCTTCGGGCAAACTGCATGACGCGGGAGGCGCTTAACAAGCTACGCCGTAGCCCTGAGCGTCAATTCAGGCCAGACATACGAGCCTTCAGACAGCAAGCTTGCGCTGGTTCACTGCACTCCCAAGACATTCCTAAGTGCGGCGAAAGCTCCGAGACCGCACTAATAACTGTCCGCCATCCCGTCGGAGTTGGTCTCCTTGTGCGGCGAGCGCTACGCTGCTCCCAGCACGCTGGCAAAACCCGGCACGCTCCCTCGATGTCTTGTCGTCTAAGTGCGGCCGTAAGCTCAATCGGTCTCCATTTTGGAGCTCATCCAATGTGTCAGAATAGGAAAGCTCACGCTGGGGGGGGGGGGGGGGGGGAAAGGATGATGCTGCAGGAAGCCAAATCTGCTGAGTCATAATTGCATTGCTGCTGCGGTGCACATGCACCACTGCGACTCAAAAACACAAGCAGCACGAATCCAGTTGCTAACGAGTAATTGTGGTTAATAGTGCGGCCAAACCTTACTCCATCTCTTTCAGGCAGCTGTCAAGATGCAGCCAGAGGCTACTTGATCCGTAGAGCCTCCATCGAAATCGCAGCCGTCCCCGAGCTCGCCCGATGTGTTAGACAGTTGACAGTCTTCCTAAAGCAGAAGCAAGTGGAGTGCTCTGTGACTGATGGAGTTCCTTTGTCAATGACGGCTGAGCTGCTGCCGGCGGTTTTGGGCCAAAGAACAGTGCAGATGACATTGACATCAGTCAAGCGCAAAAGGCGAACCGCAACGATGCATAAGGAAGCAAGTTTTCATCGCGAAGTGCCTGAGAACAAAAGAGTGGAAAGCCACCTCGAAGAGCAGCGGGTACAACGGGAAACAAAAGGGGACGAATGTTGTGTGTGTCTGCTGTTAGCAGACCACTTCCTGGTTCAAGGAGGATAGTGGACCAAATGGACGGACTGAACTAGAACGTCGCTTTGTGACCAAAACAGCCAAAATGCTAACAAATGTCTCAGCCGTTCCTTTGCCATTTAGTTGATGGATGACGTCATGATGTTGGCAATGGTTTCATTATGACTCAAAGGGCCAAAAGATTTTCTTCCTGAAACCCTGCCATCCCCAACATAATTTCTTGTTTGTTTGTTTGTTTTGCATAAACCTGCTAAAAACCAAAGAAAGAAAGAGATTACATTTCACCCTTGCGCGTTTGTGCCTGGGGGCAAGTAAGTTATATGACCTGGTTTTGTCACCTTTTGGGGGGATTTGTTTAACACAGCTATACGTTTTATCTAAGTATGATGTGAAATGCTGACGTGAGCAGCCACGTGTCACATCATTTTCACATTTTGACATGAAAAGCTCTTTAGAAAACAAAGCATTGGACTCGGGAGTCTGCGTTGACAGGTGGCAAAACATCCCGAAAAGTCTCGACACCAGAAACTATTTGATCACCGGCGACCCTGCCGCTCCCTGTACTACACACAGACTCGCAAATGCATGCGCTTGCGAGAAAAGACGCTGCGTGCCCAGAAGGAAAAACGTTTTGGCCATAAAGCCCCCTGTCATTGTCACAAATACGGCGCTCTATGTGGACAGAGTGTACATTGTGCTCCTTCGGCGCACTGCTGGGAATGACCTTTCACTGCTTTGCCAGATGAATTTTTACTTTGGCTTGAGGCTTTGAACAGGTAGGTAGGGAAGGATATGGATATAAACTGTGTATACAGTGACAGTTTTGTTCATGTTTGTCAGTGGGCTCAAGAAAGTATTGAGTGCACGCTCAGTTTGAGTTGAAAGTATGTTTACTTGGTTTCAGCTGCTGTTTGCGGTGGCGGTGCAACTGTCTTGCTTTATGCTCCGAGGTTGTAATGTTTCAGTATGACAATTGTAAAAGAGATTGTTGTTCTCATATGTAGCTACATTAGAGGGGCAAAATATCAGGAATTCTTTTCTAACAGATAAACATTACGTACAGCCAACCTATGTTATCCGGTGTCAGGAAATGGATTATGTTGGGGTTTGGAGGCTGTAAAACACACGAGATAATCAAATTTTAAAAAAGCATAAATATGATATTGTTTCTTCTCATTAGCTTGTGCAGGTGTTTGGCGTGTGTATTTGGGACCGACGGAAACCGATGTGTCACTCACACCTCCTAGTGGCTGGTTTCAGCATAGGTCCAAAATTCCCCCAGATGAATCGTAAATTACACTTCCGTTGTGTAACATGCCATTCCTATCGTTTTGCTTTTTTTTGGGGGGGGGAAATAGTAAATCCATGCAGCGTCCCGATTGACGTGCGCTCTCCGTAACGCAGCAGTCGGCTACCTTTGGTATTTATGGACTCTCTGCGAGTTGTTCATGAGAAAGTCAAGAGGGGCTTTGACACTGGCTCTCCATCACTGTCTTTTTCAAACCATAAAAATGAGTTGCTCTTCAATAAACCTTTTAGTGTAGGACCCCAACACTGCAGCGCCTTGTCACTCACATGATGTCACCAATAATAAAACATAATTACATTTAGTCAGCCATTTATTGGCTAACATTATGCCTTTCTATTTGGGTTGTATATCTGTAATTCCCGTGGAATTTCGTATAACCGTGTTTTCTGTGTAAGGTGCGCAACATAAATGAGTACAACCTCTTTTGAAAAGGAAGCTATCAATTATTATAATTCATATAATTGTAATGATTATAATTATTTTAATTCATTTTGAATAACAAATAATTGTAATGATTATAATTATTTTAATTCATTATGAGTAACAAATAATTGTTGACTCTCAATGTTTGTTTTACATTGTTGGTTGAAGCCCATAACATAACAGTGGCCAATAACGTAATAAAAGTCTTAAACCTACAACATGATAACTTTTGGCCAACAACATAATAATGTATTATATTATTGGCTAATTATTACATTATTATACATTATTTAATAGCTGAGCCCATAATGTAATTTAATACCACATTACATTTCGAAAAGGGCAAATGTATTACGTTATGGGCTGACTTCTACAAATATATATATAGTATATATAGTATATAATATGCGTATTTTATTTCGTTATGTGCTCAATTATTGCTTTTTTTTTTTTTTTTTCTCTTATCCAGGCTAACAACGTAATTAGTTACGATGTTATACGTTCAGTACTTTTATTAGGTTATGGCCCGTTGTTACGTTCTGGGCTTCTGCAACAGGCGTTACACCTGCAAACCTGTGCATTACATTCAATTACTCCTTTTTGTTGCTGTTCTTGTTTGAAGGAACAGTTTTGCTCTGCAACGGGGGAGTTTGAAATACTCCCTGTGTTTATTTATTTAATTTTATTTGGATTTGTTCTGTTGTTTATTGAAAATGCAGCCGGGCAGAAAAGGGTTTTAGGAGACGGACATCCAATGACGCCCGACGGTAACGTGAACATTGAGGCAAACTATGTTTTGTAGCAGGCGTTTTTTTTTTTTTTTTTTTTTTTATCCTCCCATGATCCCATTCATGATGAGCTGTGACAGCCGTGACTAATCGTGATGTGTTCCCGTGCACCATTTCTTTCGCATACTTATTGATGGTTGAGTGCATTCTGATTAGCCTACAGTGCTTCTTTAACCATATTTACCATTTGTTTACGATGCTCGTTATTAAACAAAAGTCGTGATTGCGAAACCTTTAATTACATTTCAGTCATTGTTCTGTCAGCAACATCCCTCCGATTTGACATTAATTTAGCTCACTTTGTCCCGCCTCATTCCAGTGATTAATGGTACACTATTTGCATTGCTTCCGCCACCTATGCTGTGCACCAAAGTACCATAAAGCTTGTTTTTCCCATTGCGGCAGACGCTGTGTTTAACAAATGAATATATTCCTTCAGCCTTCTCAAGTTTCTCCTGGCAGGGAAACGTTTCGCTTGTAGAAAAGAGGTGGATAGAATTCGCCACTGTGTCTGTCTCGGGTCCGGTTTTTCTTCATTTCCGTGGCACTCCTGATGATTGCCGAATTTCTGCGCCGGGGGCTCGTGGAGGGAAAAGCCGAGGACAGTTCCCCTGAGTCAGGACACCGAGGCCCCCGGGCCTGCACGGCTCATAAACAGATGTGTCCTTGTCCCCGGCCAAGTGCAGCCACTCAAGTGGCAAAGCAGGGGCCCAATAATTGTGAAGAATTGAAAGCTAAATATTGGCTTTATCTCCTCAGTAATAAAAGGGCCATGAAATTGATTTAATGCCGCAGCGCTTCTCTTGGGTGGCTTCTTACAGCGTGAGCACAAAACAATGAGCAGCAGCCATCTATTAATTAACCCACCTAATCCTGCAAAGTTAATCTCTCACCACAACTTTGCTCGCAACTAACTTCCAAGCCAGTGAGTCCATTGGGGTGTCGTGACAGAGGCAGAGGGGAGAGAGAGAGGGAAACGCCTGGAACATTGTTCTGTACAGCATAGGCGGGGAAGCGGAAATGCATGGGTGCGTTAGTATTGCATTTGTGAAAAGTGATGGACATCCTCATTTCAGCTGTTTCACCGGCATTCAAGTGGCAGATTTTAGTAGCTTCTTTTTTTTTTTTTTTTTTTTTTTGTCTTGTCTTTTTATGATTGTTTTACTTCTTTACTCACCGTGCCGCTTTATTACATTATTCTCTCCTGAGCCGTGCGTGGCAATTGTATTTTCTCTCTCTTCTCGGCCATCTTGCCGGTCGCAGCGTGGCGCCATCTCGCACCCAACACGCACAGTCACGGTCACGTTGCGTCGAGTGAGTTGCGAATGACCTCCTCCTCGGTCGTCTAATGAAAAGCGATGTGTTCTTTGGCTCGTCTGACCCCGCTCTTCCAAACCCCCCCCCCCATCTCCGCGTCGTCATTCCTCTTCGTGGAATCTCGCTCGGAGGCTGCCTCAGAAATAGGTCACCTGACGCCCCCCCCTCACCTCGGCGGCTTCGGAAAAACAAAACCCTCCGAGGCGTCCCGTCCGAGTCGGCGTCTTGGGAAGAGGGCGGGGAGGGACACGGCGCGCGCACGTTCATTTGAAAAATCAGGAACAACTCCAATTGAGAGGATTTCAAGCTCATTTCTTTGCGAGAGAGGCAAGCATATCCTGTGGAGATAATTTTAGGAGGCTGATTAGGCGTCGACGGCGTGGAGCCCAGAGTGAGGAATCTCATCAGCGGCGCTAATGACATGCCATTCCTGTGTTGAAAGAAGAGCCCGGGCCCTGGGCATGGACCAGCTTCTGTCACCCACCTCTTGCTACTATGTTCATTAAGTCCCTACAATGTAATTACAATTCACTGATACTGCTTTGGATTAATTACAGGCTGATTACCAGGCTGATATTTGTTAGGAATAATTAGATCCCAAAGAATCGCATTCATATTTACACCCTATTGATGTCTTTACGTCATGAGAGCATTCGAAACATTCTAACAATAGACTACTTATAAAACGGAATGTTCTTCACAGCGTTATTCACGGGCTCAAATGCGAGGGAACAAGAGGCCGGATTTGAATGCGATCATCATGACAAATCATACAACAGATGTCTCCATCTGTTCTCACGCTAACTACACTACAAAACTACAATTGATCTCCCACCTGATGAGCTCGCAACAAAAAGCCGCAATGTTTTGCCTCGTGTGTTACAGTGCTTGATTCAAAGTGCTCATAAGTTTGCAGTAATTGGGGTGGGGGGGGGCACTCCAGAACAAAAAAAAACAAATGCAGGTTTGTGCCATCATGCACGCGGCAGAGGTAGTTGTAATCTTTCATACGAGCCCGTGACATAAACAGACCCCAGAGCAGCATTATTTCATTAATCTAATCAGTCACGTGCAATTTACAAACCTACCTTAAGCCGGTTTATTCGCAGATTTGTCGTTAATAAGAATTTGAACATTTTTCGCTTTGACAGAGATCTGCTATGAAGGGAGACGTGACGATGCGCTTATCCATTTCATATCTTAATTACTACAATCACACCACTGGAAATTGCTGGCGTTCATTTCTACCGGCCATTCATTCGGTACAGCTGCACCTCATGAGATATGATGGCTGTATCAAAAATGTGCCTCTATAAAGGAAATAAGGCTTTGTTTTCATTTCATTCAACAATAAGTTGCTTATTGCAGTTTACAGTGATGTGGAACTGCACTGCATTACTGACAGCTGTTTCTAATATTTTGCTTTTCGAGTAGCTACAGAAGGTATATGAACTAGTCAAATTGTGCTCAGTAGGATGGTGTCAATTAATAGTGACCACCATTGTGTTTGCAAAAGCGACATTTTGGAGCGAGCCTTTGTATTGGCACTCATTAGTGTTTCCCAACCTCTATTGAACCAAGACACATATTTTACAATGCATTACACTGAAATACCGACGATTTACTGCAAATTTACTTCCTCTGTGGGAGCCTGTTGAACCAAAAGATGATGTGTTGTTGGATGAATGGCAAAAGCCGCATACACAGGTTAATTGTACCTTTTGGCATGTCACGATACATTGCTGGCGGAGATAGATAAACAAAGAAACATTCATTGTAGTAAATAAAGGATCCTTTTCATACCAATTAAGTGAAATGGGGGGCGGAAACAGGAAAATATTTTCAAGCTGATTAAACAATCACTTGCGCTCAATGTTAAGTGAGTTGAAAAAACAAAAAAGATATTAAGTGAGTTGCTCCAGGCTGTTTTTCACACTGCGCGTGGACCTTTGGGTCGGCGGCGTTTTCAAAATCTGCCGGTAGATATCGCACTGACATGAGCCCCTGCCTCTGACAGCTAGTTTCATCCCGCAGCTCAGAACCGGTGTCAACAATATCCTGCAGCTCTGGGATACACCCGTCCATACGCAGGAAATGATGCATGTGTGTGTGTGTGTGTGTGCGCCCGCAGGCTTCCCAGCGACGGCATACGGACCGGTGGCGGCGGCGGCGGTAGTAGCAGCGCGTGGCTCAGGTAGGGGGGCCCGTGGAAGAGGCGGCTACTTGGCGTACCCACAGAGCACAGGGCCAGGTAAACGCTCTGTCCACGTTCCGTGTGGCTGCTGCTCTCTCCAACTTCTCCTGCTCCGCTCGCTCCCATAGACGTAGTCACCCAAGCTCCCGTGCGCTCTCTCTCGCGAGCGTTTGGATGTACCCTAATCCAGTCAGATAAGTGCATTTATTTGGCTAAAAGGTCTACGACTACACATATCAGACGTGAGCGCTTCTTGCCACACAAAGAATGAAGGGATGGGGGGCGGGGGCTTGAGGTGACTTCATGGGACTGAGGCAAAATAACCCGAATTTAATTGAATGAATCCAACATTCTCATGTCACCAAATTTAATTGCCGCACGTTGCTTAAAAAAACAAAACAAAAATCTAATCTGTACACAAATGTCCTTGACCTTAAAAACAAAAGGTTCCAATTAGTTAAAATTACAAGATGAGGGAGTTAATTTAGTCGCTGCAGAATTTTCCTGCATTTAACCTTTGAATATGTATAGGTAAAAAAAACAACAACAAAACAAAACGTCCAAACTGAAGGAGCTTACTATAAGATGTCGTAACTGTATGGAAAATGACATTTTTATCTTTATTTTTAAATACAGTGGAACCTATGGTCGAACACAATCTGAAAGTAATGAATCCATTCCTTTCAAACTGCTGCTAGTGTGAACAAGTGACAAACGTGTAGCTGGGAGGGGAGTCATTTCACATTAAGACCAAAACGCAGCCCACCTTCGGTTCTTCTCATCTTGTTCGTTGGCGACTTATGGCCGATATTTTGCTGAGCTGAAGTCTCGCAAGTTTGCTTTGGTCTCACATCACGTCACGCACGAGCGGCGTTAGCGCTTGCTTCGAAGCGCGTTTTCCCCAAACATTTCTGGGTTGCACTCCCAAGTGTGTTCAACTTCAGAGGTTCCACTGTAACCTGCGTGTCTGTGATGTTAATCTGTGGTGGTATGATAACCATTTGTGTTAATTAACCCTGTTGTATTATTTTAGCATATCAATGTCAACACAATTTGCAATTCGTAACTCTGTGCTTTGGTTTTAGTTTATGTAGTGTTGAGAGTAAAAGTAAGCCCTCCTTACACGTCCTCCTGCCATTGCTGATGTGGCTGGCCTGCTCACACCTGGCCTTACCTTGCGTCCTCCGGTGACCACTTGTGAGCTCACGTCCTGCTTTAGCTGCTGACTAACGCAGCAGGAGGCAGCAATGCGCTAGTACAGCATGTATAGTGCACACTTTCATCAAATCAAAACAAATTGCCAGAGAACCCGCTACCACGGTATCGCTTTGTGCTGGGAGGGAAAAAACAAAACAATGTTGAAATCTAAATCTAAATCTGTGCGTATGGATTTGTCATCGCTCCACTTGGGAACATGCGACTCTTGTTTCTTAACAAGAGCTTAAGTGAACCGACGGCGGCTCGAAACGGAACAAAAGGCATCAGATTCTGAAACTAGTGGGCCTGCTATTCCAAACCCATTTGCACAATGAAAACATGTAAGCCACCGATTTGCGAGCTGATAACGGGGCCTGTTATGTGGTTACTTTCGCTATTATAGAATGAGTCAAATTTTTTAAAACTACGGCGAATCACAACTGTATGATCAGGAGAAGAGCCACTCAGATAAGTGCGCATTCAATGGCAAATAATTCGACAGTAGCGATACAGTCATGGCTAAACTGTGTTGTCTATATGCTGTATATATATTTGTCTAAAAAAAAAAAATCTTCTCATTATTCTATTATTTAGTCAGTAGAAATAATGTTGGTAATCCTAATTTACCTAAAACAGAACAGGTTCAGTCTGATTTCATGTCAAACAGTCAAGTCTGTCTTTTTGTACAATTATGGCTAAAAACATTTGTATGTATTCCGTTACTCCCCGAGCCTGTTCGTATAGTACTAGCTTTATGACTTGAGTGATTCCGGTGCATACGATAAAAAAGCAACACTGAGAAAGCAACTAGTGGAGCCTTAACCTGAAGCACTGGGAGGGGAGCAACACATTAGCAACACTGAGAAAATCCAGGAACACACGTGTGGACGTGGACCGATTACTGAAGTGGGTTTTCTCTCGAATAATAAAATGCACTTGAATGTAAAAATAACAGAAAACGAATCATCTGGCAAAGGCCAAAAACATACTTTGAAGTCTGTACTAAGGAGACAAGCCGTAAAATGCCAAAACGCATCGCAAAATCTATTGGGTTTTTATTGTTTGTTTTTTTAAAATAGCCTCTAAAGTCTGGGTGTCCTTTAGGTCTGTTATACAGTACATGCACATTTTATTGTTTAGATATGCTAGCGAACGTCTCCCAGGAGATTTGTTCCGAAAACCGGATGGAAGTTTCTCTCGGTCTGTGTGAGGTTTTCTCTCGGTGTTTAACGCAGCATCGATTGACTTGTCGGCTTCATTTAGACAGCTTGCTTTTTTTCCACCCTTACAACTGTAGATCATTCGATAGCTGTCAATAGTCGCTCCCCTGACTGAACACACAGCCTGCGGACGAGTGAGGAGCGCCTCTCTTAATCAGACATACTGTACCTTAAGAAGCTTGTGGCGGAAAACCAGTTTTAATTGTAGCCGGGATGTTGTCTGCTTTGCGACTCCCACGTATAATGTTATAGACGCCGACGTGGGCATTCAGACCGCCGCAGTGCAGCGAGCGAGCGCGGTGCGCGCATACAAATCAAACTTCATTTAAATCAACATTACAGTATGAGATGCTCCGTCCTTCACATCAAAACAAACCATTTGCGCAACCATCATTGCAGCGCACGTCATTAAGAAGCAGGAATGTCGATTGGGGTTTGGCAGCGGCCTGAAAGTAAATGACGTGACGGCAGCCATCACGAGCAGTTTATTTCTGACAGCTGCAAATGGAAGCGAGATAAGTATCATTATAGACAGGGGCTGATAAACAGTGACATCATGGTGTTTTTGACTACTTAAGCAGTGTCAGGGATTTTTTCTGTGCATGATAGAATCAAATGACAATCATGGGAGCAGCAATATGAGCTCAACTTTCAGGATGAAGTATCCATTAGCCAAATTGCCTTGTACCCGAACTTGTAAATGCAATTATTCCATGACTTATCGTGTTTGTGATCCACGCTCCTCATAACGTGTTTTAGCACATCCAGGTGTCCCTTTTTTTTCTTTTCAAGACACAGTGACTCAGCACGATCGCTTGATGTACCCGTTTGTAGTAATCTTGCTTCCCATAAGACAAAAGCCTTTTTTTTTTTGTTTTGTTTTGGCTCAAAGTTTGCCAAAGTTACACGACTGTCTTACCTGCTGAATAAGTGTGGATTCTTTGTGCTTTGACTCCACCTACAGCTCCGACAGAGCACCACATACAGAACAGTCAAGTCCACTGATTGAGGCCTGTTGCCACCAAGCAGGTTCAGTTTGGTACTAGGATATCAAGTCTTTACGGTATATCGAAGAAAAATAAAATGGAGCGAAACAAAGGCTACGGTTGGGGCTACCAAAGACAATTTTGTGTGTCAAAAAAAAAAAGGAGATAATGATTTGGATTTAACATAGCCGAGGTGCCACAGAGTGGTTTAATTTGTACGTAGACTTGCAAACAGGTTGCATCCAAAAGTGGAAACCCATCAAACATCAAGAGTGTGTGAAGGTGCAACGCCGTTTAATATTTTACAGCGAAGGACAACCTGTAATTGCACAGCATCGCTCCGTTATCGTTGCAAAGACGAACACCTTGACCCTGATATTATTCATATTTATATTGTGTTAAATATTTTTCAAATAAGTGAGAAAACATTTGTTTCCATGAAAGACACTGTTTTGCTAAGTTTTTTCCTCACATGTAATATTAACTTAAACACTGGGATATTTATACCGAGTATATGACAGCCTCATTTTGGACTACACTACACTAAAGTACAGTAAATGCAAATTGTTTTAATTTGATTCATTTGGGGGTGGCGCATTGTATATGTCTTGGGCAGCATTATGTTGTGACGTAGCAGTCATAAAATGACATACAACAGCGAATAACATGTTGCAGTGCATTATTTAGTGTAGAGCAACGTATGACTTCCGTGCCGGTTCTATTTGGGACTGCCGCTCCAAACCGTGCCGTGCGAGCTGAAATGTTTCACTCGGTGGAAACATGGCTTTCGACCCAAGAGGATACGAGCTCGACTGCTCACGCTCCGAAACCAAACGGGACGTAAAAGCTCTAAACGACATACCCTGTCGAACGTAGAGCACCGGTGCGTTGTGTCGTGTTTTGTTTCTAGATTCATAAGTGACCCGTCGATATTGCTGGCAGGACATTGACAATATTTTGTGTCCATGACACGGGCCACTTGAGCCGACGCTCCGCAGACAACGTGACAGCGTGCTCACTTCACCTCTCCGCGACAGAAGGATGGTGGTGACGAGGTGTATTTGAACCGCTCGCCGGGGCTTTGCCCGAGAGACGATAGTTGGGGAGCAAAACAAGAAAGGTCCCCTGCACTTTCTGACTCTGCCACAGCTTTCAAGGAGGCTCAAACTGGAGGCCACCGGAGGTGTTTGCAGACACTTCAAGGTGTTTTTTGTCTCATTTGCAAAGTTTGTTTGTCGTGGTGTGCGATACGGCAAGATTTGGTATTGGTTCAATACCATGTACTGTAAATACCGGGTCAGTATCGCTGATGTTGATGCTGATACTTTTTAATAATTAAGGTTGATGCATCGTGAAATTGATCAATCTGAATTCATTTTTATGGCCTTGAAGTGTTTTGTGCCTTTCATCCTTGGGATTATTAATGAGCTATAACCCAGGAATAAGGATAAAAGTTTTGGTTCACTTGCTAGAGAGTAAATATACTGTAGCAAGTAGACAGTGTCCCTTTTCCAGTGAAGACAAAAATATCTTTATAGAAAATCAAATCTTAGCTGTATTGTAATCATACGGCGTAAATGTGGTCATTTAAATAACACGTTTCTGTGGTATAAAATGTATTGCATCGAGGTCTAAACTTCATTTATACTTTGAGTTGGCTAAAGTAACAAACGGCCAGTGGCACATTGAAATTCATATGTGATATCTAATGCTGAGGATGACTGAAATATTTAGCTGGATGTCGTCTGCCGGACTGAAAGGCCTCGTCGTACAGTTGTACCAGTCAACTCTGCCTCTTGTTTGGGGGGGGGGGGGGGTCTGTTTTTTTGTTTTGTTTTGTTTTTTGCGTCCAGAGGGTGAGGGATTTGTCTCCTCCCATTCTCCCTTTGGGCAGCTCGTTTTTTTTTCCCAGCCAGTGATTTTTCTGAAATGTTTAACGCGTTTAAGTCGGCTAATTTGACAAAACAGCAGCAGTGCATACAGGAGGAAAACATCAAATAAAGTATGGATCTCATATCGACCAATATCAACACCAACATCAGTATGGATATTATCGATATTTGGATCAATTGGCCCAGCACTACTGCTTTGCTTCTGCGTAGGTCCGAACGTTAGCATCCGCGTACGCCGTTGGCCGTATATCCACTGAGGAAAGCGATGCAGTGGCTTGCGTTCTGGGTGCCCACCTATGCTGTTGCTATTTAAGATGAACCTCAACGATTGTGTCGTGGCCACCATTTTGAGGATGGTTGTGTCTAATGTTTGACATTTAACTATGTTGCATATTGATGAACACGCCGAAAAATATTCCCCACTGCATTTATTTGATCCCCGGCTAATGAAATAGGAACACAGCCTCAGCTGCGGTTTTGTTTTGTTTGTTTCTCCATTAAAGTTACGGAAATAGCCTGTGCTTTTGGCATTGTCAGAGAGAAGCAGAGCAAAATACAAAGAATGAAGAAGGTTCCGGCGGGTCCCAGGCTGCTTTAAGTCTTTTCCTGATCCCCTCGGAGCTTCCTGCTAAGCTCAAATGTCGGCTTCAGATCTCAGCTTCACCTCCGGTGTTCAGAAAATGCCGTTCAGGTGTCAGCGCTCGCTACGTGCAGTAAGTCTAGTGGGAAGGCGGTTGCCGCTGCAGAAATACCACGGCATTATAAAATATAGAAGTACTTATGCTAAATCAAGATTCTTCTTGCATTAATCTCGTCTCTTTGTGACAGGCCTTTTATTATTATTATTATTATTATTGTTATTACTATGCATTCCCCCTCCTCTGCCTGCCTCTTTTACTTCACACGAAAAGCAGAGAACTTATGTGACGGTCGTTTCTGGAAATTCCTCCCGAGTCATTTAGTGATCTTCGGCGGTGCTTGGGAGAACCCGACGAATGGCTGTGTGTTCTGGCCTCAATCAATCTGGGTTCCATTTGATCCACGTGTTAATCCGCAGAGCTCAAACCCGGTGAGCCAGGAGCCCTCTTCCGTGTATTTGCTGCCGGGTTGAACAGGAGCGGGCATGCTAAGACCGTCCCACTTGGGTTTTTGTCGAAGGCCCGGGAAAAGTTGTGACACACACAGGAGAGGGCAAACCGTCCCTTTGCGCTTTTGCCGCGGCAGCTGTGGGCAGCAGATGCTCGGAGGTTACGGGCGCATCCCTTTAGGGACGTCGCGGCTTTGCCCTCCGGGGTGTGCATACATAACGCTCTCTTCAAAGGAAGCACGCTTGAAGGCTTCGTGCCACAGTGAGGACAATTGTTTGTTTTTCTGCTCCCTTGCTCCCCCTGCAGTTGTAACACTCGTAGGCCACTGTGATTGCGAGAAATAAACAGCAGCGAGCTTGCATTTGGTAATTAGCTGGCTCAGGTGAATCTGGTCCAATATTGGACAGACGTTCAATACTGAGCAACCTTTTCTTCTGCAAAATGTTGTGTCATTCTTCCATAATTCGTTTAGTTGGAAAAATATGCCCACTATTTTATGAAGTTTTAGCTCAACCAGCAAAGACATCCTCTGGTGCCCAAAGAAGATAAGCCATTGAATTTGCATGCTAAACACGGACAGAGCTTGTCTGCACGTAGTGCACAATACCCGAATATACATTTTGGAACTTTACCGACCGCTGTTTCGTTAATATTACACAATATAAATGAACAGAAATCGAGTGTGCCGAACTGTCGTACTGTGTTTTAAAGAATAGTTTAACATTCTTAACTGTCGTACATGTCAATAAAGGTGGAGCGTTTCAGAAAGTGCCAAGGGGGACTTCCTAAAGGCAAGGCAACTTTATGCATCCCGCTTTTTAACATTCCTAATTGCTATATAATTGTAAAAGGGGAAAAAAAAGAAGATTCTCTAAAATAAAACAGATTTCGGGTGTACATTCCAATCTTTTTCTGTGATTGTTTTCATCTTTTTGGTTGCTTAAACCGCATCGAACTTGAGCTGCAACAAATGAGACCACTCGCTACAGTACAAGTAGCGAGTGGTCTCATTTGTCCCATTTCTGTTTCGAAGTTCCATTTAAGTCCTTCGTTGGACTTTTCTCCTGTGCAATCACGGGTGCTCTTCTGTGGTTGCGTCACACCAAACAAAGCAAAATGCTGACAGTTAATCCTTTAGACCGGGGGTCACCTTAATGGTGCCCACGGGCACAAGTTCGCCCCCGAGGCTCACATGAAGAGCCCGCAGGCCTGTTCTAAAAATAGCTCACCGGTTATGGGACATTGTGAATTGCAAGGAATGTTGCTGACGTGCTCATTTGAAAATGTCAACATTTGCAGGGATTTATTTTTAAAAATAATAATAATATTATTATTATTACCACTCATAAAAAAAAACGTATTTTAGGCATTATTGTAATACATTTCTCCTCGATAATATAGTTAGTATCGACTGATGAAATGTTTGCAATTGCTAACGTTCATTGCTTTCTCTCCAGTACATGGCCAATAGCCTTCAGTAAAAGTCTGAAATTGCATCCCTAATGAGTTCATATGAACATGAGCAGAAACGCTGGAACTATTTTGAGGCTGAGGTTCAGGGCTGTCACCTCACGGTTTACTTTCTCCGTCACAAGCAGAACGTATCCCAGACGCCTTCACTGTTCATTACCATCAGTTTAGTGGGGCCCGCGTGGGCAGCAGCTAGTCTGCAGCACGCAGTGTTACACATTTCCCTCTCCCGCTAAATATTAGTCAGGAGCTCTGTTGAGTTTGCTCATTACTGGAAATAACGCTATGAAAAGAAAAAAAAGGTATAAAATGAGTAGGCACAAAAGACAGGCATGAGTATGAGTGAATAAATGCAAGAAGAAATCATCTGTTAAAATTCATTAGCCAAGCTTCTCTGAACACAAAATGACAAGACATTAAATATGTATTATTTATGAAATGTCTGCGCTCTCTGAAAAGGCTGTCTAGTGCTGTTAATTACTCAGCCGTTGGTTCAGAAAAGATTATTTCAAATGGAAAGTGAAAGCAAGGCAAGGCAGCAAAAAGAGCTGTTAGTTTATATCACGCGGTTTTGAAATGACATTGGTGGAAATGGAAAAGCTAATTACGGGAGCCCGACAGTACAATGCTAATTTGAGAAGCAGCGTGTCAGGTTTATTGACATCTTCTGTCGGGTTGATGTGGTTTGACGGCCACCGAGGAATCTGACTGGCACTGCGACAAAGGCGGAGGAGTGAGCGCCTTCCTCGTAGAAATGAGCAGAGCTGTTTGATAGTCACAAGCAAACATGCGCAGGTGAGCCTCGGCACAAACCCATCAACTCTGCATGCCAATACTCATTTACACCGGCGTTGCACGACCTTTTTATTGAGCCAAGGCATCCATTTTATTTAAAAAAAAAAAAAAAAAAAAAAGAATATGGATAGGAAAAATGATGATGATCTCATCTTAATTTACTCATAAATTGACTTGGTGTTAAATCCCCGGCCTCTTAATTGAACACAAAGCTTATATTGTCGCGGGAAGCCATGATTTATTCTGTTAAATGAATGGCAACAGGTGGATACACAGGTTTATTTTACCATATGCCATCTCATGCCCTTTAAAGTGAGTTTTTCTGAATTCATTATACAGAATAATTGCTGAAAATATGCGCATAGACTGAGAACTATCGAGTACTCAATTGCGGGGATAGAGTATTAAGCTGTTTTTCACTATTTGGATTTTCCTGATGCACTTGGGGCGTGGCTAAATTATGGCCCGTTTACGCACCTCGGACCCGGCGTGAGTCGCCCCTCCCTCACGATTTAAGAACTTGAGCAACTTCCCTCGCGTGTATTTGTGGCATGCACTTTGCGAGCTAGCTATGCCCGCACCACAAAAATGCATCTTCCCTTCGGATAGCCAACTGGCGCTGCCGCTTTAGAGCGCCTCGTTGTCGGCCATGAGTGCATGCACGTCACACAGAGGAAAGATGGTTGAGTGAGGAGGGGGGAATTTTTTTTTTCTCTATCGCAGAGACATTTGACATTTCAGCCATTGATTGTTTGTTTTATGTGTTTATTTGCACTAGCCGTCTTTTGTCTTTTGCACTTAGTCACTAATGTTATCTTACCCTCAGGTTCCTCTTGGTTAAAATTTGTCTCCTTGCCGTGGCCAGAAGCCACACGCCGAGACGTAAATACAGGAGACCGTTGTTCCCCTCCGTTGTTGTTTGTTGCTAGCTTGTCTTCTTCCGACTGATGCATTCAGTGTGGTGTCGTTTCCCTCAAAATGGATCTTGAGATTTTGAAGTTTTGAAGTGGAAAACAAACCCCGACAAACCAAAGCGAAAAAGAAAAGTGCCATATGTGCAGTTGGACGCCACTGTAAACTGCAACCACAATAATAATCCATCCATTGTCTATGGCGCTTGTCTTCATTATGGTGGTGGGTGAACTGGAGCTTATCCCAGCTGACTTCTGGCCTGGTCGCCAGCCAATTCCGGGGAACATGGAGACAAAAAAAAAAAACCTTCACGCTCGCATTCAAATCTATGGACACACTTCAATTAACCAAATGTGTGTTTTTGGGATGTGGGAGGAAGCTTAAGTATAGAAGAGAAACTCTTCACAGCAGCAATCACGACTCCACTGTGCTGCCGTAATGATAATCGTATTTTTAAATCTCTCAAACGGTGGCCATCAAAACGGGAGCATGAATGTCTTTGTACAGGATGAATGTTTCTTGCTACTCTTGGATGGGATGGGATTGTGCAGGTGTACCCAGTGGCACCGGTGAGTGTATATCAATCACAGTTGATGCATTAATATTCCTCAGATTGATTAGTCATGCACACCAAGAAAAAAAATGTGTGGTCAAAATGTAACTTTCCGATGACTTTGCAATCAGCGCTGATTGCGGCGGTGTATGACAAAATTACAAGTAGAGGTTGTGGTGCCAGTGTTAAGAGGCCCGTCAATCAGTTTGAAGAGTACAGCAGCTCCTAATGGGCTGCTGATGCTGCCTTCGGAACACACTGGTGAAGTCGACTTGCTGAAGTCCTTAGGGGAAAGCGGTGGTTGTATACGGTGTTATATTTTATCATCAGCGTGATTAGTTTCGTGTTCCAACTAGCGAGGGACAAAAAGGGCCGCAGTGCTTTCAAGGTTGATGATTCCTCCTTAAAGGCAGTCACCTGGCAAAGTGGCAAGCAGTGCAGGACATTTATCCACTTGGAGAGCGCCACCCTGATGATGTCAGAAACAGATGACCGCAGGGCCCCCACCACCCCCCACCCCGCCGCCGCCTAACAGCTAGTTTTGGTTGCTGAGGGTAGGAGGGGAATATGGTGGAGGGGTTGTGGAGGCGAGATAATTATCAGTATAAATGAAGCCCTGTGAATGATTCGCACTGCTGGGTCCCCTGATCTAGTCTCCAAGGCAACCTCGGCACGCTCATTTGTTTTGTAGATGAGTAATTACATCCAATTAGTGGCCACTGAAAAAAAAGGAGCCTAAGAAAGGCCCATTGTTCTGGATAGATTGTGTGAATATTAATAATGGGACGGTCCACGGCTCCCTGATATGATTGGTGATACTTATGCAGCTGTGGGGACAATCTGCCCGGTCTCGTCCTGCATAACGGATCAGATAGCCACTGATGAAAATATATGGCTCTGAGAATGGGCCGGCATGTTTGTGCACGAGTGTCTGAGAAGCGCTTTTGTCCAGCAGCCTGTAGACGGCCAACAAAACACTGCTTAGTCCTTGCTCAGTGCAACTACAGATGCTGCATCGTCTCCAAATATTTTTGTTTTAATGGGCTTCATAGTTTATCGATTATTTCTTTTTCTTTTTCTTTTTTTCAATTATTTATTGGAATGTGATTGTTGTTGTTTTTTTTTTATTTAGGTTATATAGAGTAACACTCAAAAGTTTGGAAACACTTTGTCATTCAATAGCATGAGAAAGTCTATCCAAACATTTGACTGATACATATGAGTGGTTTAGCTGATTAGTCAAGTAGTCGACCAGTCAACTATACTGCCTCGTGTCGATGTTTAAATTATAAAATAAATCGCTTTTTGGCATCGATCTCGTCTTCCAATCGCACAACTGACTTTTGATTCGACCGTCTGCTGTCGCCAACAAGGCGACACAGCCTCCGTACAGCTATCCAAATAAGGTTGTGAATGAGAATAGCCGTTAGCGATGCTAGCTTCGGCTATTCCGAGTCTTGAAATATTCATGCGCAAAGCGGAGCTCCATCTTCGTGGCCAAAATGTTCATGTCCAATCACGCGCGGACAGCAACTCTATGTTAACGGGAACTTTTTTCATCTTAGAAGTTGTACGATATGACAAGCACCAACATTACGTTGGTGCATTAGTGTCGCTTTACGGCAATGTGTGGTGACACTTGTACTATGATACAAGCGTGTGGAAAATATTTTACCAAGAATGAGACCTGGAGCTGAAAAAATATTAATGACATCATCGATTAATCGACTTCGACTCAACTTTTATCACATTATAGTCGAGTACAACAAATATTTAGACGTTCAACACCTAACATATAGCTTCACGAGATACTTTGTCACTGTGAATGTCTAATAGTAGTATGTCATCAAACTTGTTTTGTGATTTAAAGTGTGTACAGTATGTAGTTTACAGAAGTCTTTAGCCACCACTTTTTTGTGTCTTGTTTTAATGTCCTTTTTCACAGCAGTCATTTTGACAAAACAGTATGTTGTGGGACAGTTTTGGGACAGGATAGCACAGGACAGGACAGGATTGCTCAAAAATGACAAAGCCAATTGCACATTGGTTGTACACACCGGTAGCTCGTCCAGCGGTTCGATCTCCCGCTGTCGGTGATTTGAATCAATTTTGTTGGATCGGATTCACATGGCATCCCCCAACTCAAGGGCCAAGGTTTTAGCCGTAGTAAGTCTGCATCAGTAACAACCAACAATGTATGAAGAGGAACTTTGCACACGTGTGCATGTGAAAAGAAGAATGCTTTGGGACATATTTGCCATTCCATCCATAATCCCACTAACGCAGTTTGTTCTATTGTCAAATATTTTCACCCTCCATTAAAATTACTCCATTGATCCCGTTTCCCCTCATTAGCAAGGCCAATCAATTTTCAGTGAAATTTTTTTCTAAGTGAACTAAATGTAATGATCGGCTCTTGAGCTTTGTTCAACGTGTCAGGCATTATGCGACGAACGTGGGAAGCCCGCTGCATTCGGATCCTATAATTTGACGAGTGGGCCGACAGCCCACAAGTGGCGAGATCAGAGTGCTAGAAAGCACTGGCGGGAGAAACATGGCTGCTGCTCGCGTTCCATTTGGCACAAGTGGACTTTATCATTCCGAGTGGGTAGAGGTGAAGTGGCTTCCGATGGCTGCTTGCTCCGCGGGCCAAATAAAAACACAAACACACGGCGACGGCGGGGGAGGTCGAGGGCGGTGACGGAAGAAGTCGGTGTCACCGGGCTGAGTCCCTCCTGAGTAGATTAAAGCTGCTATCTAAAAAAGAGGCGTGAGGAGGACGTTTGCTTTAATTGCCCTCTTTCCATGAGCAGCTTGTCTCCGATTAAGAGGACATGCAATAAATGTCAGCACGACTTACTGCTGAATGACATTTTCTAAACTGTTGATAATCCGCCATCTGTGTCGGGGGGAGCGTTATTAGGAGGAGGGGGACGTGTTTGGATCACATTGGGAAACGCGCAGCATCAGTCGACACCGATGTATTTGTATCTCATTCACATACACGCCTTATCATCTCTCGCTCGCTGGTCAAAGAGGAGCCATTAAATTAATTATCGATCGGTGCGCTTTGTGTTTCTTTCATTCAGGCTTCCTTCAGGTATGTCAACAGAGAATTGTCCCTTCGAAATGAGAACGTATTGACCTGTGTTTTAATGATTGCTCAGTTTCATCTCACTTCGAAATGATTGCACACACACAAAAACGCGCACGCAACCTTGGTCAATTCTGCAAGGGGAAAAAAAAACAATAAATAAAAAAATAAATGTCAGGGCTACAAGAGGAATAATTGTGGCGACGTTTAGGATGCGGCTGAGCGTGTCAAACGTGGGTGGGGGAGGGGGAGCGTCGGGGTGGGGTGGGGGGGGGGGGGTGGATTTACAAACACAAGGAGAAGCCGCTCGACAATCTGGACATTGACTTTGACATTGACAAAGTTGAATTTCCACAATGATGGAGTCCCCTCCCCCTCCCCACCTTTACTGTATCTCCCAGGCCTCCCCGATTATGGGTTTTACTCCGCGCCCGGTGACCAAAGGGGGGGGCCCTGCTCCTTTGCTGACTATGGCTCCCTGGGGCCCCAGGCGGCTCAGATGCTGCACAGTGAGCATGCCACCTCCGCCTGCAACTCCCCCCTCCAGCACCTACACAGCCCGGATCAGTTTAAGAACCCAGGTTTGTATATGCGTATCTATCTTACCCTTTTTTTTTCTTCGGACTTTTCACTTTGATTCATGACATTACTCCATGCAGATGGCAGATCTTTCACTTTCTTTCTTTGTTTTTTTGTTTTGTTTGTTTTTTCCTCCTGCTCTTGTCAATATATAGATACCCCCTATCCCATTTAAACAAAAAGGCAAAATCAATCTGTCTTGCTGAGAAAGTGCATGTTGCCCTCTTTTTTTGAAAACTTTACTTAGATTGTCTGTTTCTTTGAGACGTTGTATTGCAAGCTTGCATACCAGGGCCTGACACAGAATGTTATTCACCACTTGCATGTGAGCCGTGCGACTACTGATGACGTCGTAAATGACACTTGGCTCTTCAGCACACTTCAGATTTATCTGAAAGGAGGGGTGGGGGGGGGGGGGGGCTGGCCGGGAGGGTAGGGGGGGGGGGATGTTGTATTGCTTTCAAGTGATTTGAATTGCTGATCTGTATTGGTGATTAAGGTTTGAGCAGTAAGTTCGCAGCATTATGCAAGACGTTTTTCACAAATTTAATCGTGACTTTTAAAAGTACACGTTCACATTAAGTCAACAGCAAAGTGACATTTCACTGCGCAGGTCACAGGTGTCAAACTGAAGGCCCGGGGATCACATCTGGCACACCACAACATTTTATGTGGCCCATGAAAGCAAATAGTTTCCTTTATGTTCCTTGCGAAATAGATTTTTTTCCTTTCATTCTGGCAGAAACGTTTTACCAAATGTGCTCCTTTTAACAGATATTACAATCTTGTTGGTTTTTTTTTTCACCAAACCCCTTTTTAACATAAATTGAACAATTGTATCTTAGTTGTCACGATTTTCAATGACTTCTGTTTACAAATTCAATTTGTTGTTTAAAGAAAAAGAACTAAAAATCTGATACCAATCAAATGCTGGGCCAATTGTGTACATGTAACATTACACATTTATATGATTATCATATCATATGTCATACCAGCCCTCTGACAAAAAGGAGCTAGATACACCTGGTCAGTGTGTAAATATGTTGTAGAATTTAGCTCCTTTGAGGGAGCATATTTTCAGATATCAAACACTAGTTATGCAATTCTAGCCTACTTTATTGATCAATTTGCCTGTTGTCACTGGCATGACCACTCACGAGTACCTTTCGTTCTAAGTAAAGGGAGTGTGATTTAGTGGAATGCTGTGTCTCATTGGAGGTGACAGTGTTGACCTACACATGGTGCTTAGCTGCCACGTCTCTCGGGACTCATATGCACTTGCTCGCCTTGTTACTCGCCAAAGACTCAAAGCTGTGACTTCACCTTCACGAGGAGAAGGGAAATGATGAAGAAAGCCGAGGAGGGAAGCGTGGCCTTCTCAGACTGGAGGACAAGTCCAAACCTTCCTTTAATAGCACGTTGGCCAGCGGGTAGACGTTGGCATTTACGGCAGCCGCTCGGTACGAAATGTAGCTCAGCAAACAGTAGAAACACACAGACGGGCTGTATGGTGTCAAGTCCACAGATGTGATGGGAGTTCTGAACCTGTGCTGCGTCATATAATACAGAACACGCGTTATCACAGCATCCTTTGCTCCCGACGGACCTTTTTTTTTTTTTTTCTTTTCTCAATTTGCATGCGTGAGCTATTCTTGCAACTGCACAGCAGGATGCAGATTCCTCACACCGAATGCACACATTGTATGGACTGTATGTAATTGTCTACACCGAGTTACGTGGCTTTATAGGAGAGCAGAGCAGAATAGGAAAGGGCTTCATAAGGGCAAAAGAAAAAGAAAAAAAAAACGCTCTGTGGAATGTGTATCTCCTTTTTCAGGCTTGCTTGCACCAGAGCAGGCAATCAACGTAGCTTGATCACATCGTAACACGTTTTCATGAAGTGTACTCGCTATGCGTGCCTTAAAACATGAAATTCATTTCATATTTGATGCACTTTAATTAGTTGAACTATATGTGTTTCCATTTTTTTATTATTACCTGGTTAGCGGCTTGGAAATTATTTACATTATGTTATGTTATTTTATGACCAATTTGGAATTATTTTGTGAATCTTTTTGGTGGAAAATAGTCCAGTTTGTGCAAAATATAGCGTCTAAGCGATGAACCGTTTCCTCCATCATAAAATATTTTCCCTTGTTACTGAGTAGGGATTAATTAAAGAAGATAATATATCACTAGTACTAATTTTTAGATAGATCCTTTTTTTGGAAATCCCGAGCATTCAGTATATGTCGCTCTAAAGATAATAAATAATAAGAATGGGATTTAATGTTTAGTATCCTCTTGGTTCTGTCCTGTTTGCCGTAGACAGAACACATGCAGTCTTTGCATTATCAATATGAACCATATGAGATGGCAGCCCACTGGGTTGTTTGCAGACAAGATAATGGCACGAGCAGCTCTAGCCGTTTAAACCGCTTTACACTTAATCAGAAGCAATTTGTAGTGTATTTAGTTGTATTGCTTACACTGAGAATGGAGGTTTAATGTTAACATTATTTTCTACACTGTTAAATGGTATTTTCCTGACGCATGCACAGATTCCGCGGAGTTCCTGCGTAGAAGATCAAGGTTTTTTCGGTGGGGTTTCTTTTTTTTTTTTTTTTTTTTGAAAGCAGCTTTTTGCCATCTAAGTGTGGGGGCTTGACAACGGGGCATGTGGAGCTGAAAGCAGAGGAGAGCGCTGTGACGACGTTCACATTTTCCTCTCTCCTCGGCTGTCTTTCAACCCCCACTGCCCCCCACCCATCCCTCCTTAGGTGCCGCTGTTATGAGCCTTTAGTATTCGTCTGGATTGTCAAAAGACTTTTCAGTAGTCTCAGTTGCTCTTACTCGCAGGGAAAAGGTGGGAAAGTCATGTACGTTTTTTTTGGGGGGGGGGTTTTTTTTTTTGGTCCCCTGAGTTTGGACCCGCAAATGAACACAGGTCAAGCTTTTATATTTCCCCCGATGCCTACCTCCGCTTGTCTAATGCACGTTTTGGCCGTGAAGTTACTGCAGAGGACTGACAAGTTGACACACGGCTCCAAGTGTTTTCAGAAGTAATGGCCATGTTTATGAAGTGGGTACTTGTCGTGATAGGTCGTACAATAAAACAGAGGCAATAAACGCTGCTGCTCAAATTGGGGGGGGGCTATCCGATGGCGTGCGTCACTCTCCTTGTTGACGAGTATTCCTTCTCATTATGCATGTTAGCATTTTTACACCGCAACCGTACTTGAACTTGCTAAGCATGCTGCGAGTTTCTAGCAGTGTGTTTGCTTTGTGTCGCGCATGATTCTAAGTGGATGTTAATGATACAACGCAGCATGTCGCGCTAACAGGAATAGAATGTCATACTGGATTACCTCTTCATTTGATGTCAATTGAAACGAAATCAGAAAATCAGGCACCATTTGGCTGTCATGCGTTTCTCATGAATCCAGTGATGAGTTCTATTAGTGGACTGGAGCGTAAGCAGTACACCGTTGATTGTAAGGTGGTTTCTGAGCTGCTCTGCTCCACGTTGTGTTTGCATGCAGGCGCCAACCCGTCAAGGCCCGGCGCTTTCCACAGCACCAACAGCCCAGGGCCCGTTGCCGACATTTACGGACCCGGCAGCCAGGATTCAGCTGTGGGCAACTTCATCAGCGCCGCCAGCCCGCAGCCCGGTTCCGGGTTCGGCCCCAGCATCACCGTGAGTAGGCGATCTTTGCCTATGTCTCTGTGCACCTTGGCCTCGAAAGTCCACTAATTTTACTGACATTGTGTTGCAAACGACTCATTTTGTGCCATTTATCTCAGTGAGGCGGCGTTCATGGACTTTTATTGAAAAGGTGCCCTTACTTGAATCCACTCGAGTGGCAATTCAGTAACCTGTGTTGCCATCAGGGCAAACCTAATCTTAGTTTTTAAAGTTATTTGTGTCAAATGCTAATGTTTATTTCCCTCAGCAGTGGCACCAATTACCTCACTTCACCCTATGCGTCACCCTTGCATAAAAAAAAAAAAAAATGTATGTTATTTTTAGGAACCCAGCTGTCCCAAGCCTTGGGTTCACCTCGCCGCCAAGCAGTTTTCGTCTCCATCGGTGTCCTTGTCCAATTGGCGCTGCTTGACACACTTGCTGTTTCACTGACCGGTTAGCCGCTGCTTGCTGCGTCAAGCTAAAAATGTAAGACGAGCAGGGCTGTTAGAGATTACGATAACAAAGATAGATTATGACAATAGATGACTCTGGCCCTGAATGTCTACTTTCAGCTGACTATATTTTGGTTAGCCAAAAAAGAGAAGCGCCCAGCCCAGCGGTAATGGTCTGAATTTTCTTTCACTCAAATACATTCATTGTCATTAACAAGACAACCATATCAAAAAGCTTGTTGGAGATTTGAAATCAGATTTTAAAAGTCACTTTTCAACATCCATCCACACCATCTGTTTTTTATAGTGCTTGTCCTCCTTAGGGACTCTACACAATCTGATTTTGGGCGCAGTGGACTATGTCCTAAACTGAGCGCCGGCCAATCACAGAGACACTTTTGAATCAATAATCTTACTTTCTATTTGACATTTGGCCATAAAAACAATAAATACCTACATTTATTTGTTTCGTCCTAGATATGATAAATCAAACAAATCGGGACAGCACGGCTTAGACAGAAAAACAGGCCACAATGTCTTGGAAAAATACAAAGCCGGCTGAAGTAATGAAACCCTGCATGATTTAAAAATTAGGGCCCAGTTCCAAAAAGTGGACACAGGCCTTTGACTCTCAATTTGACTAACTAACTAACTAACTAGGAACAATTTGAAGCGAGGCCTACAGGCTACCAAAGTGGTCCGTGACTTGTATTTATTGTGTGTCTAAAAGGCCCTTACACGATTGCTGCTCCTCAAGCCGCTGAGCCAGTAAATGGGCCGGCCCCTGTCACGCTCCCGTCCGAAAACGGCTGTCGACGCGGACGCTCCGCGAACTCTTTGTTTTGCTTGGCGCTTCTCCTCTCTTGGACCTCTCTGAATATTTCGTCCGGGTTTTGTGGCCCGAGCATGGCGAAGCATGGCTGAGCTGCTGGACTGGCGCTCGGCTTGTTGGGGCATGTTTTTAATAGTTCGACGCAATTAAACTGACTAGGGGAGAAGAGGCTATGCAAATAACACCTGCTTTGTGGGAATCCAAAGTCATTAGCATATGGGTGGAGGTGGGATAATGAAGAGCCTATTAGTCCTGTGGCAAACTTTATAGTACACATCATTAAACTGAATCCAAATAAGCAGAAAGGGCTGGTTGGCCGTATGACCGTATGCAACAACCGTCGATTTAGGTTCGTATGAGACCAGGTCTCCTGATTTGCATTGAAACAAGTACAAATAATGAATTTACGATATCCAAACAAAAAGAGAAGCCCCGTTTTTTTGTTATACACTTCCAAAGCAAAACCTCTTTTTAATTGTTTTAGGTCCGCTGGCTATCAGCCATAATCAGCTGGCATCAGTTTAGGGAGCAAAATATTTGTCAGGAAAGATCGGGCTGGCTCGTTTTCAAGGCAGATTAACCAACAGTGAATTCACCAACGGAAATGAAGCGTTTGTATTCGTTTCCATTTGTTGCTTCAGTGGATAATATTTAGCATGTCGTTTAAAAGTCGGTGCTAAATAAGCAGGTTTTTGGTGTTTAACTCAGCAGATCGTTTTTTTCGAATGGCGGCAACAGTTCGAAAGAATTGATTTGTTTTTCTTTTTTTTAGTCCCGGGTTCCCTCTATGGTACTGAAATACATTTGACAGTGGGTCATCAAATTAATACAAACTTTGTCGGAAGCTAAAGAAGCCAAGTCCATCTCTGTACGTGCGTTAGTCTGAGATGATACTTTCATCCATCCATTTCTTGTACCACTTGTCATCCTTAGCGCAAGGTATAACATTATTTGGAAAAAATTACAGTGAATTATTCCGGCTCACCTCTGACCCTAATGAGGTCCAAGCAGTATCAAAAACGGATGGATAATCATTTGGGTTTTTTGAATAGTGACGTTAGCACAGACGCTACACAGCCGACATCCTGGCTGGTCGAGCAATAGAATAAACCGCTACAGTAGGTGATCCGCGGTTGCCGTAGCAACTTATGACAAGCCATTCAGAATCGCTTTGATGACTTTTAGAGCTAAAATCACGACATATATTTTTGCCTTTAAGCATTTCTGTTACCAAATACAACGGAAGCCGAGATGTCGGCGTCCCCGGTGGATTTTCCCAATACGCCAGCGTTATTAAATCATCTCGTCACAATCAGGCAGCAAAGCGGAATGCTGATGGGGGCCTCGTCATCAGCGTCGCACGCGACTTCCGAGTCACGCTCCGTTGCTTTTATTCATCCCTTTAGCCACTATCAAAATAGCGCCCGTGAAGAAGCCGTCATGATTTCAACTGTTTTTATATGCAAGACAATTAGAACGCAATTAGTTGATTGAGGCGATAGCAGCGGCTAATCACAGCTGAAAGGGTTGCTCCTTTCTTTGCTTGTGATTTCCACCAACCTGTCAGCAGCCACTCTGACGCCAGCCTGATTAGCTGAGCGCCATCGTCGTCTTATTCTGGGATGTTTATGATCTCGCCATGCGCTCATATCTAATCACTAGAGTGTGTGCTTGTGCATATGAGTTTTTTTTGCATAACTGTATCTATTAGATTAGATGGTGTTTTTGTAACATGCTTGATTTGGGAGAGCGTGCATTTTCTCCTTTGTAATAATAATAATACAATTATATCCGAATAACCTAATAATACAGGGTGTTCCCCCCCAAAAAAAAATGGCCTTATTTCAACTAATAAAATACTTTGACTCATTCACTTCGGTGAATGTGTATATTCCTCAACCGAGGTATATATTCGGCAAGTAGGGTTTTTTTTCATGGGTTGAGGAGGACAAATTTGAGTTTGTAAAGCACTGTAATGACAAACGGATCCCTGTAGATGGCGACCCTTGCATCGCTTTGGATTTGAGACCAGTACAGCTTTTGAGTAGAAGATAAAGATTGGGGGGGGGGGGTCATGTCAGGCACCTCGCAGTCGAACAGAGTTCGTGTATGTTTGTGGCATAAAGAGAATATGCGCTGCTGTCAGTCGTAGAAAGTGTGCGTCACCGTGGTGAGAAAAGATGAAACAGTTCACGGGGTCAGAGAGTCCACTCTTTCTTTTGGTATTGAAAGAGGCTTGGCTTATATTGTCCACAACATAATATGCTGCAGGTGTTAAAAATGTAAAAAAATGAAAACCTTTTGATAAATGTTTTGTTTTGTAACATGAAGCCGATTTTAATTATGTTTGCCGATGACATGTTGTTGCTCAGATAGTCATATTTTAAATTTTTGGGTGGGGGAACCCCCGTTATATATGGTACAGTAAGCGAGGGTTGTCGAAGTGCGATGATCCAACTGAATCTCAATTGAAACCTTGGAGCTGAAAAAGATGATATGATACTCACTTTTCTTTCCTTGAAATGCATACTGACAACGGCACTAACTGTACACTTTTAGGGCCCCTTGATTGCGACAGCTTTTACAAATGGATACCATTGAGCAGGTGGCCCGCTTGCCATCTCATCAGAGGTATTGCATTTTATTTACTGTGCATTTTATCAGTCTTCTCTTTACTTTTGTGTCCACCGCATCAGTCGTCGCCCTCCTCGACATAACAGAGCAGCAGCGGGTGAAGCCTGAGTGCGACTGAGTTTCCGCAGTAGCACCGAGACGTACGCTTCAGTTCACTTTGGGACAGCTTTCATTTTGACGGCACTTTTTCCATTCAGTTTTTTACTCATAGTCTTAGATTTAGTCATCTACATTTTTTTTTGTTTTACTCTACTCCATTTTATTCAGCTATTTCTACCGCAAACTAGGTTGAACATATAAAGTGTAAAGGGTAAGGTATCTTTAAAGTCATCTTTTTATGAAATTATAATGAAGTTTCAATTGATGGACAAATTCCGGTTACGTTGCCGACTTGGGAAGAAAACTCTGCCGTAAACCCACAGATTACTCAAACACGACTCCAAAGTCAACTCCAGGATCAACCTAAAAACTTTTGCAGGTGAACTTAATGTGACCTTCCCTAAACTTTTGAATGAACAGTACTGTTTTTTTTGTTGTTGTTGTTGTTTTTTTTTAAGGAGCTGAGTGACAAAATTCATAATAGGGGAGTCCACTTCTGTACTTAATAAGAATTGCTATTTAAACTGTCCTCTTCATCCTTCTGTTGGCATTTTGGCATCATGAAACCACGACGACAACTAACAATTGATGCACAGTACCTCGCCAATGCAAGGCTTCAAACAGGAAGTGGCCAGAGTGAGCTTAAGAGTCCCATCAGAAGGTTGCATCGGAGAGACTGGAGGAGCCACAGAAAGGCATAGAAGTGGACATCCTTGCAAATGAAAAAAAAAAGAAAATTCAGCTCCTTTTTAGAGAACAGCAAGTTGTGCCAAAAGTACTGGAATTGGACGTATGCATTCAAAGTTTTAAAGTTTTACACTAACCTGAATGTAAAAAGTAAATAAAGTAGTGTAGCGGACTGAAGTGTACTCCTCGGTGGGAACGAGGCTACCAAATCTCAACTGTCGTGTCCCAGTAAGGATCATATCCTATTGTTTGGATCATATCGTACGAGTCACGTGGCTTCATGAGTCCGACACTCAAACTGCACTCCAGCTCTGCCGAGTTGCGTTCTTCATCCGATTGTGAACATTGATATCAGAATCTCAGCTCCATCTCACCTTCCATAACAGAAATAGACAAACGGGTGATGTGAAAATACTTGTAATGCACAATTTGCAGCACGTGCACATATCGCCTTGCATGAAGGCTCGTTGGTCGTCACGTTCATGTTCTTCTTTTGTCTGTTCCCCACGTTTGCACTCGATTGACTGCCTCTCTCGCCGTGCTCTCCTCTCTCCGGCAGAGTTTGTCTGGCGGCCCAGGAAAGACGGGACCAAGTTTCTAATTGGCTTTGTGTGCAGGTGGCGCTACTGAGGCACAGCGGACAGGCTCAAAAGAGCGAGCAAGTGGTAACCGTGTGAAGAAGAAGAAAAGAAACTGTTGAGTCATCTCAGAAAAAGAACCACTGCTGTACTATATTCCAAACCTCCTATAACGTCAGCGCCTGGTTTGGTTCGATGTTTCACATCTCTTTTCAACCTGCCTCTTTTCTTTTTATGTGCTTTGGTCGCTCGGTCAGTTTAGTCCCACACAACATTTGTGTCATTTCGGGTTGTTTTTTTTTTGGTTTTGTTTGTTTGTTTTCTTTTTCTGCCCTTTAAACTGCGGGCGACATGGCAAAAAAAAGAAATCAGCTTTTAATGTCTTCATCTTTGGTAGCTTGAAGGAGAAATGAAGCATTCAGGCCCAACACACACACACAAAACAAGAAAGTCGCTGTGCAAGATTCTTAGATTTGAGAAGAAAAAAAAAAATCAATTTTAGGGCAAATCGGAGACGAGGGTAACAAAGTGATCATTCTTAATAGCGCTTTTATTTCTTGTGATGTCTCATTGTTAACCATGATGACCTATTTTTGGGCAATACAAAGAGGACTCCAATATTTTTATGGTCCTTTTTTTTTATAAGTGTTGTTTTTCTTGTTTAGAAATATATAAATATGCTATAATAAATTTCATATAACAACATTGTGAGTTCAAACTTGCGAAAAAGAAATGTAGCTGTACATATTATTCCAGTCACTGCATATAACCAACTCAGTGAGAGAATAGCATATTTTTGTGATGGTGTGTCAAAGAACATGTTATAGCGTGTGAATAGAAGAAAAAGCTGTAAACACTTATGATTCTGATTATTATTCTTTTTTTTTTTTTTTTCCTCCCCGTGCTGAAAGACAGCAACAACCCTGAGACCAACACACACTTGTTGCTCTGTAAATAGTCAAAGCGCAATCGTTTTACAAAGTGTCGAACCAGCAAACTTACAAATGGTTTGTGAAGTCAGTCAAGTTTTATGACATTTAAAAGAAGAAGAAAAATAACAACAACAAGAAGATCCGAATTGGTATCTTTTGTTACGATGTTAAAATGAAGAGGGGAAAAAAAAAAAAAAAAAAAAAAAAAAAAAGATGATTTTAATCCAAAGCACACTGTACTTTTAGATTGCATTTTGTGCATATGCGGACACTTTTGTACTCTACTCGGTTTTCTCTTATTGTTTGTATCATCCTGCTCCTTCCCAAATTCTTTTTGGGGAAAAAAAAAAAATGTATGGGCTCTGTGCACGAGCCCTGCTTTCGTTTTGAGTTTCTTGGAATGAATTAGGAAAGTTTTTGTTTTTTTTGATACCATACCTCAGCCTTGTGAATTCTGTTGTGGAATCACCGGCAGGTTTAATTTATTCTCACGTAAATGAAAACACTGAATGATTTAAATAGATCTATTTAAAAAATAATAATAATTATTATTTGAAAAATTGAAAAAAAAGACAGTTAGAGAAGAAGACGAAATCATTGCACTGTGAGTAGTGACGTACAGGCCATTTCCTATTTGCACATTTACATGTTGGCTTTTTAAAAGGCGGCCCTGTGCTTTGTGATTAGCGTGAAGGATTTTTTTTTTTGGGGGGGGGGGGGGGGGGGGGATTCATGTATTCTAAAATAGAAAAAAAAAAAACGCCTCCGAATTGCGAGGTGACTTAACAGCTTGCTAAATATTAGTAGACATGTTTGACCTTTGCTTTGCTTTTATTAGACCCATGACTCATCTGAACGTATTTATTCGGGGTCACACACTGAATTACTCGCTATCAAATCACAAACATTTCACTAATAATAATAATAATGATGATGATGATACGCTCCCAGAGTGTCGTCGGCTATTTCAAGGTCATCTGGCGGAGCGGATGGTGTGCATTCTGCTACATAATAATTATGTACTGTGTTTTTGTTTGTTTGTTTGTTTTTATTTTCTGTTATGTTCCACCCACTTGCATTTCCAAACAACCAGGTAAAGAAATATGCTGGATACTTTTAAAGTCAAAGGTATGGAGTTGTGATCAAGTAATAATTTAAAGGAGAGAAGAAAAAAAACAAAAACCTGTAATGTTCACATGTAAAAGAAAATAGAAAACTATCAAAAAAAAAAAAAAAGAAAAGATGCTTCTTTGCTGATTTCCAGTTAAATTTTGTTGTGGTTTCTATATGAATAATAATTGTACTATACTATTAAAATGTACTGTGCATCCATTGCTTTTCTCTCTTTCCATCCTCGGAAGATCTTTTGTTACTCATTCAAGTATTTCATGGGTGTGTAAAGAAATAACTTGTAAACACAGTGCTGTCTTTGCTCCCAGTCTAGTGCTTCATTGTTGTTCTCCCTCTGCTCTACCTCTCCTTCCTCCTCCTCCTCCCTTCCTTCCTTCTTCCCTGGCCTCCTCCTCTAAGTACAAGTAGATGTTCTATAGAACTCATTAATATGATAGATGTAGTGACTGTAGTAGACTTAGGACCAGTCAAGATATACACTAGACCTTTCTCTCGGTGACCATGTTAGTCTCACATCTTCAAACTTGGACGTTTTAGTTCTTTTTCTTTTTTTTTTTTTTTTCCTATTCTTCTTCTTCTTCTTCTTCTTCTTCTGTTGGCGTCACCTCTCTCGCGTGGTTTCAGCGAACCAAAGCTCTCGTGGATGGACGATAGAGAGAAACACTTGCTGGGAGGTGGAACCGTACACAAGGCATTATTTGGCTATCCCACCCTTGAATGTTTTTAAAGGGGTGTGCCATACTACCTTAAATGCTAACGCTAGATATGCAAAACATGTATATTCTTCAATTTGCTTTGGCGGAGGGATACATGCTGTCATCGTGTTCCGTGTAGACATTCAAGTGGTCGTCGAGTCATTTCTATCGAATGTGTGCGCACGTCATCGCTGACTCTTTGAAAAGGAGTGTTACACAATTGTGTTATTTATGCAACTACTTGAGATTTAAATGATTGAAGTCCTATTTCAATTCAACCGCAGTCATTTGAAAACAATTTGAATGGAGTGTTTGAAACATTCTTTGCTGTTGCAAAGTGTAAAGGAAAAAAACCGACACCAGCTCCAGCCGGCGACCACGTGACCGTGAATACTCAAAACAAATGTTGCTAAGCGTTTTGTCGACTTTCTATTATCACCGCGAGGGCTTCAAAATGAAATATTGTCATATCGTAATTCCTCAAATAGTGACAATGTTCAGTATTTATACTCAACTGCCGCGAGTACCGAACGCATATTTGCGAGAAGGCCTGGCTTCTTTTGTTGTTGGGTCCTTTCAATAGCACCGGCGGAAGTAACGCTTGCCCACCAAAGGTTCTGCGCTGTCACGCATGATTTAAAAAAAAAAAAAAAGAAGAAGAAGAAGCTAAAAAGCGCTTTTTGCACTAGCTGCAACGATGTACGACCACACCGATGTGCATTTAGTTTCGTTATTTTATGAACAGATCCGTTTCTTTTTATTTTTTTAACCCACCAACTCCGATATTGTGGTAGTTAATACAAATCAAAAGTGCAATTGAAAGAATACCATAGGATGGTATTATACTAGATAATCTAATCTCCTCACATCACTCTACCGTCACGTTTTTCTTCTTTAATGTCACTGGCCACTTGTCGCTCTATTTACACACCTCGCAGTTTGTTTGTTTTTTCCCAGCAATGTTGACCAAATCAATGTTTAGTGTGCTGGAAAGACGGCAATAGTAAAGGTAATTCCCCATCAAGCCGTTTTTATTTCTACGGGTAGGCCGCTATTTGAGGAAATACGCCACTTGAGCTTCTCAAGACTGCTATTCGGCAAGTAAGCGTAACCTTACAGCAAATCACAGCGACGGCAACATTCGGGCTTACTTTAAACATGTCAAAGATCATCAAATGATGACGGACGGAGTGAACGAAATCAAGACATTTAAACCTATTTTTGCTATTTAGCCTTCAATCCAACAGGGTAAGAGAGAAAGCGTTCCTTCGAGTTATTTTAACTTTAGTCTATATCGCCGCTCGTTTTGCTTAGAAAAGAAATGACATTCGCACCACGTTCGAATGAAGCCGCCTGACCAGAACACAAAAAAACTTGAACTTTCTTTGCCGCCAATGGCCTCCGTAGCGTATAGCGAGCGTAGTGATGCAGTAGCTTGGACTTTAAGGTAGCATGGCTGTGTGGCTCTCATTTCATTTGATCGCAAACTGACAGCGCTTTGCAGCTGATGAATGTTACTCATTGTAGTCAACTTATCTTCTCCGTTCAGGGAGAGGGGAGGGGGACTTGGTTTAAGAAAAAAGAAAAGAAAAAAAAAAAAGAAAAAAGAGGTCCACCTGGAAGGTGTTGACGTTTGTGTACTACCGTATCCATTGAAACTTGAATCTCGAGGCAAGTGCTAGGCAATGGCCACACTTCACTTAGCTCGCTGACTTTTCTGTCATCTTGTCTGCCGGGGCGAGCAGCAGCAGCAGCAGCTCCAATTCCGCTCTTGAATGTTCTCCATCGTCGCCACCCCAAAAGAGGCTCGACAAAGCCCCCCCCGCCCTTATCGCCTTCCATCCTCTGTGAAGGAGTGAACTCCATCACAGTGACCACAGAGTTAGCCCTGTCTTCTTTTTTCTTCGGAAGCACTAGTCACACGCTCAACATAAAAGCTTTCAAGATGGCAGAAAAGAGAAGCGTGTTTAGAGTCAATTTCCAGTTGAAAGCATCACCACCTCCCATGCAATAGACATATATTTACAAGTATATGCGTGTCTTCATTAGGTAGGAGCCGTCTGCAGCTTTCTGCTCATGTAGTAGGGCCGTCCTGTCACTGTTCCATTGTTGGAGTCCATCCCAGGTGCATTGCGGGACGTATTTCTCGCATCGCTCTCGGGCCATTCCTAACACTTGCCCCCCTTTTTCCGTTTTTTATTCCGTTAACCGACTTTTTATGGCGAGAGACGGACAGACGGACTCGACTGACCTGATCTGAAAGCATCTTTCAGGTTACCATATAGGCTTGCTTAAGCCCCGTTGTAAAATATATGGAAAATAATAATGGATGGATGGATGGGGGTCTCTCACATATCAAATGTGGAAAGTCTAATTTTATATTTGTATTTTCAAATAATAATATTGACCAAAAAAAATTGTCTGTGAAAGGTTTCCATCCTCTACTGTGGTCCAGAAATTGATGTCTGTCTGGAAAATAAATACAATAAACTGAATTGTTATATGACTTGTTTTTGTTTTGTTTTCCAATATAAGTTCTAGTTTGTTTGCCACCTATCTGCCTGATCCAAATTATTCGGTGCTTGTCCATTGCAATTCATGTTTAAATGCCACACTGAGTCACTCATTCACGTCACATAAGTTGCAGAGTTAAGAAGCATTGAAAGACGCGAAATAAATCAAAGTTGTTTTTTATTGCCGCAGTCCCAACAACAGCCAAACAAGTGATGCTGCGGAAATCTGCTTCCCCCTAGCGGACATACTCGGTACTAAGTAAGCGCGCAGTGAAATCAACCGATCAACCCAATCCAGTTTTTTCTCATCAGCATCATCGTGAAGAGCATCAGCTAGGGCTCGCTGACTAAATGGCTAGAGATGGAAGAAGAGCATGAAAAAACACGAGGAAGCGCACACACATACATGAGTTGAGGTTTAATAACGGGTGAAAGTCGGTCATTCCAATTTTATCATCGTTCACGTTAGAAGCAATAGATCACTTTCAAAGATGCAAAATGTTGTGAGTCCCATCAGTCTTCCTGACAAGCCGATCGATCCGCCGCTTGCCTTCGCCAGGGGCGTTTATACACGAGACCAATGGAGGCCCCCGGGCGAGAAGAACTATGCAAGCCCCTCCCCACAAAAAAAAAAAAAAAAAAAAAAAAAACAGGATGATGGATAAGCAAAGATTTCCTTCAATCAATAATTGACATGAACAAAGCCTGCTTAAAGTAAACAAGCCGGCGAGTCGTTACGGAGATTCCCAATTCGCGACCTGTCGTCGATGTCGCTACGTTGTCGGTGTGGTGTCGTTGATGACGGCCGTCATAAACCATCTGTCAGAGGCCCCTTCGGCTCCTATTTGCAGATTTTCAGGGGAACCTATCCTCCATTATTCACTGGAAAAACTCACCCATTCGCTGGTTTTGTTTTCAGTCCAAACCAAGGCAAAACAATTGTTGCTTCGCCGCCATCTTGTGGCATTTTTGTGCCAGGGAACTACGTTGAAGTGAATTGAGGAGTTCCATTTAGACAACGGAATAGTGCTTTGCTGCCACCTTGTGGCATCTATAAGCAATTATAGGCAAGGTATCAATTACTCACTGATTTTTACGATTTGAGGCAGGCCTCGGTCCCTTTGCCTGCAAACTGCGGGGGCTCCGTCATCTGTTTTCTGTCCGACTTGGCGACCATCCCAGTTCACGAGGCAAGAGCGCCGATCGCCAGCCAATCGTACGGCAGATTTAAACAAACAACCTATCGCACTCACATTCCCACAAATGGACAATTCTTGAGTCTTCAGTGAATCTAACGTATGATTTTAGAATTTAGAGGCTTCGGGCGAGATTCAAACCCTGAACCGCAGAACTGTGAGGCAGATGTACGAACCGCTAGGCTAACGTGCTCCATCTGTTGTGTTTACCGATGGCTTATTCTTCATAATAACAATGAGCAATTATCGGAATGCAGGAAATAACGTGCGATGAGTTCCGGGCACAGAGAATTCTGTGGCTGTCCATCCTGCCCGGTTGACCTTTCCGCTCTGGCTGCTTTTAATGAAGGGCCAATTAAAAGTGGCATTAAGATCTGTAAGAGGGACTCTTGGAGGTCTACAAAGGCTTTAAAGGGGACATATTGTGTAAAAACAGTTGTGTGTCTGGAGTGCCTACCGCCCATCAAGTGGGAAATTAAAGTACCTTTCTTTTATTTTTTTCGTTGTTGTCTGCCTATTTCTGAAGATGTGTCTCAAAATGTAATTTGTATACAAGGTGCATCTCAATAAATTAGAATAGTGTCAAAAGCACAAGTAGTTCAAAAAGTGAAACCCATTAGAGTCAGTGACCTATGTCATGATTTCTTTTTATTTATTTTGGATGATTGTAGTTTACAGCAAACAAAAAGCCAAAATTCACCATCTGTAAAAACTGCAATATTGCATCACAAAAAAAATCAAGAAGCAATGAAAAGGATTTCTAATGTAGGAAATTGGGCAGGAATTTGCCCTCTGAAGAAGTGTTTTCCAAGTGTATAATGAATAGTACAGAACTAAATGGACTTGTCTACCGTATTCTAATTTTATTGAGATGTACCTGGAGTCATAAATGAGAATCATCTTTATTGTCATGACAAATGGATGCACACACAATCTGACCCCTGCCAGTGCGGGGTCGATGGTCCATTGCACACATTCTTCTGCCGGTCGATGGACCGGGAGTGAACTGCGCCCCCTGGTGGCAGGTGGCGATCATCACCACTCTTGAGCGTCAACAAGACCTGACAGCTCGGCTGGGCGAAGATCCACAGCCACTTTGTGGTCACGGATGGAGGAAAGATGTTCAGCGAGGTGTCCTTGTGCACAGGCTCACATGGAGACAGACGTCACGGTTGGTGATGAAGTGATGCCTCCACTAGTGAAAATGCATTGACAGTGGACACACGCATACTTGCGGTTTCAGCGCATTTGTGTTTGTTTTGCTTTCCATTTTTTTCCGATGCCTGATATTTTTTCCCTTTTTTTTGTTTTGTTTTGTTTTTTTCTTTTGTGGGAGGGAACCAACCCCGAAAACACTTATTGATGGTTTATCCCTGCTTATTCCAAATTTTTTTTTAAAAAAGGCAACGCAATGACAATGGCTGTCAATTACCCACAGATTTTCGCTATTCCCAGTCCGGCCTGGTCCCTAAACCCACCGTACCGTACCCGCTGTATTCTCTTTCCAGACCTAGCGGTCACGGGGCCCCTACGCAGGTCTTTAGCCGGTGTATGCCTCGGGGCCGGTCTGAAAACTAGTGTTCGAATGTGACCGACCGCTTTTTGGCAAACAGCAACATCGCTGTCGGGATGCAGCCCGGCGCCGTGGCGACACAGTCGGCGGAGGTGTCACGGAGAGGCGGTCGGTTTCCACCTCCGAGCGTGTCAAACGCGCTCTGAGGACGGCGTGGCAATGCATATTCATGATTGCAGGACACACACGTCTCAGCATTTATTAACGGTGATTAAAAGCTGCTCAGAGATGCCGGCGTGCTTAATTGGCAATTACAGGTATTGGTGAAAATGACAGCGATTTATATAGGACATCATTCTAAATAATCCCGCTGCGTTTATACCTTGAAAATGGCCGGGAAGCGTCCACACAAGGCCGCCATTGTAGGAATCCCATTGAAATGAGCAACGTCCGATGGACTTGGTTTTATGTGCATCACTAAATTATCTCCCCTCGCAGCCGTGTAATGGTTGTTCCTCATTGGCAGCGGAACATTTTTTTGACAGGGAAGTGTAATGGAGTCCATGGCTGCACGCCTTTGTGTGTGCGCGTGTGTGGAGATGAGGCACTCAGGTGGCGGCGGCCTCCCAGAATGCACCTCTAATGTGGTGGGCGCCGTGCAAATTGACGTGACATTGATGGGCACTCTCTCACCGGCGCCCGCGCGCACACTCCCTTCGCTAATAATTGCTGATTAAAAACCAATTAGGAGTCCGTGACAACTCAAATGTGCATTAACCACATGACCTTGTGCCAATGCAAATAGTCGCACGACGGAAAGGCAAAACAAACAAATGTGTGTGAGGTGTGAATCATTTGGTTACATATGGGTGCTAACAGTATTACGTTAAGCTAGCGTAGGCTATGTAGTTGTTTTAAGAAAACGACATGGAATTCCCTTTGTTTTATGTTCACTTTGACAGTAACCTTCAGCTGAGAGTGCTTTTTCGTTCACTTTCTATTTTTAGGATACAACAATAATCTGTTACCATTTTCCATGGGGCACGATTCTCAAAAGAATCGCCTCCGGGTAACGAGTGGGATGACCTTCGTCACGTGCGCAGACGTGAAAGGTGACCGCGGGTTAAAGCCTGCGTCACTTCATATCGAATAAAAGCTCATTTGTGTGAGATATCAAGTCATTTGTCACACTATCGGCCGGTGTAAAATACACAGTGGCGAGCCAGCCTCGTTTCTCAGGCAAGGACACAATTCAAGGTCAACTGTGGCGTTACTCATGAGCTATAATTAAACTGCACTGCAACACAATAATGGACATGACGTCATAGGTGAATCACATATTGTTTCTTTCCTCTTCTTTTAATGCCGCTGATATCTCATGTTTCATGTTTTTGTTTTTTGCTGTGTGTGTGTGTGTGTGTATCATTCAACAAATAGCCTTATCAATCTGTGCACCGTAACACAAAACAATTTGCTCATGTTTGTCCAATGGCTGTGTTCTCCCTTGCTGCACAGTCGCAGCTGTATGCACAATTTCATAAACACAATCGGTGCACTGAATGGAGGCACAGATACTCGGCAAGGAAAGAAAACTCATTATTGTTCTATAGCTATGGAAAAGCAGTCAATGGCGCGCCTGACACAGAATGACCCCCCACACACACAACCTCACACTCTCCCCAGCACAAAGCTGAATTCCACCAGGCAGCAAACAATCTGCACTAGCACACACAAAAAAAATTATAATAAAATAATCCATTTCTCATCTACACGCGGTCGTCTTTATTGCACGCACACCTCGGTGAGGTTACTCACTCTGTTACAAAGTGAGCAAGGAGAAATGAAAATGGGCCATGGGCAAGCTTATGATAGTAAAGGAGTCAAGAGGACTGCGATTGGCTGGCGACCGGTTCAGGCTGTACCCCGCCCGAAGATAGCTGGGATAGGCTCCAGCAGCCCGCGACCCTAGTGAGGATATGCGGGAAAGAAAATGGATGGATGGAGTCAAGAGGAAAATCAGTCTGAGCGCACTTTGCCCTAGTTCCTGTCTTGCTGGAAGGATAGAAATAGAAATACGCAGTAGATACAGTACATACAGTATGAACATCATATATTTGCAGTAAATCGATATCACAATGTCTTTAAACCCGACTTTCAAACCCTAAGCCTGTTTTGAAACTCTACTTTGAAACCCTAACCCTGTCTGGAAACCCTACATTGAAACCCTAACACCGTTTTAAACCCCTACTTTGAAACCCTAAAACTCTTGAAACCCTAATCCCATTTTGAAACCCTAGTTTGAAACCCTAACCCTGATTTTAAAAACTAATGTGAAACCCTAACACTCTCTTTAAATCCTAATTTGTTCCCCTGTTTTGAACCCCTACTTTAAAACACTAACTACTTTGAAACCCTACCCCCCCTTTTGAAACCCTAATTTGATGTACTGCTTTGGTTGATATGCGCAGTAAAACTCCACACCACAGGGCGGCGTTGTTTGACCAAAAGGTCGAGACGCTTCACGTGGAAGATGGAGAGACAGACAAAGAGAACTACAATTTATAAATTTAACATTTTAATGGAAATTGACATTGACATCGGAAGATTTTTCTCTTTATTCTATAACATTGTTTGGAATTGTCATGCTTAAAAAAAATGGCAACCATTCTGTTCAAAGCAAAACAAAATGAGAACTCATCTAAAGACTTAAACGTCCACGTGTAAGACATTTGAGAGAAATTCTCCTGCCTTGTCTTTTAGGAGGACATGATAATGAAAGGAGCAACAAAAGAAACATTTAAGAGGACAAAATTGAGGAATCAATTATCGTCAATGCGAAATTTATGACACTCCCCGGAAAGCACTGGTCAAATTAATAAAAGACAAAATGTAATTCTACATAATGCAGTTGATTTCCATCATTCCCAAATATTTAAAGAAATCCACTGTAATTAGTGACTGTCTTCAACCAGTATACAAACATTGTTGCTAATTAAAAAAAAAAGTAAAACCTTTAATAAACTAAATGTGAAATGCATGAAAACCAAAAACATATTGATCTTCGGTATCATTTATTCCTTTTAAATCTCATCCTATTTGTGCATCGACGGATGAGTTAGTTCAGAGCTTGAGGAAGGGAAAAAAAAAAAAACTCTTATGCTAAAATTATTGTTAAAATTAGCCATGTCCTACTTCAGACATGAATTTGACCAAAAAACAAAAAAAAAGGAACACACAACGTCCAGATCCGTTTGGCGTTCCCTCGCACATTACCCGAACACAAACCGTCCATAATTTATTTTATTTATTCATTTTAAATCTACAAAACATGTAAAATACTCATTGCTTTCAGCAGCATCCATGTCCCTTAGAAGAAATTTGCTTTGAACAGCTAAGCAAAGAGTGAGGGTGGTGGGGCAGGGGGGGAAAAAAAAAAAAAAAAATTATAAAAAAAACATGGCACAGATATACACTGGAAGCTGATGTGAAACAATCAAAATTGCTGTAAAAGTAGATTTCTTTTCATACAGGCACCTGAACATTAAACAGGGGGTGCAGTTATATGAAGAACTTGCATAATAATAATAAACAACAACAGGAACAATTTACTAGGCGCTAACAATTGAGAGGCTAACGTTGTCTGTGGAAGCCTGCGTCAGCATCCTTGAGGTGATTGCACATCCTGAGAAGTGGAGGGTTCAACTCCACATGGTCAGGCCTGACTATACAACACCAACGCACGCACGCGGTCACATACATACACGCGGGCGGACGCACACACACTCCGCTCCAAGAAGCTGTTTTTGGTTTGCAGGCTGCACTGCTCAGTTCTACTCTCTCAATGGATACTCTACACAAGAAGCTTTTTTTTCTTTTCTTTTTTTTGCTCATTTAAGTGCTTGTACAAGGAGGGTGAGTAACTAGTTCCCATCCTTTTTCTAAAAAAAAAAACAATTGCCACAAAAGGGAATCATTGCAAAACTAGTGTAAAGTCACGTACTCATTCTTGATCACCCTGTTTGGACTCGCAGAAACCGAAAGATGCCCAAAGATAACCTGATAGTGTCACCTTATACAGTGCTCAACATAAATGACCCGCCAAGACATTTGTTGGAAAAGTTTTTTTTTTTTTTTTTTGATGCCATACTATTTATGTTACACATACAAACACATTTACGGCGAAGCATTCTGACACTCAACATAAGCAAAACTAAAGCACTTTTTAACACCGTTGAAAAGTTAAATGTCAAGTTGACGTGCAGAAAGGAAAAAAATAAAACATGTCCGCCTGTGCAGTGAGGCCTAAATCAGGCCACAGCACCAAGAAGAGTACTTGAGAGCGGGGAACCAGTGGTGCTCACTCACACGAGAGAGAGAGAGAGAGAGAGAGAGAGAGATAGAAAATCAACAATAGTCATGGAGCTAACGAACTCTTACACATTGCAGGCTAGCATACGTTAAGAAACACCAAAAAAAAACATGTACATGTAACAAACATGCTTTAAAATCAAGGTTTTCTAAATGGACTCTAGCCTGATTGATGACACCGAAAGGGCTTCCACTAAAAACTAATATTTGGTGTTTAGTCAAATCCTCTTTCATAATATGTCAAATCATGATGTCATAAATAGATTCCAATTCTACGTTTCCATATTAGAGGGCATGGCGACAAGGGGTCTTTTGGGAAAAAAATAAACAAAAAGAGTTAGATAGTCATGGCTTTATTAACGCTACCTGAGTTACATTTAATAATTTTGTTTGTTCTGAGAAATAACAGCCCAGAGCCATTCTTTCTTTTCGGGAGGAGTTGGTGTCAATAGAGCTCTAACAACTTACAAAAAAAGCAATTAGTGTACATAAAGTGCTAACAATCCACATGTTAACCAAACCGTAGCTTTGAGAAAACCTTAAAAAGGTCCTTAGTTGTGTTCATTACATCAATACTGATTTGGAGAAGGTGATGAAAATGACATCACAGCGGGCAAATTTGGGTTTCCTAGACTTAATTACAGCTTTCAACACAGCAAAAATGCTTCCAAAGTGAAGAAGCGCCTTAGATCCCTCTGGGTCGGCCATCTCGCAACGACGCACCCATTAACTAACCGCGGTGAGACATGACCGATAACCCATCTTCACATTTGAACACAGCTCGACAAAAGCCGGCATCGCAACCTTTGTAGATGAATTCCACCAGTAAACATGCAGGAAAAGACAAACAACAGAAAAGGCTGAGTCGGGGTAGCTAAAGTTCGACAACGCGACGCACATTATTTTTGACAGGAGAAAGTCGACTGCCACCCCTCACCCTGTCGTCGACACGCACACAAAAAGACAATGAGTGTATTGAGTCTTGGAAGCAAAAATCCGAAACATTCTAACTGAAACAGACAGAGAGAGCGAGAAAACTTGGCAATTTGGTTGAGGAGACGTGACCACCTGTAGCATGCCTGTAAAGAGCCAACGACGAGGTGCTATCCAAGTCAAGACGTTCGCGTTAGATGAAACACTACAACGGGGGTTGTTCTGAGTTGCCCTGCAGATTTTTTTTAAGACAAGATTCCGGCCTTTCCAACTTACTAACGTAGACAGTTTGATTTCATTGAGCCACATGAAGGCATTTGCTTCAAATGGTGTTCTCCAGTCATTCCAGCCTGTGCGTGCATGTTTACGTTAAACTCATTCAAAAGCGTCAGTGGCGTTGCTGCAGTTTGACGGACGGCCGCCGCGACGGACTGCGATAAAGGCTTTAGGAGACGCAGTTTGCTAATGACACCTTCTCTTCGCGGACGTCATCCGCCACGTTGGTCATCGACTGTCCGCTCATCGTGTTGTAGAGGCACCGATCGATCTCCTATATCGTTCCCCCCGGAGAGTCCGCATATTAGTCCGACGCCCTCAAAGAAGTTGTTGCCACGTTAAAACGAGCAAGTGTTTTCACAGCTGTCCACCTTCTTCCACTCCACTCTAAGGATTCCCAAAGGAGAGTAACCACAGCACCCAGAGGAGATGGAGCCAAGTACTGCGGACGTCTACCTCACTGATCAGGTCCATCCTTGGTCTCGTCATAAACCAATACTCGATTTGGATCTGAAGAAGACACAATGCGACAGGATGAAGAGGCTTAAAAGTTTGATCACCTCAATGAGGTCAACGCTCGAGTCATGACGATGCAGTACACGCTTTATCCTATCGACAGTAGTGGTGAGTCTTAGAGGCCAGAAAGAAGGCCTTCTGTGCTGGCCTAAGCACTGACCTACATTCACAACCTAAATGCAAATATTTGATCCATGAAATTGACTCAATTTATTCCCAACAGTCTATTGTCTTCATTTCGTAGCATTTGGCTGCACTGTTTCCAGTAACTGGTTGGTAGATTTTCAGAATTAGTATGCCCGATATAATTTAGGCTACATTCACACTGCCGGTCAATTCAGATTTTTTTTGCACACGTGACATGTACCTGATTATCATGTCAATGTGAACAATACAATTCAATTTTTTTCAAATCCGACACAAGCCTCTTTCATATGTGGATAGAAATCGGGTATGTATCTGATGCGACTGCAGTCTTGTCGCCAATGTCTCGCTAATCCGGCCTGTACGTTGTCCAAAAGCGACAAACGTCACAATTGTTCGACCCAACAGAGGCACGAAAAGCAATGGCCGAGGGAGGAACCGAAAACGGTCAGTGGCGAAAAGAAGATTATTTGGAACTGATAAGAAAATTAATGCACAAAATTCTTGAAATCTCCACAATTAGGTCAAGACTGACACCTACATGGGGGGCAATATTGACTTCCGTAAACGCACTGCACCATGTGGCGTCGTGTTTTGTGAGCATGCAACGACTACATAAAAAGATTGGATTTAACAAAAAAATAAATACAAATTGGGCATCTGACCTTGCAGTGTGAACGAAGCCTGAAACTATATTAGCCATAGGACTGTTTCTTTAACCAATCAGATTTCAAAGTCGCCCACAATAACGCCGACATTATGCTGTGTATAATCGGTTGGTCAGAACAAGCCAACTGCACACTGCACAAATTCAGAAACTCTGGTAAGTAAAACATTTTATTCCAATGTTATTTCTTGTCACGTTATTAGACAAGTATTGAATTTGCGCTGCTGCTCCGGATGATAAGAATGGCACAGTTGTGTGCCATTATATTGTGTTTTTGTGTAGTACTGAGGGTTTCTGTAATTGTGGTGGTATTACAAGGTGGATAAAGACTGAAGGCCTGGGTAGCACATGCACACCCTGCCACTGATCTACAGTGCATACGGAGTCACCACTACGCTTCACTTTTTCCACATTTTCTTATGTAATGGCCTTACAAAATCAAAACCATTTCTAGTATGCTTTTGCTTATTTTAATAAATGGGAAAAAATCTAGACAAAAACAAAATGTGGGAAACGTTAAGCGCCGTTAATACTTTCTGGATGCACTGCGTAGCAACGCTTTTCATCAGAGATGCCGATTTGTATCTCAGCCAAAACAAACGCACACCACCAGAAAAACTGCAAACAACACCAATTATTTTTTATTATATTTTCTCTCTTTGACTAGTTCTGAGTGACAAAATATTGACAGCTTTTTTTAAGTTCAGTTTTGATTTTATGTGTTTTGGCAGTAAATTGCTAATTATTTTACAACGCAGTGAAAGTTTTATTTACAGAATGACACTACAAGAAATATCAGGTTGTATGCTCCTTTAACAAAGCTAAATTAAGGGGCAAAAATAAGCTATAATGTAATTTTGAGAACATTCATTGTGCAGATCTAAAAAGTATATATATATATATATATATATATATATATATATATATGTATATAGTTTTAATCTTAGAGGCCCCTCATCTTGGCTGGCGTATGCCAGACCTAATTTCATTTAAAACATTTGGAAAAGGCCTGATTCGAATCTGAAGATCTCAGAGTTTATGTGAGGGAGGGTTCGCATTTACACTGCCATGACTCAGAGAGCCAAAAAAAAAAAAAAAATTAATTAAATTAAAAAAAATCTCAACTGTGTCACTCAAACGATGCAGTGTGAATCCAACCTATGAGGAAGTGCATCTTAATACTTATCTCAATATTGTTTATCCCTACATCAGCTTGTTACATATTTAAAACCTTTAGTTTCAGAAAATATTTTTGGGCTCGTATGACTAGTAGTGAGGGTTTTTGTTTTGTTATCGATTTTATTCCTGGTCATACAACAAAATGTATTTAAAAAAATAAAAATACAAATGTAACTCACGTTGTTTTTGCAAGCTGAAAATGTATTCCATTTCTGTTGAGTAGAAGAAAACATCAGTAAATGTTAATCGGCATGAAACATATTTAACACTGTTTAATGGCTCGATTAAGCATAAAAATCTCTTGAAAGCTGACAAGTGTTTGTTGAGATTAGACACGGACAATTTCACTGCAAACCAGCGTTTTACGATTACACAAACCATTTGAGACCTAAATGCAGTTAGTTACCTTCAGTGTGATAAGTGACAGCAGCTTTGACGTCGAAAGACCCCCAGCTACGCCTTCTGCAGACATCTTCAGACAAGGCCTGTTCTTTAGATGTGCCAAACAACACAGTGGTTGTGTGGCCCTGTGCAGGATTAGCACCATTGTCCTGAAAAGCAGAAGCTACGCTAGTCTTGTCTCTGTTCTCCTCCTCAGCCAGGACGCATTGATTAGAACAAGCAGGCAAAATAATTGAAGTCCTTTTCTCTGCGTCTTGAACCAAAGTGCCGGGCTCCAAGAAGAAAGGGCCTCCCTCAAAGTACGGCTGGCCAGCTTTGGCCTGACACTGGCGCGCACTTGCGTTGTCCTCTGCGGGCACCGGCCCGGTTCCCTCTTCCGGACCCAAGTTGGGATCATTAATGAACGAAAGACCCCATTTATTCTGGAAGATTGCTCCCAAGGTTTTCTGATTTGTCTGAGCAGCCGGCGGGTTGAGGTGCCGGGCACTGGGGAGCGCGGGATTGCATATTTAAAGGGTAAATTAAAAGAGAACACTTCCTCAGTTCATACGCCTCTTCCTCAATGGGGCTGCTTGTAGAGCTACAGTTACTTTCCAAAGGAGATGCTACATTGTCGCCACTTCCCGAAGCAGCAGGAGCAAAGAAGGTACCCACTGATGAGCAGCCGTTAGCAGAAACTGGCCCATTAGTAAAGCTAGCTGACATGATGGTTTTCATTAGCGGACATGGGGACTTGCGACAGTCTCACAGGTGGAGGCAGTGCTTCTGCTCCACCTTGAGCTACTATATTGAGGTTCTCTTTGACTTTACTTGCATAACTGATCTTGGGAACTATTTTAGCGCTGCTATTGTCCACAGGAAACACTGGAGGGGGCTTGAACAAAGTCCACGAGTCCTCTTTTGAAGGTGAGCAAACCTTGGCTTTGTGCCGCTCCTCAGTCTTTTTCCCAAGCGCTTTCCCATCAGAGTTCTTCCTCTGAGGTTCCCCCACTGAGGACTCATAGGCCGCCGCCAGTCTTTGCGCTGACTGACTCTCTGCTTTATGTGTGGCTTTTAAGCAGTCAAACCTGGAAGTGCCTCCCTTTGCGGTCACTTCAGTATTAAAAGTTGTAGGCTCCTGTGTAGTGTTGCCCTGCTGCATGTCGTTTTCTCGCATTGCATTGTCAGTGTTCCTCAAGTTGTTACATCTGGCCTTGCGTTTCTTCGGCATGGTATACCCGCCATCGGCTCTGCTGCCGTCATTTTCCTTGCACGAATAGCCATTTATAATCAAGCCGCATTGTGCGACACCATTTTGGAGCAACACGGAGTCTTTCTTATCCTCGCCATAATTCAAGTCATCATTTTTAACATCTATAGCCTTTTTGTAGTCTAGTCCTTTGCTGCTCGCTTTTGGAGCCGTTGAGTACAGCCGTTGCGTTGACTTCTGCTTCACATTCGTGTTACTTGTGTGTCTGTTTCCATTGCTGTTGGGGGGATGCAGCATTCCAACAGTAGCAAACGAATGCGTACTCTTTGCCACCTCCTCTTCACCGACACTTACTTTTTTGTTGCCTGCAAGGGAGACAGAAACCTTTTTTTTATTTTAATTTATTTACTAAATAAATTGAGATAGATTAACTGTAATTTATAAAATTACTTCAACAGGTTTGTCAAAGGTTGTGTGTGGTTGTTATATTGCAAAGATGAGAAATGCAGCACTCTCAAGTTTGCAGTATCACTCAACTTGCCTACCTCATCTAAATGGGTCATAGCAGTAATTCATCGCCAGTTAAAACGAAGTGCAAAAGCCACACAAGGCATCAACTGATGAAACCCATTCAAAATACACTAACTGAAGTGTTCTGTGACCAGAGTGCCCAAACAAAGCTGTCAAAGAGCAATTCGGTGCTCTGTTCCTTTAAAGCCAACCTTCCTGTTATTGCCTGCAGCAGAGGTCAAAGTTCACAAACACTGCTGCTGTCATCATGGTTTTACCTCGACAACAGAGGCCAACTCGTGCTGCTGCTGGTTTAAACATGAACCTTAACCCAAAAATACATGACTGACACATCCAACGATGTGTTCTGTGTGTTGCATTACAGACATGTGATATCCAGCACAACACGTGTCAAAAGTTGATTCTTCAAAGTGGGCAGAATTTAACAAATATAATGTTTGACTGGTGAAAAATGTGGATTCAAATCACCATTTAAACCCATAACTGGACTAGCCAAGAACCATAAAATGTCTACTCTTGAGCAATGAACTGCTGTGTCAACGAAGGACTTCACATTCAAAGCCCAGTTAACTCGCAGCAAGTAGCGAGAAACAAACATATCCCATATTGACGTATAAGGCATGTTGGACACCCTCATATTTGTACTTTTATTTAATTGTCACGGATTTGTCGCGTGTTTTCGGCCCTGAATGTGCAACAGGCCTATCAAAGCTGGCTAGCACAAGCTAACGTCTACTCGCTAGCTGCTCGGCTATACCAAAAGACTAATCATGGCCACCTAACTAAACCAACCCTAAAAATAGATTGTTTTAAATACGTGTCACAGTGGAAGCACGTCGTTGTAGGATTTAAAAACTTAACCGGCTAACTTCAGCCTTAGCCCCTCAGTTATGCTCTAACATGGCCGACAGGAAACGGCAGCTCCGAACATTCCAGTGGAGCCGGCTCCTTTCCCAATACGGGGCGACAGTACAAGCTTGCTGAAAAGAGCTCAACTCAATCGTACGGCTACCACTTGTTAATAGCTCGAGGCGACCCCGGCGGCTTTCCGCGTAGCAGCGTTGGCCCAGGGAAAAAAGTGGGCGAGGGGAGCGGCGCACAAGGTCAATCCCCGATATGTCAAACCACCGCCAGCCACAACTGTCACGCAATGTCAGCTAGCCATTGAGCTACATAACCAACGGTGTCTCCGGAGACAGCGGCCGAGTAACGAGTCAAGTTTTAATCAATAAGCCACTCTTTATGTCGCATGTGATACTCTACCGTAAAGCAAGCAGCGTACGTTAACGTTTAAATCACGTTGGTTAGCTCGAGCACGGTGGGGGCTAGTTGACATTAGCTGACTAAGGCTAGCAAGTGTTAGCTAACTTTTAGGGCTGTCCAAACCTGTTTTCTTCGGGTTCGTTTCCTGATGCTGGCGCTGGTGGAAGTGGCTCTGATCATGTTTTACACAAGCGCTCCACCGAGGAGGGCTCGCGCCGTCGCCGCGGTGCTGATTTCGACTGTCCCGTGCCCGATCTTTGGGCTGTGCCTCCATTGAAGTGGAGAATGTGCGATTTGTTTAACGGGCGCTTATGCTAGCTCGCCGGGGAGAGGGGAGGGAAAAAAAAGTACAGACCAGTCCAATCACTGCCAGAGCGAAAACGGAAGCTATTTGAGGACTGGAAACGTCAGCAGTAAACGACAACGTCTAAAAATGGTTTGTCGCCCTTACTAGATTCCACGTTGAGTGTCTATGCGAAGTTAAACAGCAGACATGATCGCAAGTTTGAAGGCATGTTGGGTAATTCACACGAATCGAAGGCAACGATGATATTGTTGACAAATGGGGTTGCTGTTTCAACTCAAATCATAAGACCGGAGGCGCTGCCACGTCTCCAGCACATTTTAGTGGAGGGTCCCGGTGGAGTGGACCTGGAACCCCCCTTTTTTTCATAACATACTGTAGCTACTCAAGTAGAAATACAGATACAATAATTTAAAAAAATAAAATAAACACTAGTAAAAGTAGAAGCACTGATTCAACTCAAGTAAATGAAATAATACAGACTGAAATGTACTGAAGTTATTTATTTTATTTATTTTTAATTATTTAATTATTATTATTTATATATGTATTTATTATTTATTTTTTTATTATTTGCATCAAATGCTCATACTGGGAAAAAGAAAAAAATCACTGGACATGCTATAAAAACAACGTTTTCCTATAGCTTTGCTGTCATTGTGAACTGACAAAGATGATAAATTAGCAAATTATAATATAATTGGAAAATACAACTCTCACATATATGTAGAAGTGAGTAAAGAGTAACCAAAAATTGTACTCAAGTAAGACTACTTTAACTTAATAATATACTACGAATAAGATGACTTGAGTAAAAGTCAAAAGTAGTCCCCCAAATAATAACTTGAGTAAATAAGTATTCAATTAAAAGAAAAAAAAAACACTCAAATAGGCTACTGAGTAACACTAACTTCGAATGAATTTTTTTTAAATAGCACATGAATTTCAAATGCATTGACAAAAATATAAAATGGGACTATGCAAATTCAAATATTGCCCAACAATATCGCTTTAAAAAAGTAGATCATATTGAATTTCAGCAGGTGGATTCACCCACATTTAGTAGCAATGCTGACCGCTTTTTTTATTATTATTTTTAAAAACAAAGTATGAATTCTGCCATCTTACATCTTTATCTTCAGTGCTGTGCATACATTGCTTTTCTTTCTGCTTCTTTTGAACGCATTCTAGAGCGAGGAACAGAGAAGTCCAATTGATCTGATTGGGATGGACGGACTGCAATGTGCATTCACGTGCTGCGGTTGTCCTGCTGGTTTTATTTCATGGAGCATTACATTTTGCGAACGCAGACCCGAGACAGCCTCTTGTAAGTTTCTCAAGTTCCAAGTAGCGTTCTTGTAGGAGGCAGTGACAACATTTCTAGGCAGACACAAATGACAGCGCATCACATAGCTCTTGTTTTCATAATCCATCCATCCATTGTCTATACTGCTTATCCTCTCGGGTTGCAGGGGATCTGGAATTCTAGTAGTAACGTTGGATGGGCTAAACAGAGTGAAGTGACACAAGTATGTCTGGCAAACCACAATATATTTTTTAAACTATTGCCCAAGCAATAATACATATCTCAAATCCTACTTGGAGCCAATATCATCAAGCAGTTGTCTCAAATATGCAGATGTATTCAATGGCCGAGTCCTGTTCATTTTGAGCTGGACAACACAGTGGCACCTATACAGGCATCTCCACGGAACGTCCCAGTAGCGCTCAGAAATGCCGTCAAGGCTCAGTTGGATAAACACAAGGTTGGTCATATAAAAACTACTGTATATCTCAACCTACTGAGTGGATCATCAACATTTGAATTGTCAAACAGCTAGAAAAGTTAAGGATTTGCATCGATCCCAAGTCCCTCAACAAAGCTTTAAAGGGGTCCAATATGATGCCCACAGTGGCCAGCTTGCTAAAGCTCCCCAAAGCCCGGATCTTTACGTTTGACAATGAATGTGATGCTTTTCTACAACGTATATTGGACAGAGAAAGCAGCTACATGACAACATTTTGGACCCCGTAGTACAGGTATTGATGATTAATGCTCCCTTTCGGTGCATCTGTGGCCCCAGAGGTTTATCAGTGGAGACAGCATGAACTTTTGTCTGGACTCAGTGCTGTTGAGCCAATAGCTGATGACATACTGATTGTTGGCTGCTGAGACACCGATGCAGAGGCTGACGCCGATCACGACGCTAAACCGATAGCACTGATCTGCAGATGCAGTGAGATCAAACTGAAAAAGTTCCAGTTCAAAGTCAAGGAGGTGAAGTTCCACAAACACTTTCTGACAGCGGCCGGATCCAAAGAAGATCAGGGCAGTACAAGATAAGCCCTGCCGACGCGTAAGGTAGTCCAGAGATTGATAGGATGTGTGTCCTATCTTGCAAAGTTTTTGCCCCGCTTATTGGAGTTGTGCGAACCTTTGCGACGACTGCCGGACAAGGACGTGCTACGGCGTTGGCTGCCCAAACCAGACATCAAACGACTGGTCACTGCAGCACCGGTCTTGAGGTACTACGACGTGACAAAGCTGATCACTATTCAGAATGACGCTGGCCAAAAGGGACTGGGTTGTCGCCTCCTGCAAGAGGGACAGTCAGTGGTATTTGCATCCCGTGCACTGACATAGACTGAGCAGGAGTATGCACAGATTGAGAAGGATTGCTTGAGAACTGTAAAGTAAATGCATGCCAACCCTTTCACTGTCACCTACCTGGGCCCGACATGCACATTAGCAACATTTTAGAGCGACTGTACATACACACCAATCGAACTGAGGTAGCATACGTTCCGTCTGCAGCCTGAAGAGGGCACAAGAGACGACCGAATACATGTATCAGGCTATCTAAATTCACTAGCCAATGACTGACCCAGAAAAGAAAGCACACAGCTGATGACAAATGCCTGCAGACAATAAAGACAGTAGTCTTACAAGGGTGGCCTGAACACAAAATATGATGCTCCCATGTGTTTCTCGTCATATACTTTGTCTGTACTATTCATTGTACTTATCATGTCTTGTTTCTTACGTATACCGTATTTGTACTACGTTTCTACTGCCAAAATAGCAATGTTGCTGCTCCTGTTCATCGTCTTGTCACTGTCTTATTTCATACTCTGTATATATGTATATCTTTTGACATATTCCACTTCCATTCGCACTTTCTGCTCTCTTTGCACTTCCGTGTAGATGCTAAACAAAATTTTGATGTCTCAGTACTTTGTGAAACGACAATAAAATTGAATCTAATCTAACAGAATATTCCTGTCATATGTCCATTTGAACACCAGATGGCAGTATTCAGCGTTTCAATGAGGCCTCGAGTCGTTAAACCTGCTGACGCAATGGGTTGGAAAGCCTCAGTGATCCATGGGGGCTTCACATACGGTCTAAAATCTTACACCAAACTATGTGCTGACCGCAACTCTATAAAAAAAATAAATAAACAAAAACAAAAAAACATTACCATTCAATAAATGGTAGCCGAATGGTTTCGGGCAATTTCAAGATGACCGCTTATTGTCTGAAATGTGTTTGCAGTATCGCATCGGTAGTGGTTTAATACTACCATTGAAATCGAATGGGATTTGGTTCAGGGCTGTTGAGCGAAACTATTCATGTTTCGGCGCACCCCCAATTTGAGAGTCCAGTGCACCAACTGCTGGGTTAAAAGCCTGAACCGCTAAATTATCAGACAGCATCCTGTTTAATAAGGATTACAAGGAGTAACGTTTGATTGGCACAGCGCGAGCTGAAATCCATTACACTCGCTCTCCCACTGTAAGCTCCAAACTATCTCCAAATTCTACTATACAAACTATAAAATCTTTGTCTAAACCATGAGCTGATCGGAACTTTATCAAAAATAACATTTTGAATGGAGCCAGAGGGGTTTATATTGCTGTCAAACGTCGCTGCAAAATCTGAAGGGCTTCCTGAATCAGTCACGTGGTATCATAGATATTGTATATAAGACTTGACTCACTTATCATTTATCTCTGTGGTACAGCCAGGCAGCGAGGCTTCGGACGTTTTCATTTCCGGGCCCTCCCCTAAATGAATCAATACTCGATACACACTTTGCAAAAACATCTCCTCCATTACCCGACACATGCTTCAAAGACTCGGCACATCTCTTAACATCACTACTTTTTTGTCAGCGTCAAAGCGTATGCTAGTAGTAAAGAACATTTGAAGAAAAAATCTTCTGGTGTCCCCCAGGAGTCTGTCTTGGGCTCCCTCCTCTTTATTGCCTGCATCCTACCTCTTGGCAATATTTCCCATAAGTTCAATTTACACTTTCACTGTCACTCTTCCGCCTTCCTCCCTTACTGCCTGCTTCTCTGAACTCAAACACTGGTTCTCATCCAACTTTCTACAACTCAACAGTGATAAAATTGAAATCCTACTCATAGGTACCAAGTCCATGCTAGCCAAAACAGACAGGTGGCCTGCAGCCTCCTATCCCAGCTGACTTTGCGCGAACTGTGGGGTGCACCCCGGACTGTTTGCCAGCCAATCGCAGGACACATATAGACAAACATTCACACTCACATTTACACGTATGGACAATGAGAGTCCTCAATGAAGAGGCAGGTTTTTAGAATGGAGGAAGAAGCCGGAATACCTGGAGGAGGGGGGAAAAAAAAAAACACCAAGCATGGGGAGAACGTGCAAAGTCCACACAGGGAGGCCAGAGCCTGGATTCAAACCCCCAACCTCAGAACTGCGAGACAGCTGTGTTAACGACTAGGCTCACAGTCACCATGCAATTAAATTTAGCGTAAGTGTTTTATGTTTTGCTGCTTGAGTGTATAGACTACTGTCAATTATTATTATTATTATTATTTCATTGTGTCAATTATTGTATATCAGTGGTCACCAACACAGTGCCCACGGGCCTGTTCTACAAAAGTAGCTCAGTGGTGATAGGATATTGTGATTTCCAAGGAATTTTGTGGAAATAAAGCATTACAAATTGGTATTTATCTTTTCCTACCTTAAATCATAATTGTTATAAACCATTGACATGGTCAGTGTCTGCACATAGATGCATATCATTAATTATTAATATGTAACGAAAGGTAATTTGAGTACATTTGTTCTTTCAGAAGTGTGGGTCAATTAATCAATACACAAGAAGTAGCTCTCACTTTTAAAAAGGTTGCGGACCCCTGCTAGCTGCATACTGTGCAGTAAATGACAGTAAAAAATAATTTTTACTTTTGTACTTAAATGTATTTCAAGGTATTTACTTGTTTACGTTTTAGTGAAAGGAGATGAATGGGTACTTGTACGTTTCCCCATTTTTTTTAATTACTCAAGTATTTGTACTTTTAGTTAATTACAGAATGTGAGCGCTGTACTTTGGCCAACTCCATTTATTTGGGTAAGGAACAGACGCTCGCGGGGTCGTCCGTGACAGGAGTGAGACCCCACGGGGGGCTCGGCTCCCGGCGGCGTCGCCTCGCCTCTTCCACTCATCCACAGTGGATTGAAGAGTGGGGCAAACCCACACAGTGAGCGCACAGCAGCACCAGTGCGAGCAGCTCCGGCGTGCTCCGCTCCCACACAAATATTTTCATATCCACGCGCCCCCGGAAAGCCCCGTGACGTAAAACAGAGCCCACCAATGGCCACTCGTCTTCTATTAGGACAATGAAAAGGCCGCAGCCAATCGGTGGAGCGCCAGGCCGCGTGCTGACCAATCGCGTGTGAGCTCCGTCGAGAGTAATGTTAGAGAACGGAGGAGTGAAGACACTGCGTATCGCTCACACAACAGCCATTGCCGAGCATTAAAAGCCCAGCCACAGTCGTTCGGTAAGTACCACACACGGCGTCATTTCGAGTCTTTAAACACCACGACGACCGGAGCAATCCAGAAGATCTCGCGACCCTCACGTCTTTGATATCTGTTTGCTGTTTTGTCGTCTCGAAATGGCTGAAAAAGCCGAGAAATGCAGGCAGCTGAGGTTAAAGAGTGACTGGCGAGTCGCGGTGGTAATTCTGAACAAATTCAAATATTCGCGTCGGGCAAACGGACGGTGAACCGCGGATTTGACCAAGGCGAAAAATTTTCACTATTTTTCTGGTATTGTGTGTCCAAAATGGAATATGGATGTCAAGCGGTTACCTCGTCCAAAATCCGGGAACGACGTCTCGTCAGTGGCGACAATGGTAGCAGATTCGCCGTTAACATTAGCCCACAGCCGCCAGTCATGGCATAAAACATGACTGAAATGTGCGAAAAAGTGTAGAAAAAAGGCAAGAAAGGCGTGAAAAGACACCGGGTTGTGTGTGTGTCTACTTATTTGGCCTCCAAAAATAAAAATTAAAAAAAAAAAAAAAAAAAAAAAAAAAGACGAGCCTCATAGCGAGCTGTGCTTTTAACTGTAATGGCTGACTATTCGCAATGGGAAACGAGGCAAACGGCGACGAGCAACTTTTTTCGAGCGGCTTTTCTCGCCCGCGGAGCCCGCGACGGAGGCGCCCGACGGTGTTGAACGCTAGACGAGACCCTCGCGGTCGCGACGGCGCTTCGCAGGGCTCCGTGCGGCGTTGCGGGACCGCGCTACGGGTGTCCGAAGCCGAGCGGCTCGGGCTGCACCCTCCGCCTCCAACACAAAGAGAAGGGAGCCATATCCTCCATGAAGACGAGAGCGGCCATTAGGAGCTCATAGAGAGCCGTTCAAGTGCAAGTCAATGGAAGCCAATGGTAGCCAATGGAATACGCTGCGAGGTATGGAAGAGCAGCGGGAGGACAGCGCACAGCTCACCGGAGCTTTCGGCGGGACCCCGAAAGCTCGCAGCGGGCCTGAAGGAGCAATTTGAGGGGCACTTTCTTTCATAGCGAGGCCCTTCTCACAAAATGGAAGAAGAAATATTGTCGTCGTCGTTGTTGTTGTTTGACCTCCTTTTCCCCGGAGCGCCTGCATGAGTACCGAACTACTCGCCGATCACTCCTCCTCTTTCCAGCAACTTTACACCGCTTTAACGGCGATATTTGAAACAATAATAACAATAAAACATTTTTAGACGATTTTTGAAAAAAAAAAAAATTGATTTTTTTTTTTTTCGACTGGTGTGACAACGCTTTTATAATAAAGTGTTGTTTTGTAATAAATACAGTCCTTTATGTGTGGTTTTGTCTTTTTGTGTGTGTGATGTGCTCAACAACCGGAGCCGCATTTGTTCATGTTTTTTGATCGTAGCTTCCGACGTCACCGTAAAAGAAGTTGCCAGCATCACAAAGTGTGTTTGTGTGCGCGCTTTGTCCCGCGACATAATGAACACGTCGCCCGCATTAATGAATTCATATTTACATTTATCACAGTAGTTGTGTATCAACGTCCCCCCCTCCCTCCCCCGCATTTAATATTTTATTCGATCGTTCTTAAAGGTCATTTTAGTCCATATTTCCCCCGCTTCTAACCCAGATTATTGGATTGCAGATATTGTTTGGCTTCAGGTGTTTTCCACGCCAGGATGAGGAAAGATCCGACAAAGCCCAGGGGCAAGATGTCCTCCTACGCCTACTTTGTGCAGACATGCCGGGAGGAGCACAAGAAGAAGCATCCCGACGCCTCGGTCAACTTTTCCGAGTTCTCCAAGAAGTGCTCCGAGAGATGGAAGGTAACCGCAGCGCCCACGCCAGCCGGGTCAAATCGACCCACGCTGGCTAAATGAATGGTTGACATTTGTTTTGCCTTATAGTTAACACCCTGTCCCAACGCTTTAATGGGAACAACCATGATTTGATAGTACTTTATAATTGCTGTGATTTCAATGACCTGTGGGCATCTATTTTTGTTTCTGATTTCTTTAGGGTCAGTTTGATCCAAGACTGTTTTAGTTTTTATAAAGCCTATAGGAAGTATACTTGGGTAGTTGAAACACAAACATTTGTCGTCAATTAGAATTGCGCCAATGTGACCTGGGATTGTTTTAGCTTTGTAAAGCCTATAGGAAATATATTTATTTATTTTGTGTCACTTGTTGACTTTCAGTGCCACAATTAGAATTGCTCGGGTCAGTTTGATCGAGGTTGGACTGTATATAAAAAATGTGTTGAGTGCATTTTATATAGATAACCAGCAATCAAAGTAACTGAGACAAACTTTTGTTAAAACAATTTGTTGAGAATTACTCTCCAGAGGTTCAAATTGCTCAGGTCAAATTGACCCGCAAGGATAAAATGAGTTTCAGGTGTTCGGTGGGTTAATGTCTCTAAATTAATAAAATTTTCATACTTAATGACTTTTAGTCAGTTTAATGGGGACAACTAGGATTTGATATTTTTAGTCAGTTTAATGGGCACAACTAGATTTGATATTTTAGATTTTTCTATATATTTTTTCGTTGTCCTGTACTTGTGTGTTGTCATTGGTGTCAATTTGACACAATAGTTTCAGTTCTATACAAAATAAGGAATATATTTAGGGATACTTTGGCAGTCAACAAATAACCGACACATAAACTTGGATGCTTATCATTGGGAGAGGTTTAATTGTTGGGCTCAATTTCACCCAGGGCTGCCTTTAACTGGTACAACATGTAGAAATATACAGATAGGGCAACTTTTAACCTATAAACTTGGGTATCAATATTTATTCTGCAGGTTTTAATTGCTTGGGTCATTTTGTTTAAGAAAAAAACTTTGGGGTTACGTATTCATTCAAAAGTGTTCTGAATTGCTCGGGTCAATTTAACCCAGGGTTGTTTTGGCTGTATTGAACATAGATATTTAGGTAGTCAACTATGTAACCGACACAGATTTGGGTACCTTTTTTATAAATGGATCACGTAAATTTGACCTGGGCATTTTTCCAGCTGCATTAAACCGAAAATAAATACTATTTAGGACTACTTGGGTAACCAACACAATTTACTGGAGGATTAAATTGCCTGGGTCAATTTGACCCAGAGGATACAAGTTGGTCAATTTGACGGCATCAGTAGGGTTCACAATGTTTTCCTCCTCCCTACTACGCAGACCATGTCCAACAAGGACAAGGGCAAGTTTGAGGACCTGGCCAAGCAGGATAAGGCTCGTTACGAGCATGAGATGATGAGCTACGTGCCGGCCCACGGAGGAAAGAATAAGAAGTTCAAGGACCCCAACGCTCCAAAGAGGCCCCCGTAAGTGTGCCTGGTCCCCCCAAGTCCAAGTCGACACTTAAAAAACTGTTTTGGTGCAGGTCTGCCTTCTTCATCTTCTGCTCCGAGTACCGTCCCAAGGTGAAGGGCGAGACTCCGGGCTTGACCATCGGGGACGTGGCCAAGAAGCTTGGGGAGATGTGGAACGGAACCTCGGCCGAAAACAAGGTGCCCTTCGAGAAGAAAGCGGCCAAGCTGAAGGAGAAGTACAAGAAGGTGAGACTTCTTATTTTCCAATATCTATAACCTTATTTCAGAAAAAAATAATTAAAGCATTTCATTAAAAGTTTCTTTTCAGTAATAAAATATTTTTTAAAAAAAATAGTTTTTTCTTGGTGGAAAAATGTGACTCTTTACAAAATGTGTGCCCTTAAACTGTACACTTTCTTTTTAAAGACTGACTTTGTAAAAGGTTTTCAGAATGATGTAAGACTTGTTTTAGAAAAAAAAAAAGGGGGGGGGGGGGTAGAGCTTGTTTTCTATAACAAAATTAATTCCCCAAATCTACAAGGTTTTTTCCAGGTCAGAAAAATAACACTTACTCCTCTTTTCCCCCCTGAAACACAAGTCTTTTTAGAGATTTTCCTGAAAGTCTTATTTTCTGTGTAGGAAAAATCTCATTTGAACTTTTAAGTCTTATTCTCAAAAGTAGTCATTTTAAATGGATACAATAGGACATTTTCTTTAAAAAAAAAAAATATATATATATATATATATATATATATTATTTTTTCAATTAATGCAAGTTTTTTTTCTGGAAAAAAATGGTAATAGGACATAAGACTTTTAAAAAGAAAAAAAAAATCAAATGTTTTATGGGGGGGGGACTTTTTGTGAAAAAAATAAGGCTGAACAATTGGGACTTTTTTCTTAGATTTGTTTTCCTTCCTTGATGAAAGGAACAAAACAAAAGAAATCCCTGAAAATCAAGTTTAAAAAAAAAAGTGGTGTATTCTGAAAAAGTCTGACTTTTTTACCTTGGGGGGGGATTATTTTTTCTTTCACAGAAGCTAAAAAAATTCCCTGGTAATGTTCAACATTTTGGGGGGGGGGGGGATTCTGTAATGTGCCTTTTTTTTTTTTTTTTCAAATCTCTGGAAGATGAGTGATGAAAAAAGTTCCTGACAAATAAATTGGAACAAAAGGCTAAACTTGATTTGGAGCCGAGCCCAACCTGACCATGTCATGTTGCGCGTTTAGGACGTGGCAGCGTACCGCACCAAGGGCAAGGCGGGCGGTGGCGGTGCCCCGGCGGCCAAAGCGGCGGCCAAGGCAGCAAAGGACGATGACGACGACGACGACGACGAGGATGAGGATGACGACGAGGATGAGGATGATGAGGACGACGACGAGTAATCGGTCCATCCCGGTCGGTCCCGGTCATGCGGCGATGGTGATGTTGTTGTTTGTAAAGCATTTAAGACGCCCCGTGTACACACTTACAAAAGCAAATCCATTTAGTCGCATCTGAGGGGCGGAGGGTTGGACGGTGGTGTTAAAAAAAAAAATGCAGAAAAAGGCTGTGTATATCACTTGTTTTTATGCTGTACAGTTTGTTTCTCCTTTTTGTATAGTTAACACTACACACGTCTGGTGTCCATGTCCTCCTCCTCTTACAGTATTTAGCCTAGATGTGCACAGCACATAAAAAAAAAAACCATTAGATCTTATGAGTGTCTCTCTGTTTTTCTGTTTTCATTTTATCGCTGTTGAACGTATCACTTTTATTGATCTTTACGTACCACTGTCCTAGCAACATGAGAAGAAATGATTTAAAAAAAAAAAAAAAAAAAAAAGCCTCGTTTATTGTTGAAAGTTTAAATTGCTTCTGATGTCAATAAACATTTTTTGTAATATGTCGTGTTATTTCTGTGATATGTGTATCAAGCTATGTGGCTGACAAAAGAACATTTATATTGTGGATTTTTTTTTATATATAAATGTATACATTTACTTAGGTGATATTAAATTATACTGTACATATGTATAAATATAAAAGTCTAAATATAATTATCTATTTTTACACAAAAATTAACACGTCGATAAATGGTAACAGCAGCCGTTTCACGTCATCGGTCTTTGGGCCACATCTAGTGGACAAACTACAACAATGCTGTATACCGTTATGCCGCCATCGAGTTGATCCAAATTGGGCATTGTGAAGTGCGTCCTGTAATATCCCAACCGTCCACCAGATGTTGCTGTTGTAAAGCAAAAATAGTTAAAAGTTATAAATGCGAGTCCGATGAAATCTCACGAAGACAGATGACCATGAATGATGAGTAATGAGTTGGTGAATGAATTAGTTAGTGAATGACTGAAGTGAAGAAGGAAATAAGTGAATGGTAAATGGAGTAAACTAATATGAAAAAGAAGTGAAGTCGTGAAGGAATAAAGTAAAGGAGGGTGAAGTTCTGGGTGGATGGACAACTGCTCCCGAAAAAAGTGCATACCTAGGACAATCGAATTACCTGTTCGATAATGGTGAAGAAAAGAGTCAAGCAGCGCAGATAAAAATCATCCGCCAGAAAGCCAAGCAGCCTTGACTTCAAAATAAAACACCAGTGTGATCATAACGACAACAATCCTTTACGTTCACATTACGAGTATCTGTTAAACTATCAAAACAAATTTAAGCTCATTCTGGGGTTTCGACTAAACGGTTTGGAGAGGCGAATTTAGAGAAAGCGAGCAGGAACGATTTATGCTGAAAACGGAATAGGATGTGTCTCGTGTGGTCGTGCCTCGGAGCTTTGGCGTGTCGTCGATGACAGCTAACAGGCTAACAAGCTAACTCGCCAATCAAGTCGCTGTCAGCCCAAGCGGTGACGTCGTCGACGATCGAGTCCGGAACGCCGACCACCGTCGTCCCCCCCCCCCCGTTCGCTTTCCACGTATTTTGTCAACCTTTTTTCACCCCTCAAATCGTTTGACTTTTCCATCCGCGGGAGAACGATTCAAAGAATGTCCTTCTGCTTGTTTTGGTTCGGACATGGCGTAGCTTTCTCTTCCTTGTTCTCATTCCTTCGTTGTCTTCTTCCTTCTTCTCACGGCGGAACGCTGTTTGAGTTTAGGGGGGGACAGGGGGACGACGACGACCGCGACGGCGGCGGTCCCCACGGGGCAAAAGCGTCCGAAGAAGGTTGCCTTGCGAGCGGACTCTGCGGCAGACATGTTGTCGACGCTTGCCTTCCTTCCGAGCTAGTTAGCAGAAATGTCGGCGCAGTAAAGGACGAACCTGGACCGAGCTGGACGTACCTGGACGGACGACAGTCTGGCTCGGTGTGCTGGTCCTGCCTGAGACTAGTCGTCGCGGCCAACTTAAGATTTGTTAGCCTGTTCCCCTTCAAAAATAAACAAACAAAGAAATAGACAAAACATTCACTTGCTGACCATCTCAGGCAGTGGCCGTTTTTGACCCGAGGTACCCGAAGTTGGATGTTTGGGTTTGAACGACCTGCAAGATGACATCCAGCACGCCAGCAGACATGGTGAGCTTTATTTCTCATAAAAAACACACACACACACAAGGGTTTGCATGATTACACTCTCTAACCTAAAGTGTTAAACGTGTTTTCATCACTCAACTGAACATTAAACATCAACCACAATAAAACAAATCATCCAAAATGAAATAATAAATGATTACAGTACACATTCCTACATTCCAGACCGCAATAAGTGAAATGCGCGATAGACAAATATCCTATTTAAATACTGTACACCCTAAGCATGCTTTTAAAGCATGTACGGCACTTACACTTTTCAAAGCTTTTTAAAACTCATTTAAATGCATATATCGAGAGAGGGAGCAAGAGCAATGGATAACACAAAAATTGGACAACAGTATTTTAAAATGTAATAAACACATCTGCGGTTTCACGGGGCCACAAACCTTAATTGCGATATAGCGGGGATTACTATACCTCTTCAAAGAAATAATTACTAAATAAGTAACGAAAGAAATAAAATATGATTTTCTAATTCAATCTATTCAAGATAAGCTGTCAGGGCATTGAATTGATTGCAACTGGACTGTTCTATTTCTCTTAGGTGTTTCGCCAGGCTGCATCAATTCATTCAATAAGGCTTCGTTAGGACGCACTAGCAAGGGTTTGTGTGGAAAACTCAACTATTTATGCTCCATTTCAGGGGCAGGCCCACACCACGTATGGAATCATTCTTTTGGATTGCAAAAAAGGGGGAAAGCCATTAGGCCACCTGGCCAAGAGGCCATTGTCTGTCCACAAGGATCGGTCGGTGTTAGCTCCCTCATTTGCTATTCCATTCAGTTGTAAAGTGCTCGTGGAGTTACCTAACGGTCAAGGAGGCCGTTCATTCATACTGTGAATGGCAACAGGTGGACAGGTTTATTGTACCTTTTGATATCCAATGGAAGAGCATTAAATTGTTCTGTCTATAGCTATATGCCGCACATAGATGGAACAAACAATATATATTTCTGATTTAATAAAAAGGGAGTTGAGTGAATTAGCGGCACGATTTCTTGCCATGATGTCGCAGTGCGGCCTTCCGCTTCGCCGCCCTCGCATCGCCGCGACTGCGTCCATTCGGGTCGGCCTCTTTGAGCGGCGCGGTCTCTATTGGGTCAACTCACGCGCTCCTGCGGGTTGAAGCTGATCTTCGGGAAAAACAGAGGGTCCATTAAGCCGCGGGGAGGAAGCTAAGTGGCAAGGCGACTGCGACGTACGCACACACGCGCATACACACCCAACGCACACTTACAGTAGGTGCACACACAACTCCAGTGTCTAAAAATAGCACGACATCATGGATTATGGCTATAATCACGTGTCTTATTCCTGACCTCTAAAGTACAAGATGAATCCTCAAAGGCGTTCGTGTGTTCTGTGCGTTGTAACGGCAGCTAACAGGAAACGCCAATGTGTCTTTGATGTGTTGACTCATTGTACGAACTGAGTTGCGTGTCTTGATATTTAGGTGTGGATTTAAGGTTTGGATTCAATTTTATGGAGGGAGTTGTGTGCCTTTTGATTTGAATGTGGTACAAAGGCAGTTGTGCGTCGTTGATCTTTTGGCTTAAGGCAATTGACTTCAAGGCAGTTGTCTTTCTCTGTTGTTTTAACTCATGTTACAATGGGAGTTGTGCGTCTTTGGATTTTTGACTGGCCCCCTCGCAGACTTTGATTGACACATTTCTGGGAGAGTGAAAAGAACCCGACACGAGTGGGACTTAACCAGAAGGGTGGAGCGGGTCGCTGAATGTGTGCGTGTGTTTTCATGGCCACGCTGACATGCGCGTGACATCATCTCAACCCCGCCCAAGGGTTCATGTGCTGTCACGCGTGTGAAGTCCCACATTGACGGACAAGTACACTACACACAGTCATTGTTTGATTGCGCAACCGATTGTGTACTCTTGATCGCGTGTGATGAATAATGACATCCTGTAGTTGGACCCTTCCTCTTCACACGTCTACCAACGCTCCTGCTGTCCCTTTGGCATTCCGATTGTAACAGAACCAGCAACTTGTGGGTCTTTGTGTGTGCGTGTGTTTTTAAGTGGAAAATCTCTTGAGTGAGTGTTGGCAGGTTGTACCTCACTCGGGCGGGTCCAAAGAATGTCTGACTTGTTCATCTTTTTGGGTGGTGGGGGGGGGAGATCTGTTTTGAGAGGAAACCTGTGGTCTCCTTTCTCCATTATTCTCACTGACCTTCCTGGATGTGCAAAAACACATTTATTGTATTTGTGTAGCGACGAGCACGGAGAATAACGGGTAATATTCATGGTGCACCATCACTGTGAGAGTCTGAACAAGTGTGTGTGTGTGTGTGTGTGTGTTTGAGAGAATTTTGTGCACGTGCTGTGTGTCTATGTTTGTATGAAAGTGTGTTCGCGTGTATATCTTTTGTGTGTGTGTTCCCGAGAGTGTGTGTATTGGTGTTTATGCGTGTGTGTGAGAGAGTCTTCCTGTGTGTGCGTGCGCACATGCCTGTATGCCATCTGGTAAATTCCAGCACAGAGGACATTTTTGCTTGCCTGCAGTCGCGCTCTCTCACACACACACACACACACACAGACACACTCTCCCACGCACACATGGTGAGCTATGTCCTTAAAAATCAGCGTTGTGGATGCAACTGTTGACTTGGGGCCGCTCTTCCTCCCTCATCTTCCTCACTCCTCTTTCTCACTCACGTGTGCGTTTGCCCTTTAAATGTCCGCTCGGACCCCAGCGTGTGCCTTTTGGTAGCGCTGAAAAACAAAACTATGTGCGAGTGTCGAAGGCTGCGATTCGTTTGAAGTAACCAAACATTAAACTCATCATCTAGTTTGGTCTGTACTGTCTTCAAACCCCAGCTGGCACACATTGTTTTCACGGTTTAATTAGTAATGTGGAATATTTACGTCATATTTCAAATTTACATAATATTCAAACCTGTGATGTAGCAAATGTATTGGTCTGAGAAAGACTCCTCATGAGGATGGTTGTGAACAGTGTTAAAGGTCAGTGGTGCTAATCCTGCCTCCAGGCCGTCTTGGGCTCGCCGCAGACTTCCTGCAGGAAAACGAGGAGGAAGGAGGCAGGGGAGGGTCTCCTGGGACCCGGTAGGATGGGGAGGCAGCAGGAAGTGACATCGATTGAGTGAGAAGGAAATTGTTTTTAGCATTTGAACCACCAGCTTTTGTAAGAAACAAAATACAATGTGTACTTTTCGCTTATCCAAGTGCATTACACGCTGTAAGTCACATTGTAGTGCTTTTTACCCGAGTACTTACGGTGGTGCGACTTCACAATAAGAGTACTATATGTAACGTTTGTTACATGTTGTGTTCAGTGACACTTTTGTTGCTACACAATCTCTTGTAGATGAGTAGATGCGGTGTTTTAAACATATTTTCTTAGGTAAATACTTAGTAGGTTTAAGTAAACGGCATCAAATAAAGAATATATGCACATTTACAATATTACAGGAAGTTTTGACATCTATGGTTTAGTTCTCCGATATTAAGGCTATATTGCACAGCCGTAGGGTGTCTGTCAGTGTGTGTGTGTGTGTGTGTGTGTGTGTGTGTGTGAAAGGGAGCGTGTGTATTAGTGTTTATGAATTTGTGTCAGTGTTGTGTGTTTCTCTGTTCTTTTTTCAAATTAGAGTTTCACCATAAGGTTAGGGATAGCTAAGGTTACGGTTTCAAACTGCAGCTATTGTTTTAAATTAGGGGTAGGGTTTCAAAGTGCGGTGTCAAGCCTATTAGGGATTCACTGCAAGATTAGGGTTTGAAAATCAGGTTGGGGTTTTCAAGGAAGGCAGATGCATGTCTACAGACACTACAGTACGTATAGTCAATGTGTCTTTAGAGTGCATGTCTCCAGGACACTACAACAGGAAGTCATTAGCGTCTCGCTCCACAGGAAGTGGTCACAGACTTTCACATCAGCCCATCTCATGGTTAATGCTTGACAAGGTCCAGCAGAGTACAGGAAGTGCGCTCGAAATTGATCTGAGGCTCATGCCCGGACTCACCAGTAGCAAACATCAATATTAGCTTTAGCTCACTGAGCAGCGGTCACGTTGTTCCGCCTTAGTGTGTCTGTGCACAATACACACACACACACACACACACACACAATGAAGCAGGAGGGTCAAGGTCCCGTGTTTTATACTTGTTACGTCAGTGGCTTGGCGGCGGTGTTGACATCCTCAGTGATGATGTCATCACAATTGGCCGCTGGGGGTGCGCAGGCGAGCATGCACGTGCTGTGTGTTTGCATTCACGCGTGAATGCGTGACGCCCTGCAGGAGTTGACTGTTGACTCATTATTAACAGTTCGTGAAAAAAGCTAACACTATAGGAGGTAACGCAAGTTAACACAAACTGACGCAAGCACAATGTTATCGGATCTCACACATGCTCATGGGAACTACCGCAACCTAACAAAATTTTGGAGGAGCTGACAGAAGCTACCACAAGCTAACACTATCTTATAGGAGCTAACACAAGCTCCTATATGCTAGCACAAGCTAACTTTAGTGCATAGGTGCTAATACAAGCTAATACTATCTTATTGGAGCTATCACAAGCTAACAAGCTCATAGGCGCTAACACAAGATAACAAGCTCATAGGAACTAATACAAACAACACAAACTCATAGGAATTAACGCAAGATAACACAACCACAAGCTCATAGGCGCTAACACAAGTTTAGTAGCTCATCAGAGACGTCACAAGCTAACTTGATCATACAAGAGAGCACAAGCTAACTATTTTATAGAAGACAACACAGGTTTATAGGAGCTGACACACGTGTATCAACAGTGCATAGAATCTAATAAAATTTTATGGGAGCTAACACAAGCAACTTGAAACATTCACTTCCCAGGCGCCTCCAGTAAACACGGTTGTGCCCCAGGCCTCAATCCTGGGTCCCCTCCTCTTCATCTCAAATTACATTCCCATTGATGATTTCTTCTGCGAATACATCCACTTGTACAAAATGACGAAAATACTCAGTTTTGCCATGAAAAAAATATATTTTCTAAAAAGGAATTCCCTCTCGTTGTTATTGTTGATTGTCTTTGTGTGTGCTTTCAGATTAACCTGCGACTCATCCTGGTCAGTGGGAAGACTAAAGAGTTTCTGTTCTCTCCCGACGACTCTGCGGCGGACATCGCCAAACACGTTTATGACAACTGGCCAATGGGTGAGCTGGTAACTCCGTCTTCATTACAATACTCCTTCAGTTGTCTTTTAAAGGCAAATTATGATATTTTGCGCAAATAATGATGTTTTTGAATTCACTGCAATAGCATTTGATGTGGCAAAAGTTGTCTAAAAAGTCAGAGGAAAGAAAGAAATGTGCATGTGCATGTTTGATGTTTGCAGACTGGGAGGAAGAGCAAGTCAGCAGTCCCAACATCCTCAGGCTCATCTACCAGGGACGCTTCCTGCACGGGAACGTGACGCTTGGAGGTACGCACACGCACGCGCGGACGCTCTCGCACTCTATCAGACACACACTCTCACACACTCACTCTCGCCAAAGCTCACTCTTGCACGCCTTCATTCTAGTACACTTTTCACACACTCACTCTCACACTCTTCCGAGCACACACAGTCTCCCTGACTCTTACACACTAACTCACTTTCATTCTCACTCTTCCACACACCCTCACTCACTCACTCTGTCACTCCTGGTCTCCTGTCTCTGTCACTCCCTGTCTCTCTCACACAGTCCCTCACTCACTCACTGACTCGCCACTCTCACACACACATCTTACTCTCTCAAACACTCTCACGCAGTCACATCCTCACACTTTTACACATTCAAACTCTCGCTCTCACACTCTCAGAAACAAAAACTCACACATACTTTCTTTCATACACACACACTCTCACATATTCTCATTGTCTCGAACGCTTTCACCCTCTCTCACATTTACTCTCACACTTACACAAACACTCTCACACTCAGGCACACACACACAGACACACTCACACTTTCACAAACAAATGGACACTTATACACACACACATTCTGTCACACTCTTTCAAACAAACACAAAGGCTCACACGGACACACATGTAAGCAAGCAAGCGCACACACACAGTGTTGTTGGAAAGCTCTTTGCTGTGTGGCGTGTGGTTTTTTTTTCCCGAGCAGCAGAACAGAGGAAGCTTAGTGCTCATGACAAGCGTCCTTTGAGCCAGACAGGAAGTGGCGCGGGGAAAAGAGAGCGCGAGTCGGGGACACGCAGTCCGGAGTTGACTTTGGGTGTCAGGGGCAGACGCTTCCTTTCTGACATTTATCCGGATCTGCACCAAAAAGTATTTATGAGTGCAATGACAAACAAAGAGTTTTCCTGTCAGGGTTTGCCTTAAATACAATGTTTTTTTGTTCATATGAAGAGTAAATATTACCTTTAAAAATAGTAGTTTACCATTAAATTATAATATTCCATTTTGCCTAAAAATATATTTTTCATGTAACTATATCAAAACAAAATGCAATATGTTGCCATTAAAACACTGTATAATATACCAACAGTAACCAAATAAATGCGTCACAACCACATTCATACCACACTCTCATTGGCCAACTCCCACATCACTCACCAAGCCGGGCCCTGTCTTTTAAAGCCACGCACATCCAAAGTCACAGCACAACAGACCTGTACAAGGTGAAGATGGCGACCCCAAGTGGACAAAAATAACACCTGCACCTCACGTGCAAATTATGTATTGGTGTCATGCAAAATAAATTTTTATGCATTTACTTGAATATTCCATGGGATGATTGGTAGAATAATCGATTCTAAAAAAAATTATTCGATAGCCCCAGCCTTAATAGGAAGTCTCATAAAGCTTTAAAATATATACAAAGAAGAAAAAAAAAAAAAATATATATATATATATATATATATATACAAAATTAAAAAAAATAAACAAAACATATATATATATATATATATATATATATATATATATATATATATATATATATATATATATATATATATATATATAGTTGCTACTTTGCAGATTTTCAGCAATAAATGAACTGCTGCAGTTAGGCAAAGCAATTTTTATATATGCCATTAAAACACTAGTAACAGGAGTTTTTAATTTGTTCTCAAAAATGTAATAGTTTGCCCTGAAAACAGTACACTCTATTTGGTCATTAATACTCAATTTTGCTTCGATTTTAGTATTTACAAATTAGAACACTGTTCAGCCACAATATTACAATTTTCCGTTGAAAGACACAAAAATGCTCTATTTTTTTTAATTTATGAAAACACTTTGTTGGTGTTAACCATGTTTGTGTTTGTGACTGCATGGCAGGCCTGAAGCTTCCTCTGGGCAAGACCACCGTCATGCACTTAGTGGCCAGGGAGACGCTGCCTGAGCCCAACTCCCAAGGTAAACAACTGCATATTAGTCATTTATTTAACCATAAAACTATTTACACATAAAACAATTATATTGGTAATGATGTACATAGAAAACATCATATTAGTCATTTTGTTTCCAAATCTATGGTTTTAATCCACTTTTTTAGAGGAAGAAATCCAAGGGTCCTGTTGATGCATTCATTCAAAATCAAGAAAAGTGATCAAAACTTAATCAAATGTAATTAGTTATATTACTTTGGGTAAAGTAATTGTAATAAATACACTACAATTACATTTGCAACAGTAGCCTGTATTTGTAACCAACTACATTTCCAAAGTCATCTTCCCAACACTATCCGTGGCCCACATATATTTCATAAATTTTCTTCCGCTTATCCGAGGTCGTATTATATTAATATGTGTCACCCGTTGAGAATCACGGGTTTAAAGTGTTTCCATACTATATTGACAAGTGGGTTTCTGTGTTCAGGTCAGAGGAACCGGGAGAAGAGCGGGGAGAGTAACTGCTGTGTCATCCTGTAAATGGAACCCTTTAAAACCTCCAATTTGTCATCCGGACCCCCCGACCACCACCCTGCCTTATTGGGTCCGTCCCCACTATCTCGTGACAACAACACATCTACATTGGGCCGCTAAACTGAAGTTTGGAGTTTGTTTTGTTGTTTCTTTTTTCTTTTTCTTTTCCTCAACACTGTAAGCCTACACACACACACATTGTGTAACTGGCTGGGAGCTGGTTGCCACGGTGATGCCTTGTTTTTCTTTTTTAATTCTAACAAGTGCACTAATATACCAAGACACACACGCGCACACACTGGTGGCCATCTTGTTGCCAAGAAGAAGAGACGCTCCACAACAGTGTTGTCCTCAATTTGGTCTTTTCTCTTTGTGAATATTCATATTTTTCTTCTAATTATCATGAATTATTAATGACATCCATTTTGCACAACACAAGTGTGTGCTACTTAGGCACATTCGATAACAACCGTACGTATAAGTGTATGTATGTATGTTATTTGTATTTAAGAGTTGTTCTGCATGTACTGTATGTGTGCTTCGCTTCTGGCCTCATGATTGACAGATTTATTTGATGTGCGCTTGTTTTTTTTGTTTTTGTTTTTTTTTATTATTATTGTGAATTGATCAACATGATCATTTATTGCAATCACGTGTACATGAAATCAACATTTTCAATTATAAATAGCTCCCCCCACACACACCTGTAAACTAAATAAAGCTTATTGAAGTCTCATATGACTGATGACTTGATTTGCTGATCTCAGTTCAGATTTTAAAGGCGTGTAAACCTCGTGGCATTTATTGTGTTGGTTAAGTATGAACTCATCATATGTGTGTGTGTGTGTGTGTGTGTGTCGTAAGATTTAACAGGCGATGTCATATCAGGTGTTTACAGTACATGTAATGATTACACACTATGTGCACGTCAACAATTTTCAATTCAGCAAGATGACTGATTACTGTAGCAACAGATATTAACTAGAAAGCAACAAGTTAGTCATTCAGTACAGTGAGAATAGATTAGTAACAGTATTATTTAAGTTGTCCCCGTTTTTTAAGTTGCCTATCCCTGAACTACTTGTTACTGTTGATTGAAGATACTAGTTACTAGATGGTCACTAGTTTTGATGTAAACTTTGTCGCTTCAGTAATTGCGTACTGTGAGAGTCAAATGTAGTTAACTTGAGTACAATAAGAGACGACTTAAGTTTCAGTAACTAGATAGTTACTAGTACTTAGTTATTGTGGACTGAAATCACTCGATACTGGTAACTAGTTAGTAAAGTCTGGTAACTAGACGGGGATACAGAACTTTGTCGTCACAGTGAATATGAGCAGGTGTGTGTGCTTGTTTCAAATGTCACCTAAACTGCTAAAATTTGCTTATGCTGCCACCCTTTGGTCAAAACATGTAACTGCAACATGGATAATACAATGTTTAACTTGGAGCAGACAAAGGTTGATTTTTGAAGGATGGTAAATGAGTGCGTGCTGCTGCAAAGCTTTTTGGCCTGTTAGTCGCATAATGTTAGCATTTTGTTAGCATTGTTTTTTTAGCATTCTGTCAACTACAGATATCATTCGAGCTTAGAACTAGTTTTCGCCGCGACAAGTTGAAAGTTTGTCACTTCACTATGGTGTGAATATTTCAAAACAAACTGTGTGTGTGTGCGTGTGTGTGTGTGTGTGTGGTGTGCGTGTGTGCGTGCGTGCGTGCGTGCGTGCGTGTCACCTGAGGCTCAATTAGTGAAGTTGCGAAAGCCCGGAGGGAGCACAGGTGGGAAAAACAAGCCACCGTCTCTGGAGTGACTCTCTGACACATTTGTTTGTCTCCTTTAATGACTCGCTTCTTCACCACAATATATATATATATATATATATATATATATATTTTTTTTTTTTTTTTTAAATAAATATTGTTGATGATATATCAAGTCAGCAGCAGCTGCTTATTAATCTTTAAAATAAGTATTTAAATTGCAATTGATTTATAATTCATTTAACTATAATATAATCAAAGAATTATTTAAATTCGGGGGGGGGAAATATAGTGTATGTCAACATATTTTTCTATATATTTTTCATTATTTACAAACAAAATCAATCCACCAATTTTGTTTGTGTGAAATAAATAAAAATTATTTACTGTATGTGTACAATTGTTTATTTTACAAATATATTTTTATTGTTATAACAAATTAATGATCCACTTATTCAACAAAATAAATACAAAATGTTCAATATACAAAACTGTAAGCATACAAAATATTTCAGTAATATTTTTAGTTTCCAATTTATAATAAATCAATTTACAAATGATTCAGTAAGTGTTTATTCGTGCACATTTCTCACAAATATTTGCATTTACATTTTTTACAAATTAACCCATTATTTCCCAAATATTCAATATACCGTTTATGTATAGAAATATTTAACAAATATTTTTAGTTTTCAATTTACAATAAGGCGGCACAGTGAACGACTGGTTAGCACATCTGCCTCGCAGTTCCGAGGAACCGGGTTCAAATCCAAATTAATTGAAGACTCTAAATTGCCTGTACGTGTGAATGGTTGTTTGTGCCCTGTGATTGGCTGACATTTCTATGACATTTATCTATCCAAACAACAAAGGTTCAACAGTTATCATTTGTGAATTTGAGTTATAAAAATACACATTTTCATATCTGTTTGAATATAAATGTAACAAGTTTCAATACATTTTCTTAGGAGACTATAATACAACCAAAATAAAAAAAATATAATGAACTAAAACACTAGATGGTCACTTCATTAGGTACGCCATCCAAACATGAATCATTTTCACTTCTGATGAAAGATGTTTATTATGGTGCCTGCCGTTTCTAATATTAGTGTTTGGAGCGTGTCACAATATTACTAACAGCTCACAGTGCACTTGCAAATCTCTCTGGGAAAGCTAATTATTAATGATAACTCCTAATAATAAGTCCCGTGGCATCACAGGCAAGTTTGCCGTCTCGGGTGACCTTTTAAGTGAATTGACAGCATTAAGTGTCACAATTACAATAAACACTTTGGGCCATTCCACTGAATCGCTGCCATTTGAGTCCCCAGGAAATAAAAGTGTGTAAATGCACAATAAAATTAAGTGTAATTTTTACTAAGTAAAATGTCCTGCACATTGATCGGATTTCATATTTAATAACTACAATTTACAAGATGAATTTAAACTACCTTGAACACGAGAGGAAAAAAACAAATAATAATAATAATTTAAATCCTTTAGAATTTCTTTTTTTTTTTTTTTTACAATATTGTGTTACTCCTTATGACAACTATACCTTGAGTTTATTATATTTAAAAAGAACAATTTAGTTTAAATTGACATTTTGGTCATATCAATGGGTTTTTACTCAGTAAACACATTGCCCCCTCTGAAAAATGTGGAATATTCCGCAAGTCACATGGTCCACAGGAAGTCATTCAATTCCTCTGCAGGCCAAAAGTAAGTTCACTTATTTATTTTTCTGTATTGATTATATTTTAAGTATGACTGGGATTGTTAAACTCTTATCACAGTCCTGTTACCTAAAATATTTTTGGAATGTAATTGGTTCATTTTTAAAATAGTTTTTTTTGTTTTTGTTGAATTGTTGTAATGTCCTTTGTGTCAACAAGCTATTAGCATAAATGCTATATGGCTATATTTCATGCAATGTACTTTTAAAAACAAAATAAGTTGCCTGAGTTTAGCCAGTATACATTTTGAGTGTGTGTATGATCAGACTTTGAGTTGAAAAACGACAGAAATGTGAGATTATTTTGGGAGCGTTACAAGAGGCAAATGGCACCAATTTGTTTTTTTACACATTGTGACGGTAGCATGTATCAGATTTTAAGTTTCGTTCAACAATGTGCGTCAATGACAAATTGAGTAACTACACACAAGCGTATTTGAAGTGCCTTGTGAGCATCAGTCATTACTTGTTTCACCAGAATGAGTTTTTTTTTGTTTGTTGGGATGTTAATTAGTAAACGTTACCATGTGCCCATCGCTAATTCAGCAGCAATCCGTCACTGAAAGTGGCGCGCTTTGTCTTTCAGAATAAGGGCATAATACAACAAGTATGTTAACTGTGCAAATGCTGCTAACTTAACAGCATTCTTCATAGATATCATTTGTAAGTGTGCTCATTTGATTATTGTTGTTGTTGTTTATCTTGTATTTGGGTTCACTTACCAGTCTGTATTTGGATATAATTTCTCGCTTAAACCCCCAACACACAAATGAACGCAGTAGCACACACTCGGAAGTGCGACGCCCCAAAGCATATTTATTTTTATTTTGTGGTTCTTTGTATTTATATTTTAAAAGAAAAATGTTATTTACATCCTCCTGATATATTTGCTTTGGATTCATGTTTTGTCTTATTCAACCATTTGATTTATGTCAAAATGAAAATTTATTTCAGTTTGTATTTTTGTTGGTTGTTTTAGCAGAAAATGACGTGTCTTTTCAAATATTGCAGTATTATCGCATGTGGCCTGAGTCAACTCGATGAAGGGACCTTTGACTTATTGAAAAAAATGTTTCACAGCCCTTTAGGGTTTGTATTTGAGGACCCTTGCCCTCAGACTGACCGAACTGCAACACTAACCCTCGTTCAAAGCCTATACTCACCTATCGCTGTAGATGGGAATCAAAAACCGGTTCATTTCTAGAACCCCTTCCCAATAATTCAATTCCTAGGAATCATTTGTTAGCTCGCCTGAAGACTCCGCGATATATAATAAATTAATAAAGTTGAGTTGAGAATTTCCCAAGGTGCGCTGATATCTTGAAAGGTACGCAAAAAACTGCATTGTGTTTTTTGGTTTCTTGACATACTTTAATCGTGTCACGGTCCTGAAAAAGCACAATGAAATGACGAGGTTCCTGCCGCTCGACCAGGTGAGGATGACGCACCGCTTCATGTTGTCGCTGATCCTGAGCTTCTGGCTGCTGGTGGCGGTGGCCACGGGCCTGCTGACCCGACTGTCCTTCTGCAAGTCGGTGGTGATCAACAGCTACTTCTGCGACCACGGCCAGATCTACCGGCTGGCCTGCAACAGCCACTACCCCAACTACGTGGTGAGCTGCGTGTACCCGGCGGTGATCTTCTGGCTGCCGCTGGCCTTCATCCTGCTCAGCTACGCGGCCATCGGCTGCACCCTGGCCAAGGTGGCCGCCGTCCGGGACCGCCTCAAGGCCTTCCGCACCTCCGTCGCCCACCTCTCGCTGGTGGCCATCTACTTCATCCCGCTGCTCATCACCTTCACGCTGATGGAGAACATCCACCCGGACGGCCGCATCGTCATCCTGTCGCTCACCTCCGTCTTCCCGCCCGTGCTCAACCCCGTCATATACACGCTGCAGACGCAAGAGATTAAAGAGTCGCTGAGCAGGCTCATCAGGAGCACCCGACACAGCAAACACGTCAGACCCTCAAAAGTTGTGGACGGTGCTCCAATAGGACGTGCAGTCACAACTCCACTTACGAGCGACCCGACTCACGAGTTTTCCGAGATGCGCAGCGTCGCTCGGCCGATTCTTTGCGATACGCGCGCTACACGGCGGCGACTCAACTCAATTTGGGAGAAAGTGAACAACTCTTCGAAAAAGAAGCTTGAAGCTGTTTATTGCCACTCCCAGTTAAAATACACTGTCAAACAAAACAAAAATAGAGATTTACACATTGTGTGTTTAATGCCTGAAAGTCCGCTAGCTTAATGCTAACACACAATGAAAAAAGCCATAGAAGGGCTAACGTGGATGCTGCGGTAGTTATAATGCTTCAAGTTTAAGCAATGCATATTTGAACACAAATGGTAGCAACACTTGTAGACAGACAACATAATATTCACAGGCATTTATTCTTTATCCTCTGTGAAGAATGACTAATATTACTGCATCTTACTGAGCAGTTGTGTGAGCATCTTCTTTGTTTATATCTGGATGTATATTACTACTGCATGAATTCCAGAAATGATCCAGTTTAAACATTTGTTGTTGGTACATTGAACATGTATCTACACTGATAACATTAAATCAGATTTGTTGATTGTGTTTGTGGTATGTTCAGACATACGTACATATCTGTCCGATCTTCATTTAATCTTCTACTCGAAGTGTTTTCAGGGTTAGAAGGTGCACAACCAAGTATGGTTCAGACCTGGTCCAGATTACGCATTTATACACAGTGAGCATTTTTTCGACATTGATCATTTTGATTGTGTTTGCAGGCTCTGAAGGTCTCGCGTAAAATCAAATTGAATACAGACCTGATCCTCTGGTCAAGATCTATTGCCGGGTGGGTGTGATCTTAGGTGGACGTGGTCTTGCCCGTCCGCCGGCCCTGGCTTAAGTGTTCCTGCCGTGCCTTGTGGTAGTCGCGCATGCATTTTTTGAAGGCCCCCACGTGGCTCTGGCACGCTCGCCAGTCCTGATGCTCGGCCATGCAGTCCTGCAGCGCCTCGTGCAGATCAGCGCAGCCCGTGCGTGAGATCATTTGCTCCACGGGGTCTTCGGCTTCTCCGTCGTCATCGCTGGCGCCCGGCATCTTCTTCGCGCTTCGGTCGTGAGGAGAGGGTGATGTCATTCTGTGCAGAAATGTCACATGTTGAATATTTCTTTCAGTTTAATAATGCCATTTATGTCTAACTTCCTCTTGTGTTAGTTATTTAATGTCATCCATGATTATATGGTTAACTGTTAACAATTTATCATACAATGTGTTCCAAATGTGGTGAACAATAACTGCCGAGGTGATTGATTGACGTAACTTGATTGATTGACTTTTAGAAGTCACCTTACGTCCGCCATTTGTTTGTTCGTTAAATGCATATTTCCTTACCTGTTATCTTTTCCCTGATTGGCTCCGTGTTTCCAGTAATCGAAGGGGAAAAAACATAAACACACAATCGTGAACCTTTAATAAGAATAACATACATTAAAAACCAGAAGAGAAAAAAAATGGATTATGGTTTACGGGTTACAGGGGGACACATTTAAGCGTAGGACCGGGTGTAACTGTCAAATCTTTCCTACGCACGTGTGTATACTCAGTAAAATGCTCACAATATCAAAATATGCAGTGTTGTGATTTCGGCTGTACATAATACGTTGATAATATATTTCATATTATTTTAGTTAAATAAAGGTGTTTTCTGGGTTGTCTTTGTGAAGAAACAAGTTCGAGACCTGGTGCAGCAGTCAACTAGTTCCCCTGAAGCACGGCCGCTTCCTTCAATGCGAATTACAATTTTACAGGTACTATACTGCAAACAAGAGTTAACAAGAGCTCATAATATAATAGAATTAGTTCAGTATGGAGAAGCCGAGGCTTTCTGAAGCATTGAATCACTCTTATTGGCCTAATATGATTCGCTGCTTTTAGCATTTGACGCACTCAAAAAGCGCGCCATCTGTTGGCTAAACCTGCGTATTGCTTTTCAAGGGAAAGCTTTTTTTCATGCCTTTCACGTGTCTCATTAGGTGTTCAATAAACACTATCTGTTCAATCATTGTATTCTTCCGTAGCTAAATGTTCTAAAGTGATTATTATATAGTTATATCGAGTGTTGCTACTATTGCATGTATGTTTGGTACGTAAGCAGTTTTCCTTTGAACATTTGTGCCTTTGTTGTAAAGCTCTTAGCTCTTCCACGGTGAGGTAGGTCGTGTGAAGTTATTGCTCCATTCTTAGAACAGCATAATATCTGTTTGTTGATCCTGCATGTGATCTTACTCCTGCAAACAGAGGGTAAATCTGCAAAGTATTTTTATTTTTAAAGACTCATAAGTGTTTGTCGTTCTTTTGAAGGTGACTGTGGAAGTAAACTGCTTGCGGAACAGGGACTTTGTTTGCACTTGCATAGCATCAAACTCGCCAAAGATGTGAGAAACATAACTGAGGTTACAGTCCATTTTTGATCGTGATTTTGATGATTAAAAATCCATTCCTGGCGCTTAATTAGCATAGGCCGGTCCTTTTTAGAGAAACACCATCTGGACCATCGGACAAAACAATTGGGCAACTGAGCTAAAATTCTGAAAATAGCTCCAAAAGTATTGAAAGAGGGGCACAATAGGATTTTTTGGGGGAGCTACTACCCTGTGACAAACACTGTTAACTTACGTATCCTTAAGTTGTTCATTTTTCCAGTTCGCTATTTATGGCTAATGAATATTATCCCAAGTCCTTTTGACCACTGAATGTTCTTTCTGTAGAAGTAGTCTTTCTATGCAATGTTGTGTTGTGAATTGTGAAATAACGTAGAATACACGTTAATACAACCTTGTGTCGACTAAATCGTTGTCTGTTCCACGATACTATGCTCTGATAACCTGCAGAAATTAAGGTGGGCTACCTCTGTAAATATGTTCAAATCTCGACCAAAGATTTATTTTTGCACTTTGCATTTAGTTATTACCCCCGCCATCTGGATTTTGGCCTGTTTTACTGCCGTTTCTGCCCCCTGCCCTCCTGCTTGGAGAGGGCCAAACCCTGGCCTTTGCTTAAACCCCATTAATCTCATTTTTGTGTTAAAATGAAGAGCAGAGCGCAGCAAACGTGCTGATTAAAAGTCGTTGGTGTCCAGAAAACAAGAATTCCAGTGGATGACATCTTAAAAGTGGATGTGTTGTACCTAATGAGGTCTCCAGCGAGTGTTGTGTTGTATGCAAATGTCCACCTGGGGGCAGCACTCAGCTATTGAGGAAACGTGCAAAGGAAAAGTGCTTGTGCATGCAGACTTGAGGTCATCACTGATTCATAGTGCCCAACATCCTTAAAAAAACTATCTGTATATCAAATCAATCATAACAATTATTGATCCTCATTAGCAGGAAAGATTGCGTAATAAAAATCGATCTTCCCAGACATGATGCTAATGCGGCTCGCTAATTAGCCTGCGGCGTGTGCATCACTAGACACTTGATTAGGCACAACAACTGCATTAGTCTTGTGATAACTTTTTTTCTGTGTGTGATGGGGGCTCTCATTGGGCGACCCTTGTAAACTCAAATGAAGTCTTAATGAAGTACGATGATGATCCAGGACAAATGTACAAAGGATTAAGAAGACAAAAGAAGCTCCCAAGAGGCTTGCATGGAAAAAAAACAAAACAAATCCACCAGGTCACCTACAAAACTGCGACTCCTCAGGCCAAATTGAGACAGAATGAAAATTCCATCCAAAGTCACCGAAAAACTTTAGAGTCAATGTTGGTAAGGTTTGACCTGAGGTATGTTCTTCTTTGCATTTAAAATGTTTTAAATTGATTAGCTCATTCACTGCCGTGGATGTTTATATTCAACTGGAATCCAAACGTTTACTGCCACCGACGTATATATTTGTAATATTTGTTTCAATGGGTGGGTTTGGAATAGCGTCTCTCCCATTTTGTCTGTGAAATTCAGGTTCGTGAAACACCGTAATGATTAACAGATTCCCGTAGATGGCGGCGTTGTATCGCTTTGGATTTGAGATCAGCACAGCTTTTGAGTAGAAGCTAAAGATTCGGCAGTGAATCGCTCCTCGATACGTTTCTTCGTTGTATATCTGTAAATAAAGGATAATTGTGCCTTCAAAAGTCCTTTTCTTCAAGTGCCACATAAACCAAAAGTGTCACTGTTATGCTTGACAAAAAGCTTGCTTTTGCTGATTTTTGATCAGAAACACTCTTTCTTGTGAAAGAAGAAGCGAGTGGATTGTTTCTTTTGGTAAGTGGGTTGCTTATATTGTCACACAACATAATAATATAGTATTGTGTGGATCTTGAAAAGTCAGTCCAGATAGTCTAAAACTGTTGGCAATATTGGGGACGCTGCTTTGAAAATGGCTCCCAGTGATCATGTTTACGTACATGTTTTTTTTTTTTTCATTTATTCTCACATTATCGGTTAAAAAGTAAAAGCAATCTATTTTATTATGATATTGTATTTTAGGCCACAGGGTCCGCAATTTAACTCATTTTGATTCCCAATGTTCGATAACGACCATGTGTGCTCTTGGTTTAACTCTTTTCCTCCATGACACCAACAACTTTTTAATCAGCACATTTGCTGCCCTCCGCTCTTAATTACAACGTAAAGATGCGATTAACGAGGCTTAAGCGTGAACCGGAGCTTTTGTTGGTTTGTACACAAGGTCAGACGCCTCCACGTGGGCTCTCTAGTTCGCTACGAGCACAAACAGACTGAAGGGTAGTGTACCCAATGATGTCAGGAGAACCGCAGAAGAGGTGGCAGAGACAAAGAGGGTCTGCCTCACAGTTCTGAGGACCCGGGTTCAAATCCGACTTCGCCTGTGTGGAGTTTGCATGTTCTCCCCGTGCCTGCGTGGCTTTTCTCCGGGCACTCCGGTTTCCTCCCACATCCCAAAAACATGCATGCTAGGTTGATTGACAACTCTAAATTGCCCGTAGGTGTGAACGTGAGTGCGAATGGTCGTCTGTTTGTATGTGCCCTGCGATTGGCTGGCGACCAGTTCAGGGTGTACCCCGCCTCCTGCCCGATGATAGCTGGGATAGGCTCCAGCACGCCCGCGACCCAGAAAATGGATGGATGGAATATAAAATTATAGGATTAGCTATTGCAAAATATGATGAGAAATTATCACTTATAAAAATACAAATATTCAAATGGATCATTATAGCAAATATAAATATTAAAAACATGAATATTGAAAGGAAACTTGGGGAATAACATATATATATTTTTTAACAGGGCAAACATTTTAAAATATCAGTTCAAATTTGTACCTTATTCATGAATTGGTAGATTGGATATTTTTAAATGTAATTTTTGTTTTAAGTGTTAGAATTTAATTGTTACATACTCCACCTAAAGTTGAAATGAATAATAATTTTTTTTTTTTTTTTAAAGTAGTGACCACATGTCCTTTAAAGGAGTCGTCCATCTGAAGTTGAAATTAAAACACGAATTTTGATCGAAGTCGCCATTTTCCTCGATGGCGTGCTTGAGCGTCAATGTCATCTTTGCGGACCTGGCAGGGCAGCGGCGGCGCTCCAATTAAAACGGTGAAATATGCAAATGACTTCGTGCACGTGTGTGTGTTAAGTCCATTAGTTCACGTGCGAGGGTGCGTGTATGAGCGTGAGCGTGTGTATCCTTCGCTGAGATGAAGGTTACACCATCGTCGTCGTCGTCATGGGAAACGCGTCAGCAACTGTAAAGAGTGCATCGATTGCACACACACGTACGCGCGCACACTACTGAAATGCTCTCACAACATACTGAAATATGTGTATCAGTAGTGTGCGTGAGTGTGTGTGTGTAAGTTTCAGCCATTTGTCCGCGTGTCAGTACGACGTAAGTGTGAGAGCGTTACAATTTTGATAGCATCTGTTTGAGAGCGTTTCAGTATTGTGCAAGACTGTTTCAGTTGTCCATGTGTGAGAGTGTTTCAGTAGTGTGTATGTGTGTTTCAGTAGTGTGCAAGAGTGTTTCAGTTGTCCATGTCTGAGAGCGTTACAGTAGTGTGTGTGTGTGTGTGTATTACTGTTTCAGTCGTGTGCAAGAATGTTTCAGTTGCACACGTGTGAGAGTGTTTCAGTCGTGTGTGTGTGTGTGTGTGTGTGTGTGTTTCAGTAGTGTGAAAATGTTTCAGTTGTCCATGTGTGAGCCTTTCAGTAGTGCGCGTGTATTAGTGTTTCAGTAGCGTGTGTGTTTCACATGTGTGAGAGAGTTTAAGTCGTGTTCATGTGCGTGTGTTTCAGTAGTGTGCAAGAGTGTTTCAGTTGTCCATGCGTGAGAGCGTTTCAGTGTGTTTCAGTAGTGTGCAAGAATGTTTCATTTGCACATGTGTGAGAGTGTTTCATTAGTTTGTGTGTGCGTGTGAGTGTTTCAGTTGAACATGTGTGAGAGCGTTTCAGTCGCATTCTCACGAGAGTGTTTTAGGCGTGTGTGCGATACCGCATTTGAGTAGTTTTGGTGCATGTGAGATGTTATAAGTGTGTGTGATTGTGTGTGTGTGTGTGTGTGAGCGTTTCGTTCGCGTGCACGAGTGTTGGAGGCAATATTTTGCTGGAATCAAATTTTGCTTGAGCCTAATTTAAAATGAGCGACAGTGCCACCCAGTGGCCATGTTTTTTTCGTCTAAAGAGTAAGAAACGTTTTTATGTCTATGTGAGCGCGTTGGCATTGATTCTTAATAAATGTTGAATGTGGATATCGTCGGCCTTTATTAGTTAGGGAGGAAAGACTGACGAAGCGTTTCAGTTGTATTTGAGAGCATTTCAGTTGTGTTTATGTAAACATTTTGGTTGTGTGTGAGTGTAATGATAGATGTGTGCTGTGTTAGCATTTAGCACTTTTATGACTTGAGTGGTGTCATCACCTGTTAATGGAAGAAAACAAGCATTTTCACTCTCGTTTAGCCTCCTGAGAGCACTTTGACGTGACACTTTTTATTTTTCATGTGAGAACCAGTAAAAAGGGGTTATGCTAAGCGGCTAATGCTAACACTGAGTTCCCATTGAATTTGAATGTGAAAACGCCCGTGATGTGGACACTGCAAAATCTTGTACTCGATCATCTCGTTAAGGTCGATTTTTGACTCGAACATCACTTTAATGGCATATTTACAAAGCATATTTACAAACGAGCATGCGGGAGTAAAAGTCCACTTGTCTTGTTTTCTTTTTTTGTCACATGCTAATTGTTTCTCTCTTGAAAGCATAACTATTGCCATGTTCATAATTGTTGATGTTGTAAGGCAGGCTGTACAAACGTGATGGATTTGTTGGCTTTTGATCTTAAATATATTTGCCACCTACATCTCAGCTTCTGTGCTACAGACAAAGCCTGACAAAGCAAGGTTATTATTATTATGAATACACGTCACGGGAGGAGTGGGAGGGGCTTAATTGCAGCTACATTAGACAGATTTATTAACGTGCACACAAAATGCTAATTTGTGGCCACAAAACACTAATTCGTGCCAATGAATTAGGAACAGTGCAACCCAGGACAGAGCCCTCCCGCAAGCAACCGGAATGAAGCTCCTCCCCTCGCTTCAACATAGTTCCTTGGCACCAGTATGCCACAATATTGCGTCAAAGCAATACTTTAGAATTCTTCGGCCTGAACCCAAAGTCAGTGAATAGGCAAATTAGTTTTGAGCAAATAATGGAGGATAGGTTGCAAAATAAAATAAAAAAAATCTGCCATTAGGCAGCGTCGCGAGTAATAAATCGTATTCCGTGCGCATATCATCATCATTCCTCGACTGCTGCTGGGTCAGCAAATCAAGTGCACCTTCTTTGAACATTGCCGTTTGTTATGCTCCATTTGCTGACCCGGACCTCCAAGTTGTTCATGGCTATATTTTTGCGGCCTCAATTTGTCGTATTATTGGCACCATTTTGTGGCCACAAATAAGTATTCTGTGAGCATGTAATATTTATTTGCCCTCAAAAATTTATATTGTGGCCACAAATTACAATTTTGTGCACAATGTGATGCCTGTTTCATAACTAAAAATGTGTATTTCATTCGCCCGTTTTACCTGTTTTGTGCCCTCAAAATGGTCTGTCACCATTATTTGTTATATTGTGGCCTTAAATGACAGTTTTGTGACCACAATTGCATTTCCTACGCACGCCGTACCAATTGTGTGACCACAAATGAGTATATTGTGGCCACAAAATATAAATTTGAAGCCAGAACTTCATATTTTGTGGCCACAATTATTTCGAACGGACGTTAAACCCATTTTGTGGCCCCAAACTGGTATATTGTGACCAAGATTTAGTACTGTAATCTCGTTTATCCCGGGGGCTAGGTGCCACACCACCCCGCAATAGGTGAAATGTGGAAGTAGCGACCACATTTTTAAAAAACTTTATACAAATTTTATAGCCATTATGAACCTCCCCAGATAAATTAATCTTGCCCACTCCTAACCCATACCATCCTCTTGTAAACACTTTTTGTATTCTTACCTTTTAATCTCTTTAACATACAGTAGTACACTATGTACATTTTATTCCTTATGTTTTAAGTATTTCTATTCTTTTTTTTTACAGTTTTGTTTAGGCTAGGAAGCGTTTATTTTACCGTTAAAAATCACAACATCTACTCAATTTCATTATATGGCAGCATATGTGTGATATGAGTATGGGGGGGGGGGGAAACAATCTGCATTGCACTAAATCCGAACATTAGCTGCACTGTATTTTGTGGGTTTAAATTAGTATTTTGTTGCCACAATTTAGTCTTTTGTGGAGATAATTTGTATTGTTAGCATGTTGTACCTATTTTATGGTCACAATTAGCATTTCATGCACACATTATTGTCATTTTGTGACCCCAATTTAGTATTTTGTTTGCATGTTACAGTATACGCATTTCATGGCCAGAAATGATAGTACAGTAGTATAAAGTATTAGTGAAGACTGTCAGTCTTCAGTCTTTGGCTGTGCGAGAAGGTTTTTGCGGTTTTGGCAGTCAGACGGCCACATTGGCGAGCCGCGGGTCCGAGTCCTGCTCGTAGCGGTAGTGGTAGATCTCCATCTGGTCCCGGCAGGCCTCGCGGATGTTTGTGACCCAGCGCTTGATACCGCCCCGGTTCAGGTACAGTACCATGAGGAACACCAGTCCGATCAGGGCCAGCACAATGCCCAGGAACACGTAGGAGACCGCCTCCAGGTTCTCGTTCAGACAGTCCACGTCTTCGGCGCGCAGCCGCTCCACCGGGACCCCGCGCCGGGCCTCGGGTTCGGCGCAGCGCAGCAGCGAGGCGTCGGCGCACTGCGAGCCGTTCTTCAGCCACCAGTAGAACACCTCTAGCTCGCACGTGCAGCGGAACGGGTTCTGCGCCAGGTAGACCCGGACGCGCCTGTGTTGCTCCAGGCTGCTCGTGTTCTCCCGGCCCAGACTCTGGATGGAGTTGTTGACCAGAACCAGCTGGTGCAGGTGCCTGAACGCGTCCAGCCCGGTCAGGGGGACGCTCCTGAGCCGGTTCCCCGCCAGCTCCAGCCGGTGGAGGCTGCGCAGGTCGCCGGCGGCGAGCGCGGCCGAGAGCTGCGAGGCCGCCTCGGGCACGATGGACTCGTTGAGACATAGAGTGCGGAGTTCCCACAGGCCCTTGAACGCACCGTCGGACATGCGCTCCACGCGGTTGTGGCTCAGGTCGAGCACGCGCAGGTGCGGGAATCCCGCGAAGGCGTCCGACTGGACCGCGCTGATCATGTTGGCGGAGAGAGACAGCGTGCCCGCCGCGTCCAACGCGCTGCCGTTGGCCGTGAACGCACCGCGCCGCAGCGTCGTCACGTTCCTGCCGTGCAGGATCAGCGTGGACGTCCACGCCGGGACGCGCGCCGGCGCACCCGACGCTGCGCTGTCGCGGCCGCAGCTCACCGTGCCGGAGTCCCGGGTGCACGCGCACGCCGGCGGGCACGCGTCTTCCGCGCACGCCACGAAGGCTGCCCAGCCGCACCACCACCACCACCACCGCCGCCGCACGCAGGCGCGCGTCCGCATCTCTGCTCTCGTGTGAGCGTCCGCGCGCCGAGCGTCGGCACTTATCTGCTCCCTCGTGCACGCGCACCCCGCCACCCCAGCTCCTCATCAGCGCGTGCGTGTCGCCTTCACGGGGGCACGGCACACGGGAGACGTGCACGCGCGTGCCCACAGCAGGTCTTGTAGACTGCGCGCCCGACCTCATTTTCAGGTTAACTTGCAAAATGCGGGGCTGTTTGTTGCTCAAAGTTGCCCAACGACGTCGCAGCGCGTGTGCTGACGTCGCAGCGTAATTACGTAGAGCAAACCGTCAATCACTCTTTTGTTGACAACAAATGTTCCCTTTGTCAAACTGAACCTAAAAGTGCCTCGTTTGTTTTATGGCTGCTCGATTAATGCTACATTCTGGGAAGAACGAAATGCCTTGCAAAACCAAATGGATTATTACATCTGTCGAGGGGAAAAATGTCACTCTTTGAGTCAAAAGATTAAAAAAAACTAACAAAAAAACTTATTCACTTTTATATTTTGTTTGGGAAGTTTCACAATCCCAAATCAAAGTTTGCCTTCGTGTTTTATTTATTTCATTTATTAGTTTTAAATAAAGCTATTGGTCGATTTATGAATTTGCTGTTTCCGATTTTATGTTGTTCATTTGAGCTCTGATGGGGGGGGGGGAATTAAAATAAATCATGGGTTACTCACAAGTTGCTCAGTACTTTTTTCACTTATTATTCACTTATTTATTCTTGGATAATTATTTGGACTACCTTTACTTGAGTCATAGTATTCTAAAAGTATTCAGTACTCTACCCACCTCTGGTAAGTAAGAATTATATTGAGATTAAATTGTTGATCATGACATGTTTCAATTTGTAAACCTGATACTGTATTAAGGTTTGTTTTATTCATATTTTAACTGCAGTGACCCCCCCCCTCCCCAGTTTATCGCGGATTGTATGTTCAAATGTGACTTAGACATTTTCCATTTTTATTCACCACGACAAAACAGTTCCCAGGTGTTGTTTCATGCTTTCGTCAGTACTCCAAGGATCAGCAATTTTATTTATTAATTTTTTAAAATTTTTTATTTTGAATTCCAGCGAGCGCCCACAGAGATTCAACTGCACGATCCCGTGCCGCATTTCATCACCAAACACCGAAATACTGTACAATTGTCAGTTAATTTAACGACTTGACATGGGAGATACAGCAAACTCGACTTGCTGAATTTCTTTATTCCCCCTCCCTCAGTAATTTGGGACTTGCTTGAAACTTGAAATCCAGTTCTGACTTCCTCGCCCCACCTTTGCTTGTGAATGACTGAGCAATTCAGGGAAGCTCCTTTTCTACCCAATCATGGCACCCACCCGTGCCCAATGAGCCTGTTCACCTGTGGGATGTTCCAAACCGGTGTTCGATGACCAGCCCTCAACTTTCTCAGTCTTTTTTTTCCCTTCTTTTTAGATAACGAACGATGCTGACGAAAATCATCGTTCGTTACCCAAAAATTTGACACCCTTAACAAAGACGTTGTTGTAACGCTTAATGCCACCTGAAACATTGCCTGCACAGATTTGAGCATTTCTATTGGTATGTCGTCTGTGTCGTCCGATGGCAAAACTTGAGATCCGAGAAGCTTTTCTACCTTGGAGCTTTACTGTCGTATTCACGAGAGGACGGAAGGAACAACAAGCTTCGGCTGACTTTTGACTTTATTTACCTTGTTGCTGCAGAGATTCCACAAAGATTAGCATCCAATTATTGTCTGACAACAACCACAACCATTTCATTGTCTTTGTGAGTCCCCCCCCCCCCCCCCCCCCCCCCAAAAAAAAAGAGACAAAAAAAGGTGAAATGACACCTTAATTTTGTTCGGCAAGTACATTGTCTACACACCCCTGTTTGAAAGCCAGGACCGTAACAGGATGTTCAAAATCCATGGGGGAAAAAGTATTATACTGGTCTTTAAAAAAAAAATAATAATAAATTGGGGGGGCTTGGTTTGCTGTCTATAATTTTGAACAGTTCCAAATGTCACTGTGTCGATTTAAAAAAAAAAAAAAAAACTTTACACCTCTGTGAGAAAGCTAAAACTGTCAGGAAAAGCCTACTGGAACATCTGAACTTCATTTGGGCTTAATCGGAGGCACTTTAAATGGTGGCAGGACTCCCATTTAAAGTTACTGTAATTGTGATCTAGCGAGCAAGGGTTCTCAAAGTGTGGTGTGCTTCCTCTTGTGGTACACAGATGGATCACTGCCTCGGTACAGTTCAGTTGTATTTAAATTTGCTTTTAATCTTTAGGAAATGTGTAACTTTTATTTTGGCACAACTTACTGTTATGTGCAATCCTCTTTAAATGTATTATTATTTTTTATACTTTTTAAAATTGTTCCTAATATTTAAAAACGGTGTTAATATTCATGATTAAAACATTTTTGAGTAATAAAACCTCACTGGCCAACTGCGCTACTATATTTTGATGTTTGTCATGACTGGGATACTTGGAAGGATTTTTTTTGTGTATTTGACAACCACTGTTACGGACAATTGTATTTTGTGTGGCAATAGAATTTTATATATATATATATATATATATTTTGTGCATGTACGGGGTGGATGTAGTGTTGGCGTGGGGTCTCGGTCCACTGTGTACACACACAAGGTCGTGTGGAGTAAGATAAGGACGTGCGTTGGTGTGTCTGGATGCTTGCGATAAGCTCCATAAAACACCATCGAGCGCCGTAAAGCCTGTGGCGTGACGGCACCTCGTTGTGCCGTGTCCAAACACACAAGGACCACCTCTCGGGGTCTCAGCTGATTTAGTAGCCCCCGCCCGCGTCATCACTGCGGCCTGCAACTTGACGCTCGGCCGCTTCATTGATTTCCTCAGCAAAGGCTGCCGGGTAACAGCCGTGACCTTGGCCGTGATGTCTGGAGGCGCTGGTCCACTTTTGCTGGCTAAGCGCCATATTCTCACGTTTGCGTGCAAGTCGTTTATCGCGTGCTTTTCGTTGACGTGTATTCTCCCGTCGAGACTTCTGATACATCCACCTAAACTGGGAATGAACGCAGAAACTGCAAAGAGGCGTGATTATGGAAATTAGGATTTCTTTTGCCATTGAAGTCTTTGCAAAAGATAAAACTTTACACTCACACTTTAAAACCTTTGCCGCCATTTTACGGCATCTGTCGACAATTACAAACATTTTGGTGGGCATCAATTCCGCACAAATTTGTGCCAGGGTTCGGTCCCTATCGCTGTATACCTTTTCATAATTCTACTTTATAATCCGTGGTATACCTGTATCGTTATTCCCTATATTTATTACCATACTCTATATTATTACGATATCTTGTTATACTTCAGAGCATTATTCTTTATTTATAGGTAGGTCATATTACTGTACATCATTATACCTTATATTCATTACATACATTGCTTATTATACCTTATCATGATCATTAGTATACCATATATCATGAGTATACTGTACCTTCAAATCATTATTATGCCATAAGTAATTATTACTGCTTCATTATCTCATAATTAAACCTTTTATTAACTTCATAGTAATTTTTCCTTGGATCATTATGCCCCATCCTTATTTTAAATAATTTGAAATATTCCATGGGATATTTTATTTATTGGGCACTGATGATGAAGTTAATTTTAGCTCCACATCCTTTAAAAAAAAAAAAAAAAAAGTGTCATGCTAATAAATTGTAGATCTGCTTCTCCTCGTCGATCTCCGCAAATGTTCCTTCACTAATGGCCGAGTATTTTCAGCAACGTGAACGATGCGCTGCCCGTCGTACTTCATCACACTATACAGGCCTGCGACATTGCCGGCGTCGGCGCGGGGCGTTCAAGGACGCTCGGCGTGGCTGTGGTGTCACATCTAAACACGTTCCTGTATGCCACCGCCACGTTGCGGGACAACGACAAGTACCGCTGAGTTCAGCCTAATGACGAGCGGCGCGCCGACTAGGTATTGATTGACATGTCGCATTAGCATTCAGTCATGGTTAGCCTTTAGCATGGTTTAGCATAAATGAACTTGTCAATCAATCAGTGACATCAGAAACAAGCTAACAACCGTTCGCTGTGTATAGGGCTCTATACATATATATTCAGCCCGATAATAGCGTTTTGCATTACATTATGGCATTAAGCTAGTTGACTTAAAGTGAAATTAAATGGTTTGGAACAGTTTGGTGTTTCAATACGCAATGTTTGTTTTTTTCGGTTTTATAGTAAACTTCAACTGGGAGTGATAAATGTATTTATATGGTCTCAATATCTTCGATTTTTGGTTACTGCCGGTAGGTGTGGAACATATATAAACGGGGGTTCACCGTCCATCCGAATTAGTCAGCGCTAGTAAATAAAACAAGGCGTTTTCTTGCTACTGCCCGGCGCGAAGCAGTTGGAGTGGAAGGAAAAATCCTCGCTCAATCTGCACTTTGGAACTCGATCCGGTTCCAGGCGTCGTCTAAAAGCGATCGGCCGCCGTCTCCGGTCTCGCGCTGACTGGGCCGCGTGTCACCGATACGTTTGTGCAACCCCGCCGCCGCATCGGCGTTTTGTCATCAGAGCCGCTGAGAGAAACTAAGGGCTAAGAGGGCACCCCAGAATGGAGGACTTTGTACAGGCAGCAACAAAAATGTGACATCTCCATTTTTTTTTTTTTTTTTTTTGTGAATTTGTTTTTTAAAATTGATTACTGGTTCCGCGTTGAAGCTAATAAAGTGGTTATTTGAGATACAAATTTAATTGTAATTTCAAACACTCAAATCGTAATTCACCTTTCCCCATTGAAATGAATGGAAATATTAATCCCTTCTAGCCTTCTCCCCAAAAATAGCAAAAAAAAAATTTCTTTTAATGAAGAAAAATTGTACTCTAATATTATACTTTATAAAAAAAAATTATATACAGTAATGTCATTAAACAGTTAAAAAGAACTAAACAGTTGTCCCATTTCAATTGAGTGCTGCTGTTTCTGGTGTGTGCCCGCCTTGACAACCTCAGGATAGTATAAGACAGACAGATGGATTGAGATGTCTCAGCTCAGCAGTACGGCACTAATAATAGTCATTCTGCGCAGAGGATAAAGAATATACGACGGAGAGTAGTGTCATCATGCCTGTCTGCGTCTTGCTACACTGTTTGTCATTAGTCGGTCTCTAGTTGGTTTTGGAAATCAAACCTTCATTTTTGCTGAGATTGATGCAGTCATTGTTTGGTTTTGCAGACTTAGGAAATGTAACATCGAACAACGCCGTTTGTCAAAATGGCGCACGACACCTTTTGTGTTTGAACTCTTCAATTGCTCGGTCGTCTACAGAACTTTCAAGTCTGCAAAGCGTATGGGGATGATTTAAAAAGAATCTTCAAGACTTATGAAGCCTCAACGTGACGCGGCTCTTCATAAACGTTCTTCATCCCGCCTGGTGAGATGGGATTTTAACTTTTTATGACGTTCGGAATATTTTCAGCCGAGAGAGATGGAAAATGGAATATTAGATGACGGTCACGACATTATGTATGGAGGCATTATTAAACGGTAGGACAGGACACTAGAGACATGCATGAAGCTTCTGGAATTTTGGGGTCATTGTTGGCAAAATGTTTCGATGGACGACTCCAAGTGGGCATTAGCTAAGAGCTATTGGCCGCGTTTGCCCCGGCGTCCACCCAGATGACTTATTGATGGTGGACGGACAGGCGACACCGTCTCCTGCAGATCCATTTCGAATCCCCGCAAACGCGGCGCCCCTCCCCACCCCACCCATCCTCCATCTTCCTTTCCTTCACCCGCCTTCCCCCGGGAGGCGGTGACGGGTCGTCCGCGTGGTCGTCCGCTCATGCCTTATTCATGCCATATGTTAAGAAGAAGCCGCCGGTGGATACGCGGGGCAGTCGGCTTGAACAAATGGGACGCGATCATCTGTATGATGACGACAAATATCAAATAATCATCATTGCGTGAGCTTTTTGCAAAATCCCAATGGCTGCCGTACAAACATGCAATTGTTTACCTCTGTGAAAACACAATTATTTGCATCGTGATCACAAATCTCCCAATTGTTTACCTCTGTGATCACAAGCATACCGTTGTTGATCCTGTGGTCACACGCAAACAATTGTTACTCAATAATTCAATTATCTCATTATTGCAAACATGCAGTCGTTACATAATTATACACGTTGCAATCACAATCGCATACTTTTGTCTACCTTGTGAACAAGAGCACACAATAGTTTACCACGTGATCGCGAACATTTCTCAATAAAATATTGAAAATATACCTTTTTTTTTTTACTTTTTTCGAGAAAATCTTTTTTTTTCTTTCAATTATCCAACATTTCTGGAAAATGTAGTTTTATCTTAAGTATCCATCTTTAAAAATATATATAAAAATCAACTTCTTTGAAAATAATATAATATAAAAAATATAATTTCCCCAAAATATATATATTTTTTTCCCCTTTATGAATGAATATTTTATGTAAATATTCCAATAAATGTCTGCTAAAATATAACCCCCACCCCTGTCAAATAGACACCACAGGACTGCTGATGGTGCACATTTAATAGAAAAAGAAACAAACATCCCCCAGGGCACTTTTCTTCTTCATATTTATTTATTTTTCTTGTCAGAGGGTCACCTTTTGTTATTGTTTTTTCCTCCCTCCAGGGAGCATTAGCGACAATATCTTTCCTGGTGTGGAGCCGAGCAATAAGCGTAAATGGAGCAGCGGTGAGTGCACGCGTGTCAAAATGAAAAAGATTTGCTGAGTCACAAGGTGAGCGCCCGAGGCCCAGCTGGACCAGTCGCCGTCAGTCACATGTAGCCAATCACGTGCCGCCGCCACGGCGACGTAAGTGCGTCTATTGTCCTCTTCGCCCAAGAGGAAGAAACATTTTGTGAAGCGTGTGTCACATTTTTTTGGACGCTGTTAAACACGCAATTCTTTAGTTGGTTGAAACCGTGTAGGAGAATAACCTTGAGCCACATGCTGCTTCACCTCTGCTACCTGACCGCATGTAGCAGCCTTCAAACGAAAGGCTTGTCAAAGTCAAATGATGAAGTGTACGTAGTGTGAGCGTGTGTAGCATCCGTTTGCGTGCGTGTGTGCGGTCTTTCCTCGCGTTTTCATCACAATGATGGACGAGCGTGTCAGTTAGTCCCGGGCCGTCCGTCACGTCAGTGCGTTCACGCCCGACATCCATCAGGAGATTCTGGAGCGTGTTGGGAGGGAAGGTCGTCACCTTTTCCAAAATTTCTGGGATTAATGTTTTAAAAAAAAAAAAAAAAAAAAGGAAGAGACGACATTTAAATGGAAAATTCATCAAGCTCAAAGCTTTTTTGGATGCGGAAAACCACATTAATTATCCTCGAAGATGATGAATGTGGAGGTTAAAGGATATATTATGTTTTTGGACCAGAAAACACAAAGTCCAAGGCCAGGATGTCTGTAAAAACGCTATGATTTTAAACACTTGATCAAAAAAATACTGACCCAAGAAAACCCTTGAAAATAAAGAATTTGAAGGTTTCATGTTGAAACTCTTAACTGTCGAGGTGATGTTTAAGACGGAAATTCGTTCCAATCTTTTTGGATGAGAAAAACACAAATTCCAAGGCCCGGACAGACCGAATAAATCTTGTGCGCTATGATTTTGAGCACTTGATTCAAAATTCGGACCCATTAAAAACCCTTGAAATATAGAAAATTAAAGGTTTGTTTAAAGACCACATTTAGAATTAAAATTCCTCAATATTGAAGCTTTATTGGAAGAGAAAAACTAATTCTGAAGCCGGGATGTTAGTATAAATCGTGTTCTCTATGATTTTAAGCACTTGATCAAAAATTCCGACCCATTAAAAAAAAAAAGAGGTCTGAGACATTTTTGATAGAAAATTCCTTGAGCTCATAGCGTAATTGACACAAATTCACATTTTAATCAGTCATCCAAATCTTAGGAAACCTTTATTCTCATTAACGGATGCTGGACTGTTTCCTAACGGGACCATCTTCCTCCTAAAAGAGCAAGAAGCATTTGAGAGGGAAGCTGCCCGGTGACGCGTCCGCCAGGAGTCATTCCCGCTCTCAAGCGTGTAATTACACAAGGCTTTTGGAGGTCGACTGCTGCCACCTAAAGGTCACGCGACCATCGTTACGCAGAGGCTTGGCGCCGGGCGCCAGGAAGCTAGCTGTCAGCCGAGTGGCAAATTGGAATTATTCGCGGAGAAAGTAGGAAGCCCGTGGGTCATATGCTAATGCGAGTGTGTGTTGGGGGGTTAAAAAAAAAAAAAAATAATCATAAAAGAAAAAAACTTGGGCTCAGCTTTTTAGTCACAAAATCATTGTTTTATTTCGAAAACTAAACTGGAAAGACTGCAACTCGGTCCAGTCCTTGAGGATTTATGGCACTGACGAGTGCAAAAGAGACCCGGCCGGGATTCTACCTGCGGCCAACGTACGGTGAGGGATTCTGGTTAAAGTAAGCCATTTTCAACTAAACCTGAAAAACCTTTCTATACGGCAATGCATAGTCTCTAACCGGTTCAATAGGTTAGTTTTTAAATAATCAAGTTGGATTTTTTTATTATTTTTTATTTGTTGGACTCATTTTTTTGGACTAGTACAAGCAGTAACCATTCGATGGTCATTCGTTACTGTCAATACGAATAACGATCGGGGTTTTAGGATGCAAGTCTGACCACTAGCGCAAACAATCCTCCAGAGAGAGAGGTTTTTTTTTAAGTCACATTTCTGAAACATTTTTTTGCAATTTTTGTTTAAGAAATTATTTGGTTGAACCGCCCACTTACACGTTTTAAGGTAGGGGTTCAAACAAATGTATATTTTTGTAAGAATGTTTTTATTTATTTTTTTTGCAAGAAAAAAAATTATAAAAAAAATACACCTAAGACAAAATTTGATTAAGAAACAAAATTTGACTGAGGAAAAAAATATTTGTTTACTTTCAAGGAAAACTAGTATTGAGATTTTTTGGGGGGGAGGGTGGAATTATTTTTTTGGGCAATAAATTACATATCTAAAAAGACGCTCACGGGGTCAAGCAGCTGGTCATGTGTAATACAAAGACATTTTAGTCATCTTTTTATTGACAAAATCAATTATGAATTATGTAAACAATCCTCCATGGCCTGCAGCTCCTGCACTTCAGGGCAGAGGGCGCCGCAGTGCAGGCTCAGAAGGCGTCGGGCCTCGGGGATGACGGACAAGGCCGAGGCTCTCGAGCCGCTGCGGGAAGCATACAAAAATAATTAAAATACACATTTGCTTTGTATGGAGAAATTACAAGGGCCAGACTGAAATTACATTTTGCTAGGAAAACGGAAACATTTTGAAAGCATTTTTCAAACATTTTCACATTTATTTCCGAAAAACCGTATATTCTTCCAAGTTTTGTTTTTGTCAAGATTTTGTTTTTCAAGCTAAAGGGTGTTGTTCCAAGGAAAGATCCCATATTTTTGAAAGGGAAAAAAAGTTGCGGTTGTTTGATTTTAAAGATTTGTTTTAGATTGAAAAATGTTATACTTTTTGAGGGGCGCGGTGGGGCTTCTTCCCGAGTCTCTTTTTTTTGAAAGTATTTTTCAAAGAGAAAAAATTTTCATAAAGTCGTTTTTAAAAGGAAAAAAATCCACATTTTTCACAGATAAAACTGACTGTTGCAGTGGCTTACAATAATATGAAATATACCTTTGCGGAATAAAACCTCTGCCTCATTTTCCTAATGAACACGTAGGCCTACTAGCTACTGTATTTTAGTATTGGTCACTACGATGGTACTTGTGGAGTTAAGTATTTATTTATTTTTGGTGGTACTTGTCGTCCTCGTGTGACGTGACTCACGCGTTGAAGTGCAGCTGCGCCAACTTTGCCAGCTGTCGCGCCATCTCCACGCTGTCTGCGCCAAAGCGGGCGGCCACGGCGGCACTGCTGCGCTCCAAGTGCAAGGCCGCACGCGACCAATTGCCTGCGCGGAACAAACGAACAGTGTGTGAGAATCAAGCCGACAAATCAAGGGCAGCATTAGAGTTTTAAAAGGAAATGAAGGAGAAACTGTGTCCAAAATTTTGACTTGTGGTGCAAAATACCAATACTTCTGTATTCTAAGTAATATTCTTTACTTTAATTATTAATGCTTATTTAAAAAATATTAATAGTTGTATTATTGATTTTGAATATATATATTTTATGTAACAAATATAAATTATTTAATATAATATTACCAATTATTTTGTAATTTGTTTAAAGTAAATGGATAAAATAGGTCATGCTTATGTTTGAATTTTATTAATTTTGAATATAGTAATTTAGTTTGTATATTTTATAAAATACAATCTCTAGTAAAATAAGGCTAATTTTCTGTTTAATTTGTATAATTACCAATAGTTTTGGAGGTGAGGTATTTGAGTAGATTTTGCTTATTTTGATATACCACTGAGTCAAAAGAAACAAAACAAATCCATGAAAATGAAGCAATCATTTGCAATGAAGCAATTTCCGGAAAGACTCCCCCCACCGTTGGTCGCGTGCGCTCTGGCCAAAGTGTCGTCCATGCGGCCCTGGAGCTGGTGCGTGTGCGGCAGCGTCACGCCCGCGCGACACCTGCTTCTCTCCAGCAGGGCGAGGGTCTCTCCTGACAAAATGGGGAAAAACGCTTTCGACGTCAGGATCGGACGCAGGGAGACGAGCGCTCACTCACCGGGTTCGCCTTGCTCCAGGAGATCCACGGCCTCGTCCAAGTCTCGGCGGACGTCCCGCAGCCTCTCGGTCAGATCGCCACAGGACAACGCGAAACCGCACGATCGGCACTCCAGATCGCCTCCGCCGGAGGACGCCTCGACACGACAGACGACAAGTCCGTTGGTGGGCGAAATGTGCAAGGTTTAATGTTAAACGGCGCTGGAATCCGACGCTCTACCTCGGCAATATCTTTTGTATTTCACGAGGACCAACTGTCCGTGTCAATCATTTAATGAGAGTCAGTGGGAAATTGTTGATGCGCCCTAAACTGAAAGTTGTCAAAATGAGACAACCAGCAATAAACTAATTATACGCATCATTAACTGTATACTATATATCCTATTTGTCTAAAAAAATAGATATACGTATAAGCAGAAATTTTGCATCGACTTATTTTTGAAGTCAACTTAGCAGTTATTTGAATCTTTTTTTTTTTTTTTTTTTTTTTTCTTTCTTTTTCCCCCCCAATCCCTCCATCACTTACGAGGGAAGTGTCACACTCTGCGCAGAGCAGTCCAGATGTACCATCTCTGCTACTTCCCGGCGCCCGCTCTTCCTTGCAGGCTTCGCATTGACATAGGAAGAAGTACTGCTCCTGCAGGAGGTGCCTGCGCTCCGCGGCGGCCATGCTGCTGTTGTGAGGACCTGAAAGAAAACCGGCCGTGACGTTGACGTCCATCGCCCCCCAGCCGGGAATCGATCTGTCTCACCGTAGCAGTGCAGGACCTCTCGCCCGGCGTTCACGCTGCGGGACGCCCGCACCGTGACCATGCCGCCGCCGCCGAACATCAGGCTGGTGTTGGGTCGGCACGAGTGGTTGAAGAGACTCAGCGTCGGGAAGACGGCCGTTGCGACCCGTCTTTCCTGACTGGACAGCACGAGGGCGTCTGACAAACCTATTGCACAAAACATCGATTGGCGACCAATCTAGTGTTCGACCTAGGACTGGGCGATTCATTGGAATTTAAACTTGATTTTGGCTTCTCACGATCATTAAAAACATAATTGAAGGAAAACTATTTACATCCCAGTTGTAGTTTACTGTAAAACATAAATGCGTATACAACACACCGTTTCAGAAAAGACCGTCAGCTTAATGCTAACACTTAATGGAAAATACTATTGACGAGCTAGCTAAAATTAGCATTAGTTCACAGGAGGGATTTACCTTCAAGTAATGAATATTCATACACAAACGCCGTAGGAACACATACAGACGGGTAGTATAACATTACTCACAGGCAAATATACAGTATAATAGACAGTTTTCTGCCATGACTGTATTTTTGCTAGATTTTATTTTAATGTATTTTACTTGTAGCTAATTTATTTTGTAGTTTAAACGTTGTTTTGGGAGTTGAATAAATACAAAGTTTTAAAATGAATAATTGTAATTTTAATAATCAAACAGTCGTAATTATTTTTCCGTAATCGCCCAGCCCTAGTGTTCATCAATGGTACCCACCCCAGTGTGGCGATGTGCCCTCGATCGACTGGCATTCAGTCGGTTGGTCGTCACCTTGGTCTTCCAGCATGACGACGGCCTGCGCGTTGCACCGCAGCTGCAGCAGATGCCTCAGCGCCGCGCCGGCCAGCAGCCGCCACCCCTGATCCTCGTCGGCGGGGTCCCCCACGAAGGCGACCTGTCGTCCCGCGGGCGGCGGTCCCGTTCCGCTGAGCTCCAGGCACAGCGTCGCCATGGTGACCGCACACAGGAAGCGCATGCTGGCGCTCTGCCGGTCCAAGTGGTGTAGCAGGCAGGAGACGCCCTCATACGCGGCGCCCGAAGGATCCCCCGGGGGCTCGGCGGCGGCTCCAGAGGCCTGGCGGATGTTCTTCAGGCCGGCTTTGAGCGCCACTCTCAGAGCCAACTGCGACAAGACGCCCAAAGCTGTCACGTGGGCGCCCAGCGGGCACTCCCGGCAGTGGTACTCCTCCCAGGCGCGGTCCCTGCAGCTGGCGGCGCAGTAGCGGGCATATGAGCACCCGCCGCACGGGACCGGTCGCCACGTCGGGTTCAAACACGCGTGGCAACGCCGGTGCTCCGACCCGAACGTGCCGCTGCTGCTCGGAACCAGGACGAAGCTGTACGGCCTCTCGCTCAGGATCACCTCGCCGGCTTCGATCGTCTCTGACGCCACCACGTGGCGACCTTTCTCAAGGCTGACTCGAACGGTCACTTTAGGAGACACCCCCGACCGGACACCTTCCTCTTGGTCTGCATGGAGCTCCGAGGAAGAGAGGCGTGCCAGGCATTGTGCGCGACGCTTCTCCAGCTTGTGGGCGAGACCGGACGGGTAGTTGGTCCTCTCGGCTTCTGCCGCGTCGTCAAGAGCTTCCTGACGGGACAAACAATACTGTCTCAACTGCAAAGCGTAAAAACTACGATCGCTTGAAAAAGGACTTTCTGGGCATTTTCAGACCAAATGATCTTGTAAACCCGATAAAAGGACATAAAAACCATGCTGCACTTGAGCTGTAACCTAAAACCAAAATATAATGTAATATAATAATAAAAAAATAAAATAAAATAAATAAATAAAAAATATAATAATTACCTGGTAGCGCTGCAGGTGGAAGAGTGCCGCAGAGCGGTTGGCGTAGCACAACGGCAGTTGCTCAGAACCTTGGGGGGCCAAACAAACTCCCTGTCGTGGTGTGAGATGATTAATGCACATGAAAGTGTGTATGCAATTAACTTTTTTTATTTTTTATAAAGGTAGAAAAGAGTGACCTGTGAGTAGTGCAGGGCTGCCTCGGTGTACCTCCTGCTTTTGAAGCTGGCGTTGCCTCGTTCCCTGCATGCGGCCGCCTCCTCTGCATCCTTTCGTGTGTGATGATGAGGTCTTCCGGCAGAGATGCTGTGCAAGCACTTCACGTCATGCTGCCTGGAAACACAAGTAAAACAAAACAGTCCATAGTAGGGTTGCACTATGTACCGCTAATAAGAGTCGCAGCACTAGATGGTGGCAGTAAACTCCACAACAAGCAGCAGTTTGGCAGATAACGCCAGAGTTTACTGTAACTACTGGTTGAAACTTGTCAAATTAAACATAAAACAAAGATTTATACTTTGTGTATTGAAAAAAAAACATAATTTCGCCAAAAGTCAGCTAGCTTAATGCTAGCATATCATGGGAAACGTCATGGATGGGCTAATGAAACTAGCATCACAGTGCCTTTAAACAACTTGTATTTGAACACAAACATGCAACACATGCAATGTATAAAAATCACATCCATATATATTTATTCTCTGAGGAAAAACGACATGACTGCAGCTTAGTTGCAATGTTCTGTCTTCTCACTATCAAATCTATGCGTACGTAGTGTGCATGTGTGATACTCCCCCCTGGTGGACCAAGCACGTATAACAAAAGGTGCAGCACGAAGAATTAAAGCATGCAATCATGATGCACAAACACCATTTACACTATTAATGAAGCACCTATTCATATCTTAAGGAGGCGAAATCAAGCTACTCACGTTGTCAGACTCAGGGCGCTTTCAATGACATCTTTTATTTCAAGCAGGGACTTAAAACGCTCCCTGAGCTCGGGTTCGAGTCCGACCCATTTCCGAGCAACGTGCTCTTGCCACGGGACGCACGGAAGATCCATTTGGGAAATTAAAAGCTTGTTTTCATGCAGCAAAAGCCAGCGGGCAGCGTAGTCACGGGACGCTTCCGGGTAAGACGAACCCTTCAAAGTAATACACATCCGGCCCTGGCAAAAGCCAGCGAGCAGCGTAGTCACGGGACGCTTCCGGGAAAGATGAACCCTTCAAAGTAATACACATCCGGCCCTGTTCGTAGTCAGTGCTATAATGTGGTTGCTTTACATGCGTAAATAAAATACGTCAATATGTATGTAGTTTAAATGTCATTAAAATTGTTAGTCATACTTCCGCGATATTGTGGTTGTTGTTTTAGTTTGAAAGCAAAATTCGGCATGTGCGGTCTGCTCATTGCTATACTTTGCAATTTCGCAGTTCCTCTCGATTGCCTTTGTTTTGATAGCATATTACGCAGTATCCGGTCCATGTTGTTACGTCACAACAACTCCCCCAGACATTTTTAAAGCAAACTGAAGTCTTGAGGTGTTTTGGAACACTTTTACGCAAAGACATGAGCGTTAACCTCACGGCAGGGGCGATTGAGGTGAGAATGAGTGCGAATATTTATACGCCATAATCGGTAGCTCAACCGGTAATGTGACACTTTTAGCCTCAAACTGCTAACACGCTTTTAGGGAAAATTTACGCGACGACTGGAATTATCTTCCATTGACATTCTACTTTTGTGTACAAGTAATGTTAATCAGGTTATATGATAGGCGTGGCACCCAAAACAAAACACGGACCACTAATGTTTTGGCTTGAACTTGACATGCACGCTAGAACTTCTAGTGATTTGGCCGTGTGACGTCACCCCCTCTGATCCTTTTATTTATTTTGTGCTAGGACCTCTTTAACGAGTCTCCGGTCATAAATCCAGTTCTGCAGGTTATGGTGAGTCAATGCTATTAAATTCTATAATGATACTGTACATTAAAGGGGTCATATTCGGAAAATTTGACGAATGTATACAAATATTGTAGTTGTCAATAAGTGCGCCTCCTTTAACTCTCAATGGGACCTCCCCAGAAAGTATTTGTCTTTTTCCATCAACTTAAGGGTTCTCTTTCTCCTCCCTACCAGTACATCCGTGAGTACCCTCCCGGGAAACAAGGACACACCAGGTACCGCCTGAACCTGAGCGACGGCGTGCGCAGTTCTTCCTGTGAGTGTCGTCGCGCACGCGTGTCGTCGTTAAACGTCATGAGTTAGCGGTGAGCGTGTTTGTTTGCGTAGGCTTCCTGCTGGCGTCACAGTTGAACCACCTGAAGGAAGCGGAGCTGCTGGCGCCTAACTGCGTGTGCATGCTCAAGAAGACCATCTCCTCGTATTTGGGCCACAAGTAGGTGTGTGTGTGTGTGTGTGTAATATGTCTTCATGCTGGCTTGTTTCCATCCACGTGCGTTGCAGGCGGGTTCTGGTGGTGGTGGACATGGACGTGTTACAGACTGCTGCGGATGCCGGAGGAAATATCGGGAATCCCACACAGTTAATCGGTGACGCATGGAACATTCTGGGGAAAATACAAATTTCACATCATTGAGATTTACGATTCTATTGATTTCCCTTTCCTCCTTCACTTATAGAAAAAGCTAATGACACGGACACTATTCAAGTTTTTTTTTTTTTTTTTTTTTTCCCCTGAAGGATTTGGTTCCTTTTGATCCCCAAACCCAAAGCTTTGAAATTGTTTTTCCAGCATTAACTACGGAAGTCACACAAAAAAATCATCCTCAGCGAAAAAATCTAATGACTCAACTAAACTCGAGAAATGGCCTAGCCCTCGCCAACACTGTTTTGTTTGTTTGACCCGCAGGTCAAACCACCGGCCAGCAGGAGGCAAACCCGAGCACCTCCAGTTCCGATGAAATACCAGGACCCTCTGGATACGGCACAAGCGGCAGTAAGTCGTGGCCCCTTTCTCCCCGCTGTCCTGTGTGAAAGGTACCAATGCCGGGTCGGGAGGTTAAAGTCGACCTGCAAGTTTGCTTTTGACATAGTAACGGATGCGTAAAGGGACGGTGAGAAACCTCAACCCTGGTGTGAAGTTGTTCACCCGAAACTCACTCGCCACGCCCCTTTGCGTTAACATTGTCGCTAAAGTCCCCACGCATCTTAATTATCGGAATGCGTGAAACTCCAAACAGTTGCGTGCAATGTGCTACTTATGATTCTCATGTGACAGGTCAGCAGAATCTGTGTGAAAGATTCTATTGTGAGTGCTAACATTGGGTTTGTGTCAAATATAAATGCTGGTGTTTCTCAGTATGAACAGCAGGTGGTGCCATATATCCGTTTAAGAAAAAGAACCCTAGTACCTGCCTGGCTTCTCTTTTTTTGATAGAGATTTACCAAAAGACAAGCAACCAGACGACATTCTGCAGGCTGCACACGAATACTATTGCATTGACTTGAAGATCACCGGTGCGCATTCATAACTGCCGGCGCACCTTTTGGCGACAATGACCACGAGCTTCTCCATTTTTATCCCCAGTTACATTACGAATTATAAATATAGTTAGGTATTCTTGTAAATCACAACATATGCATACTTTATAGACTGTATTAGTCTGGCTTTGCAGCGGCAGAGACTTGCTCGCTTAAAAGCCGGAAATGCCGTGTTGCCTTTCACCTGAGTGAAGTGTTTTAAGGCGGCCTCTCATCTGGACACTTGGAGTAATTCTGGTAAAACAACACGGTGTGCGTGTAAGTGTTGCAGCTCGTCTTCCCATGTTTTGGGTGCACAGATGGAGATTGACTCAGCGAAGACGATGCGTCGCGTTAAGTGGTTGATGAGCGCCTTTCCTCGTTAAAGGCTCGGATTTGTGTTACCGCGGCGATGCAGCTCCTTCGTTGGCTCATTGACTGGCAGCTGTTTGCTACGCAGAGTTCCCTGTTTTGCCACCTGTTTTAATGATCTTTTGAGACCCACAGAATAATTTGTTCTGTGACAATATAAGTACCAATTACTGAACCTACCGAAAGAAAAAGTAGACTTTCTTCTTAAAGCAGAAAAAACAACTTTGCTTCTAGCATTTTTTTGTTCTCTAGTAGTCAGCACTAGAACATGGTTCAGTTTCACCAAAAACACCAGCCTGACCAAAAAGTGGCAAAATATTTTATTTACAGACACACACAGATATATCTAAGAAGCTAGCTGTGACAGATACTGATTCACCACATGGCTGGCGATGAACGTCAGGGGCTGCGTCATTTTTCTTACGGTGCAACACGCGCTTCCTACGACCTACACATAGTGTTTATACCAAAACATATACATACTCTGTTCGAGTGTCAGGTGCCTAAGTACGTTCGATTTCGAACGTGTTGGCATTTGTCTCTCGTAATCGACGTCACAAGCCAAGATTCACCCTAGAATTTTTATCTTTAACTCAAAAGCTGCGCTGATTCCAAAGCGAAGCAGCTCCGCCATCTACTGACGTCTGTTCGTCATTAAAGTTTTGTAGAAGCTTGAATTTCACAGACAAGCTGGACGAAACCCTCTTCCACGCCTACCCATTGGAAAAACGTCATGTATATAAACATCATATATATATATATATATATATATATATATATATGTATATAAACATCATACACACACACGTTTGACTTGATCTAAATTCAGTTTTCCACTATATTTATTGAGCTGCACGTGTTCTTCTGAAAACGCTGCTTTTTATTTATTTATTTATTTATTTTGCTGAACGACTGGCCACGGATGTCCTTTAATGGCTCACTATGGCCGATGGCCTGTGCCAAGCCTTGAGGTGTTGCGTCCGCTGAGTCACATACGACTAATTGCCGTCCAGCGAGGAGGGAGGTGAGCGCACAGCGGGTGGGAAAACGAAACAACTTTGTGTGCTTGGCCATTGTGTTGATTACATCACCGGGACGTCCTGCCAAGAGATGACAAGGAAAACTTTGTCAAGTGGATGCCAAACTAAAAGTGCTTTACAGTGTTAGGGGGATGGAGACGGAGCCCTGCCGCACAAAGCGCAAACCCGCCATTAATTGACGCCACCTGTACAAAGGTTTATTCTTACTGTATTCTAACTGCATTTGGTGCCTTGAGATACGAGTGACCCGTCATTCAGCTGATAATTGTTATTTTTTTTTGCTTTGTCTTACGATACGGGACCTGTTTGGTGGCGGTGAACTTAAGTCACAACACAAGCCGCATGCATATATTCTTTATCCTTTGGGGAAAAAAATATAATATTACTGCAGCAAATTGAGTCAGTCAGTTGTGAAACTCTTTCTTCGTGTGTGTTTCTGTCTGTAGTACTGTACTATATTACTGCCCTCAGGTGGCCCAGGGGCACACACCAGGACCAGCACAATGTCCATTCAATTCAAGCAAAAATGTGGCAGAAACTAATTATTTAGTCTCTTAAATTAGTGTTGTTGTTTTTTTTAATGAAATAAAAACCCATTTTTGTTGGTATTTTGGGGAAGAAAGGCTGGAACCGATTTTCATTCATTTCAGTGGGCAAAGATAATTTGAGTGTTGTGTTTTCAAACTCGTATCTCAAGGCTTTAGTGAGTCTAGAACGAGTGAACAATTCCGAACCCAGCCTAAAATTGGTTTATTCCCTGTTAAACTGCTTTCCTTGTTTCCTTACCAAGGTTGTGAAAACTCCCAGATGAAGAGTTCTCCAATGAAGAGCTCTTGGAAAGCTTCTCCCATGAAGGCATCTGGGATGATGTCCTCCATGAAGGCATCTGGGATGCCGTCCCCCATGAAGGCATCGCCTGTGAAGGGTTCTGGGATAGTGTCCCCCATGGAGGCATCGCCTGTGAAGGGTTCTGGGATGCCGTCCCCCATGAAGGCATCGCCTGTGAAGGGTTCTGGGATGTCGTTCCCCATGCAGGCGTCGACCTCTTCCAGTCCTTCCCAGAGGCCAACCAAATTGACCCCAATATACCATCTCAGCCCGTACTTGAGCAAGTGAGTTGATGCCGTAATGATACATCTTTCTATACTCCCTCCAGGCAGCCATTTTATTTCTTCCTCAATTCCTGTTGTTAAAAAGCAACCAAGCATCGTGTTTCTGACGCGTCCAGGACTTGGCAGATGTACGACGTACCTCGTTGCCTCTTTGAAAAGAAACTTTGTGAGCCTTTTTTTCTTCCCCCAACTTTTAAAAGACATCAGAGTCCTTCATGGCGTTACCCTGGGAATTGCTCAGTTGAAAAGCTATGCCTCGCTTTGGCGCCTGATGTGAGCGGTCGGGATGCTCATTAGCTCAAAAGCGGCTCTGCCTTTGGCGCGTTAGAATTTTTATTTTTTTAATGTTTGTGCAGACCGCCGCAATGCAACTCCCGCCCATCCACTTGGGCCTTTTTTAGTGTTGTAAAAATGTTTTGTGACGGCTCCCGTTGCTTGTGAATTTATCGAAGTGCTTTTACACAAACACATTTGTGCCATTATGAGTTGAAATTGTTTGATTGTCATTGTTATTCTTAAACCAAATAATTTTCCGTTTTAGGGACTTACAAAAACTCATCAAATTTTCACTTAGCAACATGAAATTTGGTAGGCATGAGGAGACCCGCAAAAAAGTCTCAACCACAGCCGACAAGACACGGGACGTCAGCGGTTTTGCTTAGAAGTGGTCATTTTAGGGTCAACAACTAAACTCCACAAAGTATTGAGCAAATGTCTGGAAAATTAGGTCCTTGCTGCCAGTTTCATTTAGCAACATGACATTTGGTAGGCATGTCTGTAAGCACACAAAAAAAGTCTCAAGAAGCCATGCCGAAAAAGGCACAGGAAATCGGCCAATTTGGTTTCAGGCGGCCATTTTACTCATTTTCAGTGTTCCTTGAAGGGCCTTGTGAGGGGCAACTTTAATCATAATTAAGCAGACATGTCGTGTAATAATTATAGCAATGCCAGCTTAGGCCAAAAATGTCAGATGCATAACATCAATGCTGTAACCACACAGGAGCAGATGGGGATGTATTGCATACACCATATACACCAAAATATCCGGACACATGGCCGTTATGCCAATAGGAAATGTTTGAGATGTGTGCAAATATATTGGATATTGTCTGGATGATTTACATACATTTACACAATAATAATGAAAAAAAACATCAACCCTAATATACATTGGCTCTTTTGAACAATTATGTTTGTGTTCCAGTTGGACCGTCAGAGCCCGAGTGACCAACAAGTCTGATATCCGCAATTGGAGCAACTCGAGAGGGGAGGGGAAGGTCTTCAACTTTGAGGTCCTGGACGAGAGTGTGAGTCACGGCGAACACGGATGCGTGTGCGTCACGTTACATGTCACACGTCTACTTGAATGCCGCGTGGCGTTCAATGTGCGCAGGGAGAAATCAGGATCACGGCCTTCAACAGTGAAGTGGACAAGTTTTTCTCCCTGGTGGAGCAAAACAAGGTGAGCACTTTTTTTTTTTTTTTCTCCACTTTTGTGAATGACAAGCATGACATGTAGATAAGGCTGGGTGATTCATTGATTTGATTAAGTCGCGTTAATTTGACCGTATGATTTATATAAAAAAAAAAAAAAAAAAAAAATACATTTTAGGGAATTCAGAGTTCATAGCACATTATTAAGTAATAATACATAACAGCAACAAAACGGTCCATTTTTGGTTGTGGAATTTCATCTTATTTTTTCTGTGTATGTTTTTGAGTGTCGCAAATGAAGTCAAAGAAGAAGGCGAAACATAGAATTCTCCTCAATGACGATATTTTGACATCGCAGGTCTATCTGATCTCCAAAGGCTCGCTGAAGGTGGCCAACAAGCAGTACACGTCGCTGAAGAACGACTACGAGATCACGCTGGAGGCCAACTCGTGCATCGTGCCGTGCGAGGACAGCCAGGGCGTGCCCACCGTGCACTGCGACTTTGTGCCCATCTCGCAGCTGGAGGGCAAAGACCCCGAAGCCATCATTGGTGAGGAATGCAATGAAAATATGACTGCACTGGCAATTTAATTTCTCTCACGGGATGAATGATGTATCCATCCAAACATCCAAACTTTTTCGCCCGTTGCAACGTTTTTTTGTTTTGACGAAACGATGCGTCCCGTTTTGATTCCGCAGACGTGATTGGTGTGTGCGAGGAGGCCGAGGACGTGTCCCTGATCACCACCAAGGCCGGCAAGCAGCTCACCAAGAGGGAGCTCGTGCTGTCCGACTCTAGCGGGAAGATGGTGATGCTCACATTGTGGGGAGACCAGGTAATGGTTTTTTTTGTTTTTTTTGTTTTTGTTTTTTTGTTTTGGTTTTTTTAAAATATAAAGATTTTCCTGTTTTATGGTGAGTCATCTGACTTTATCTCCATGAAGGACCCCTAGAAATAGCCAAAAGGACTGAAATGGCCACCTCAAACCGAAATGGCCAATGTCCTGTCTCTTTTCATGTTGCTAAGTAAAATTGGCAATGGGGACTGAATTTTGTAGATGTTTTTTCAAGTTCTGACCTTGTGGAGTTAGTTCTTATTTGTTGACCCTAAAATGGCCACCCTCAAACCAAAATGGTTGACGTGGTGTTGCGTCTCCAGGCTCAGAAGTTTAACGCCTCCTGTCACCCGGTGGTGGCCGTCAAAGGGGCTCGCCTGTCGACCTTCGGCGGCCGTTCGCTGTCTGCGTTCTTCTGCTCCACGGTGATGGTCAACCCCGACATCCCCGAGGCCTTTGAGCTGAGAGCCTGGTGAGTGCCAATCTCATACACTTGATGTAACCCTATTGAATTTTGAATACAAACTTAAAATATACACATATATGACTACTTTTTCAGAAATCCTCCCAATCCCAAGCCTTGCTCTTTTTTTTAATTATTTTTTTTATTAATATCTTGAAAGCGAAGCGGGAGTAGATGGTTTCCCCTCTCGGTGGCTTTCACACCCTCTCCTGCCCAATCCCGTGATTGATCGTGAAATTCATGACCATCCCACAGAACCCGGTGGGAATCCAAAACATGCAAACGCCACACGGGAAGACCAAAGACCAGGTTCGAACCTTGAACCTCAGATGTGCTAACCACCTGCTCCACGTTAAAGCACAAATCAGTTCTTGTTCCTTTCAAATGTTAGTGTGAAATTTGACTGTTCCCAAGAAGTCTGCTGATATGCCGACACATCTGCGTGCTGTTCTCTCCGGCGTCTCGACGCGGCCCGTCGGGACGCCGGAGAGCGGCCATATTTGCACGCTCAGAAGCGCACGTTTGTGTGCGCGTGTGTGAGCAGATGGGACGCTTCAACGCAGAGCTTATTAGTCGGCGTGTGGTGCGCGGATGTGAAGCGGTGACTCATCTCGTCATTAAGGCTCCATGTGAGGGAATAGGAATGCTTTTGTTTGCTCTGCCCACATGTACTCGCCCTCCGTGTGTTTTTTTTTTTTTTTTTTTTTTTTTTTTTACGTGCTAGCGTAGCTTAGCAGCTCGTCAGATTTCATACTTTGGTAAGACTTTCCAAGTGTCTTAATGTTTGGGGTGTGCTTTGGTCAAAGTAGCCCCAAGGATCAACAATTCTACACAAATTTTACTTCACATTTCTTTCCATGGTGACATTGGCTTGTTTTAGGGGCAGAGCCGTCTCATACAGCGAGTCAGCCCTCTGGTCATGGGTTCATGGGTCAATTTCTGGACGCATTCTTAAATTTCTGTACATGATGAGCATCAATAAAACTGAGCACGTGCACTGTTTGTCAACAGGTACAACCAGGTAGGCCACGGCCTGTGCAGTCAGTCCTTGACTGAGGTCCAGTTCACAAGCGGCGAATTCAGGACCAACTGGAAGTCTCTGAGCGACGTCAAGACGGAACAACTGGGACATGGCGAGAAGGTGAAACGCATGCACACGCACTCACGGGTGTAAGGCTGCTAATTATTACCTCCTCCGTGGTGTTCTGTTTTTCACATGTCAGGGAGTTTCTTTTTCATTCTTATTTTTTTTGTTAGTTTGTATTTTTGCTCTAACACCTGAATTTGTCCTTTGAGTATCAATAGGTGGAATCTTATTTTAAAAAAGTAAACAATTCTTCCATGGACAATCACATTCATGTCATAAATGTCAAGACTTTGAGTGTTGTAAAATTATCTTTTATCACGGGCAAATTTGTTCATTTTGATTCTTTTTTTTTAGTGTTCTGTGGAGGTTTACGTTTAGTAATGTCAATCACCTTTTTTTGTAATGAGCAAAATTAATGAGGTAAGAATTCAATGGGATATTAAACTACTAATGCAATAAAGGGGGGGGGGGGGTCAACCTATTGCATGAACCAAGTATATTTCAGTTGTATTTAACTTTTTAGTATTATGCAGACCGTGAATAGAAAAAATCTGCGAATAATTGACGATCATTATAATATTTTTAGTTTTTTTCCCCTGATAAACACATGAATAAGTGGGGCAAAAATATTTCACCAATATGTGGCGGGTTCCCTGAAAAATGGGGCTAGGTTCCAAAAAATGTAATAATAATGCAAATGGGTGAATGCACAAAAGGTCGAACCATGACTATGCGGGGGTCCACTAAAAACTTGACCTTGTTTTTGATGAACAGGCCTCCTCCTATGCTACTGAATGTTAATGTTCGTCATGATGATGGTACTTGGAGGGCTAAGATTTTTTTTATGTGATAGTTGGCATTCAAAGTTTAAAAAATAGTGTAAAAAATAATTTAAAACATTTTATATCTATCTCTTTTTGGCGCAATCTCCAAACTGTTCCGTCTGATTCCTGCGGTAGCGTCTGCTTCGAGATGGGCAGAACGAGGTCGAGGTCACCTTTTGTCTTTGTCTTCAAAGTGCTCCAAAGCATGTTGGCATCTGAGCTGCTAAGCATGCTGTCTTGTTATATTTATTTTTTATTTTTTTAAATTTCTACTCCCCCACCCTGCAGCCACCGGCATGCACAAAGTCCTCCAGAGATCTGCTACTCTGAGAAATGTGACGAGGCAGGCGGACGCGTGGCTTTGGGTGCTTGATGGACGTCTAATTAACAACATGGCTTCTGGTTAGATGGGGGCTGACATGTTTAGGACAGTGAGTCACTGGTCACTGAGGGTGGGGAAGTGTCATAGATTTGAAGCAAAAGTAGCTAAATTTGGCGCAAATTGCTTTTTTTAAACAAATTGTCACTAGATTTATTGCTAGTTGTATTTTTAACAAAAGTTGCTAGATGTGGTGCTGGTTGCTAATAAAAAAGATTGGCACTGGATTCATTGCTAGTTTTTAACAAAAGTCTATTTGGTGCTAGTCACTTAAAAAAATGTCACTAGATTTTTTTTTTATTTTCAATTTTTTTAATAAACGTCACTTGATTTGTTGCTAGTCCCTTTATATATATATATATATATATATATATATACATATATATATATATATTTATTAATTATTATTTTTTAAATCTCACTCTATTTGTTGCTGGTCACTTTTTTTAAGTCGTCACTAGATTTGTCACCATCAGGAGAACGTCTCCTAATTTCCAAGGAGGCTTTTGCCAGAGGGAGGCTTGGCAGCGGGGTGGAAATATTAGTTTGGAGCATCTCCTTCGTATGCTCAGAATATGACTTTGGAGCCTGTTCCTCTTCGAGCGTGGTATTTTATATGACGGCGACGAGCCTGGTCGCTGTTGCTCTTGTCACTATTTGTGATGCCACCACTGATTTATTACTTGTTGTCCTGTCGCATGTTGACATGATCTTTACACGCCGCGTTTTCCCCTGACTTCTGGCAGAAGTAGTGCAAGCAATGGATATTTAAACGTGCACGTGTACTACATGTGTGTTTGTATTCACACGTCCCACAGGGAAACAGTTCATCAGCTGTTCTCATTAAAGGCGACATTATGCATTTTTATCCCCCCGAGGTGTCATGATCACGCGTCTGTGGGATGCTTTGGTCCAAATACCCAAGGCTCAAGAATTAGACTGATTCTTTGTTGGTTTTTTTTGACATGGTGATATTGGCTTGTTGCCATGACAACCGGGGTTTGGCTCTATATGGGGTTGAATGGCAAGCAAGAGCCTTTATATTTTTGGAAGCAGAGCCCAGAGTTTGAAAAACTTGAGCGAGACAACAAAAGTATAAATTTGCTGCATGTTGCTTTTTTTGAAGAATGGTTGCCATATTTGTTGCTAATAGCTTTTCTTAGCTATAGTCACTAGATTTGTTGGTAGTCGCTTTAAAAAAAACAAAAAAAAACAATTGTCTCTAGGTTTGTTGCTAGTCACTTTTTTTGGAAAGATGGAACGAAGTTGCTATTCACGTTAAAATTAAAAAAAAATTCACTAGATATGTTGCTAGGTACTGTTGTGAACAATAGTTGCTAAATTTGTTCCTAGTTGCTTTAAAAAAAGTTGCTAGTAGAGTTTAAAAAAAAAAAAAATACTAGATCTGTTGCTTGTAACTATTTCATAGGAGTTGCCAGAAAAGCATCTTCACTCGTGGAGGCACCACTTCATACGCTTAAATATTCACAATGGCTGCGTGTAGCGGGATGAGGCGACCGGTATCGCATGGCCCGATTAACATTTATTGACTCACTGGCTGCTGATCGGAGGGTCCGTCGCAAATTTAATTTTTAGGGTCGTTCTGTTGCACCGGGCACACTTTGGGCCAGAGTTTACGCGCCAGGGAAGTCGAACAGATGAGCCTCGCAGATGCAAGCTAGCGTAGTGTGTGACTTTTGATTGTGCTAGCAGCTAGCAGCTGGCCGAGCATCTTGGCAACGTTTTCCTGCGATAAAGCCAAGTTTTGATCCAGTGTTGTTGTTTTTTTTGATTGGATTTTACTGTTTGTTGTGTCATGCCCAGCTGCTTGTTGGCCCGACGACAACACCAAAGAACACCAGAAAAAGAGTGCTAGAAGTATGCTGATTTGAGCTCAAAAGAGATGAAACGGTGGACAGATAAACTTTGATAAACATTTCAAATGGTTAGTATTATCGCTTCATATTCGAATTATTGTCTCTACCCCATTCAGCGTCATGTTTCAAACGGTTAGATTACCGTTTCAGATTTTAATGAGCGTATTTACCGTAAACCGTGCTAAAATTTCACACTGGTAATGTTACCACTTTGAATTTGAATTGGCATTACTCCCGAATATACCGTAATGTGCTAAACTGATAAAATGTCAGTCAACGTTAGTATTACCGTTTCAAATGTAAATCATTGTTACTACCATATTTAGTTTATTTTGGTAACATTTCAAATGATTATTTCCCTTTCAAGTTTAAATTATAGCTACTGTATTTAGCGTAATGTGTTACAATATGATAATTTCAGTAAAAATTGACAGTTACTAGACTATGAAATGTCAAATTTTGTATTAATCTTTTTAAGCATTCATTTCATATTTTTTTTAAAAATTCAAAATCAATTGTTGCAATGCATGTGATGCCTTTGTCTGTCATTTAAAGTCGGAAATTACCTACTGTGTAGTACTATTCTGAAAATACTGATGTGTGGGTTTGCGTGCAGGCGGACTACTTCAGCTGCGTGGCGACGGTGGTGTTCGCCCGCAAGGAGAACTGCCTTTACCGGGCGTGTCCAAGCGAGTCCTGCAACAAGAAGGTTCAGGAGCAGGACGACGGACGCTACCACTGCGACAAATGTGGCAAGGACTACCCCGACTTTAAGTACCGTTTCATGCTCTCTGTGAGTACGCGTTCACATCATTTTGTACTAGGATATTGTCTGAAAATGACATCTGCAAATTTTGACAAAAATCTGAATTCCGATTTTAATCAATTTTTCTTTTCACCTTCACTTATAGAAAAAATACAATATTTGACATTCATAATAAGTTTGGCTTCTGGGATCTGCTTTCCTGATAACCATCTGTGAAAATATGTTCTTGGGGGGGGGGGTGGAATAAACATTTATTTTGTCAAAACATCGTTGTCATGTGATGCGTTCAGGTGAACTTGGCCGACTTCGGGGACAACGTGTGGGCCACGTGCTTCCAGGATACGGCGGAGACCTTGCTAGGTCTCGGTGCTGACCGACTCGGACGTCTGAAGGACACAGTAAGAGACACACACACATGACCATCACACCAATTAGTCAACTTGTCGAGTTTACTACTCCGCATGTTTACTATGCCGATCTGTCCAAATGTCTTTTCGTGAAACCGGTCCGTGTACTGCTGAAAAAAATAATCATTTAATCGACCCGACATCGCATTATAGTCGACTACAAAAAATCCTTAGTTGTTCTACTGTTAGCATTTGAAATGTTAGCATACTGCAGCCCATTTCTTTGTGGCGTTGCATTGTAGCATTGTGTGCTTTGTGTGTCAGGATGAGGACGCGTTCAATGAGGTTTTTCAAAAAGTCCACTTCAGCAAGCACATCTTCAGGAGTAGAGTCAAGCTGGAGACATACAACGTAAGCGCACACACCCACAAAGTCAATCAATAATCTGTCATTGTTTGGGATATTTCAATTAGTGTTGTCACGGTGATGGCGCTCGTTATGGTGTGGGCCTCAACATAAGTCACGAAAAAGCATTTAGCCTCACTAGTCTCATGATTTACATGGCAGCTCGAGCGTAACGACCACGGGAGTGCACTTGCGCCGTGCCGCTTGGTGAAGCAGCATGTGGCTAGTTACCCAAGGTTATTTGTGTCGTTTGATCAAAGGTAAGGAATTGTACGACGGTCGTCAGAAAGCGGCTGTGTCGCTGCCGACCTTGTGTTCTGTATTCCATGCGTCTGCTCTGTGCAATATCTCCTTGTTGATGAATCTCATGACCAAAACTGTGATAATTCTACTAGAAAAAAATCCTCCTGTCTATTTTTGGTTGTAAAATGGGAATTTTTTTTCATATTTTTTTGTAAAATATATATATATTTTTTTTTTTTTTTAAATAAATAAATAAATCTTGAGTCTTGTAAAGTTAAGAAATATTTTTAAAAACTAAACATTCTAGTAAAATTAGGATTTTGTAAAATTTACATAATTATTAAAATCTGAAAATTAGAAAAAGTTCTTGTCAAATCAAGCATTCTTTTTAAAAATTATACAGTTAAAAAATATTTTTTCTTTAACAACTTTTACCTAGTAAACTTTCAAAAAGTATTGTTTTAATCTATTTTTTTCTTGTACAAGGCATTTTTCTTGATTTACAAAAATGTAATAAATTGCAAAAGTACAAATGTTTTCTTGTAAATTTTAATTTTTTTAAATGTGAAATTACACATTTAACAACATGCATTTTTTCTTTTAAAATTCCAGATGTATTCATTTTTAAATCACCTTTGTATGAAATTTGGTCTTGTAAAATTACCCCCCAAATAAAACACTTTTTTTATACCGTATATTGAAACATTTCAATTGTAACATTTTTTAATTGTAAAATAACATACATATTTGCGGGGAAAAAAAAGAATCATTTGTAATTGTCAAAGGAGGGTTATTTTGTAATAATAAATACAAATACATAGGAAAAGGAAAAAAACAAAAAAAGAACTCTTGGACACAGGAAGCTGCTTCAGTTGTTGTCATTTGTTGTTGTTCTTCAGGATGAGTGTCGCGTGAAGGTGACTGTGATGGAAGTCCTCCCGGTGGACCACCGGCAGCACAGCAGGAGGCTGCTGAACAGCATCCGCACGTTGGCCTGCGGTAACTGAGGCGCACCTGAGTCTCGGTGGTCCATACACTTGACAAGAAGGAAATGATGCTAAATACAAATCATGTTTTTTTTTGTTTTTTTTTTTAATCTTATTTGGATGACATTTGCAAGTGGAATGAGTTTCGTAATCTTCTGATGCAAAAGCTCTTTGTGTGCGTGACTCATTGTGTGTTTGTTGTGCATGCGTGGGCTGTTTTACATTTTTATTCGCAGCCCGCGTGGAAAAAAAAACCCCGCCTTTGTTAAGACAAACGACGGGGAAAAAAGTGATTTAACGAGTTTGTCTTCACGTTTGGTCGTTTTGTAATGGGTGACACATGATGGACGTGTGTGACAGGAAATGCATCTAAATGTGTTGCATTCAATTTGGCACCATGGACTGGACCACCCACACCGCCTACCGTGTACTTGTACTTGTGTACTTTTTCGTACTTGGAGGCCAGAGATTCCCAACTTCCCAGTTTCCCGGAATGCACTTTTTTCCTAGTTGTAGGTGGAAACTTCTCGGTTACTGGGAATGCAATTTGAGGTGTTTGAATGTAATTTGATGAGTTTCCTGGAATGCCCTTGAGTTTGGAATTTTTTCATCTGACTGAAATGTAGTTTTTGTAGTTGGAAAACTTCCACTTTCCCGGAATGGACTTTTTTTCTGAGTAGAAATTCTAACGTAAATTTCCTTGACGTTCTCAAGTTTTCTTGGCTGCACTTTTCCTAGTTGAAGTTCGGAAAGTTTGGACACTTTTCACATATTCATGTATTTATTATTTCTCCTCAGTGTGCAGTTCGAGTTCAACTTCACACTTTGTTGGAATGCACTCCCAATTATTGGGAATGCTTTTTTTTCGTAAACTGAGGTTGGAAATGCCAAGTGTCCTTGAATGTAGCTTGGCACAAGTGTAAAAGAGGGAAGCAGCTGATGGACAATTCCTCTGTTATTTAGATGAAAAAGTTCTGGAACAGGAGTGGATTCATTCCAGTGTCTTCTTTTTTAAAATCACGTCGCTGAAGCCAAGAGTTACTTAATGTGTCTTTATTTAGCTTAGCGGTGTTGCATAACACCAGTGTGTGCGTTTGTGTGTTTTGGGCATTGTAAGAGCAGCTGAGCTCTTTAAAGAAGTCTGCAGAAGTAGTGGACATTTAAAAATAATAATAATAATAATAATAATCTGCAACAACATTGGGGATATTTTTGACAATGCAAAAGTGAGGAGGTTTGATTGACAGGTGGGCGAGGATGAGGCGTGATGGTAACAGGGAGGAGGCGCAATCACGGAATGGGAAAATGATTGATGCGTGTTGAGGGAGAGGTGGGGGGAGGAGGTGCGGTTGCCATGGTGACTACAGTCAAGAGTCAAAAGATGGAGTGCCGAGAAGAAATGCAACGTGGAGGAATTAAGGGGAAGAAGAGGAAATCTTTTTCTCCATTGAAATGAATGGAAATGCTTTTAATGCGTTCCGGCCTCCCCTAAAAACACAACGGAAGGTTTGGGTGATGCATTTTTAAAATAAAAAAGATCGCTAATATGCACGTCATAAAAACGTAGCAATGACAACAGCCCGACCAGTATAGATTTTTTTTTTTTTTTTTTTTATATTGTTTTAGCCAGATTCCAATGTTTGGCTGAATAAAATTACGATAACTGATTCATTGATTGATTAATTAAAAAAATATATAATGAATAAAATAACTTCATTTGTGTCCCCAAAACGCTTAGTGAAAAAGAGATGAATTATAGGCAGAACATTTGACTGTTTTACAATACTTCATCCTTGAGTATTTGTTGAACTTGAATGGGGTTGAATGTCATCTTTGTCCTATGTCGTAATGTGTTAATGTTTTGGTTTTTTAATTGCCAATTTGAAAATGGCTAATCTGCCGATTAATCGGGCGGGGCCCCTAGTAAAGATAAGCAGTTTTCAAATATTTTTGCCTCAATTCAGTGGACATTGCGCTTCTTCCTCTGGTGTGAGCCCCTTGGCCACCTGGGGGCAGTGTAATACATATGCACAGAATACACATCCAGATGGACACAAATTACTCCCCTGTAAGCCACTGTAGTCTTTGTCATTGTTCGCAGAGGATGACGAATACCTGTGACTGTAGTGCCATTGTTCATCTACATATGTTGCTGCACTGTTTGCGTTGAAATATCCACTCCTTGAAGCGTGCCAACGCCGCTACATACATTAGATTCAATTCATTAGCCCGTCTATGGCTATGCCGTTCTTCGCGTCTTCCGCTCCTTCCTGTGATGGACAAGCGGCAGGCTTTAATTGAAAGCCTTAACGAGAACATGGCCGCCGCCTCCTCCTGAGGACTGCTCCAGTTTCTCAGTCTCTCACGCACGCACGGAGTTATAATAAAAATTCTGAAAGGTATTCATCTGGTGAGGGAATCTTGTTGAATGTTTTAGTCTAGTGCCATCGAGCCCGATAGGAATATCCGACCAAAAACGTCTGCCAAGGCACAGCAGTTATGCGCCTGAAATTGAACTCTTGATACTCGTCGTAGCCCCTTTTTTTTATTTTTATTTATTTATTTATTTTTTTTTAATTTTACGAGCACCATCCTACTCAGCTCCCGCACCTCCTCTTCATTGTCCTTCCTCCTTCGCTCCCTTCTCCTCTTCGTCCTCCGCCCTCTCCTGTTCCACCCCTCCATCTCCCGCCACCCTTCTTCTTTCTCCACCTATTCATCCTCCACCCCTTTCTCCAACTTGTCCTCTTTCACCACCACCACTTCTCTTCTTCACCGCCACCTCTTCATTTTCCCCTTCACTGCCTTGTCCTCCTACTTTTCTTCTTCCTCCCACTGGACTGCCGGCCTTCTCATACTCTACAAAGAAAGTGACTGCAGAACACTAACATTGCTAATGCTGACACTCTTTGACCTGACACCCCCCTCACCACTAATACGCCCTGACAACACCACGTGAGTGTGCGTGCGCCGCATATTTGATATGACAGCGAAAGTAGGACACCAGAGAGGCCAAAATACTTCTTTCTCTTCTTTTTTTGCCTATTATTGTTTTCTCTCTTTGGCTTATCAATGTGCCTCAGCTCATTTATTAGCAGGACTCTCTTATACACACACACACGCACTAAGAGCAGGACGCAGTTGTTTGAGGACACCTGTTTATTTTTTTATTTAGAAACTGTGTATTTGTGTCGTGTAAGGGAGGAGGTGGTGATGGAGATATATGGTGGGGGTGATAATGGAACATAGATGGGGGGATCGTTGAGGAGGAGGAGAAGATGGTGACAGCAGGTGGTGAAACTGGAGAAGATAGGAGGCAAGGGTGGAGGAGAAAGGAAGAGACAGGAAAACAGGAGGAGCTAGGATATAATGGTGGAGGACATGGAAAGGGAGGAGCAAAAGACAGTAACATGAAGTGAAACGAGAAAATAGCAAGTGAAGGTGGATGGGAGGTATTAAAGGGAAAGGTAAGGATGGAGGCGGTGGAGGAGAAAGGAATGTGAGACAGTGAAGATGGTGACAATGTGGTCGAACTGGAGAAGATAGGAGATAAAGGGGGAGGAGACTGCAGGATGATATGGAAAAGAGCGGTAACGGTGGAGGAGTTGAGTGGAAAATGAGAGTTGCAGGAGGTGAAGCTGGAGAAGATTGGCTTTGAAAGCAGAAGACAAAGGAAAAGGTGAAAATGGAAAAGACAGGTTGGAGGAGATGTGTTGTGGGGAGCTGAGGATAGAGAGAGAAATGAGTGGAGGAGATGAGAAAAAGGTGGAAGAGCGGTTTAGAAATTTGCTGTGGGAGACGATGGAGGAGAATGAAAGAGTTGGGGGCAGAGGAGATGACGGGGGGAATTGATGCGAAAGGAGGTGAAGATGGAGATAAGGAGAGAATGGAGGTAAAAACAGGACTGGAAGAGTTGAGGTTTGAGGAGAAACAAGAACAGGATTTCAACTTTTACAACCTCTTCGCAGGACAGAAGATACAAGTGACATCGCACACCACCAAGGTGACATCATCAGGTGACATTACACAAGCATCCCCACTCCTGGTCACCAGTTTATCTCCAGTGGTCTTCTTAACACACACAAAAAAATCTTGGTGCTTGTGTTGGCATGATTGTGGTCATAGTCAAAGAAAAAAAAAAAACAGGCCTGAGATCCAAGACCATGGACTATAACCATGATCTACAGTCAAGACACTGACTCTGGCCAAGACCATGGGCTATAACCAAGAACATGACTTTGTGCTTGTGTTGGCATGATTGTGGTCATAGTCAAAGGGGAAAAAAAAAAAAAAAAAAAAACAGGCCTAAGACCCAGATCCAAGACCATGGACCATAACCATGATCTACAGTCTAGACACTGACTCTGGTCAAGACCATAGGCTATAACCAAGAACAGGACTTGGGCCATGAACCACGGTCCCAAAACCATAAACATGGCCAAGCAGCCCATTGATGGGGCACCGTCCGAGATCTAGCATTTAGGAAAACCTTCTCGAGAAGTTTGACGGTAAGTCTCCATGTTTGAGGATGGAGAGGTCCTTGTTAGGCACTCCCACTGTGTACCAACTTTCCTATGTACACCTCAGAATTGTAATCCGCAAAAGTTGAATGGAGGCAACTGGACTCTTGTTTTTGTTTAATCCAAAAGGCTTCTTGAGTTCTAAATCTTAGATGCGGAGTCTCACTATTTAGTATGTCTCTGGCGTTGTTGGCATTGCCAGTCATGGCTGGGGAACGACCATCATGACCAACTGTCTTGGGGGGAGGGGGGGGGGGGGGGTATCAGGACAGACGCAAGATGCAAATGATCGCCCTAATGGGATACACCCACCAGAGCCATTAACAGCGAGACGCCACACCTAAAATTAAGAACTGAAGCATTTTGGAACAAAGGTGAAATGACTTCAACAAACAAGGACAAGTCCAGCAGCCTCCATTCAACCTTTGTGGATTATCATGACCTGAATGACGGAGAATCTACACAGACATCAAAGGAGTATGTTATTTTCCCTGACTGAGACATTTCCAAAATGATCTGCTTGAAAATTGCACAAATTCTGGACTGTACACGGTACACGTTCTGGGCCTTTGTACTTTTGACAATGGACTTGTGAGTGCCTTTTACGAGGTCCAAACAAAGCAGTCAAAAGTGACCAAGTCTTGGGTCAGTGCAGAGTTAGCAGTGATGCTAGCAGCGCTAAACAGAAAAAGGCCCCAGCAAAGGGTGCCGCCGCCGCACTAGTGGCCCTCTGGACCCCACTGGGGGGGCCCACCGAAGTTCTTGGCAAACACTTGTTCTTCCTCCTGGCAGTGGTCATCCCGTCATGTTTACCCCTGAAGTCTTTCTCCCTCCCCTTGCCAAGCAGCCGCACCTCGTTGGGCCCCACTTTGGCCTTGCGCCCCCGCCGGGTGCAGTTTCCGCGGCCCCCCTTGGGTGGCCGTGGCAAGGTTGAGGGTGGCGGTAGGTTGTGCTGATCACCGTGGGGCAGGTACGGTCGCTGGTGTTGGTTGTGGCGGTTCCGGTGACGATTCAGGTGGTTCAATGAATCGCCACCGGCGACACCGCCTGCCCCGCCCTCTCCCTTCAGACAAGTGGGTAGCTCCTCCTTCCTCAGCATCTTCAAGTCTTTCCCCTCCATCTCTGGAGGCGAAACGCACACCAATGAAGAAGTGGAGCCTCGGAAGTTCCGCAGCCAGTCCCAAAGAGGCAGCGCCTCACAGTCGCAGTCCCAAGGGTTGTCGTTGAGGCGGAGGTACTCGAGGGAAGGCAGGAGAGCCAGGCTCCCCGCCGACATCTCCGTCAGGGAGTTGTTGAACAAGTAGAGCGTGGTGAGGCGCCCCAGGTCATGAAAAGCCTGCCGGTCCACCCACTGGATGCGGTTCTGGTGCAGGAGCAGGCGGTCCAAGGCGCCCAGGCCCCGGAAGGTGTTCTGGTGGAGGCTCCACAGGCGGTTGCCGTGCAGGAACAGATGGCTGAGGTTCAGCAGGTCAATGAACAGGTCGTCCTCCAGGAACTCCAACTGGTTGTCCTGGGAGAGACCACGGCGTTAGGGGCAAATCTTGACCGTTCTTTATTCATGCTCCCCATTTCTCTTTCTGACAACGAAGCTCACTTCAGGTGCACTTTTTTCTATATCAAATGATCTGTTATCTTTTGTCAGTTTATTTTCCAGGTAATGTTGTTTGAAATCGTGTTTAAATGATTAATGTAGGCATTTCTAACCCCTTTTTGAAGGGGTGTCTGTATTAATTTAAAAAAAACTTTATTCGCGGGAGGCTCAGTCCCTTTCTCCCGCAAATGGCGAGGGATTGTTAACAGCATTTCCATTGATTTCAATGGTGAAGAGATGATTTGAAGATACACAAGTACAGAGTCGTCAGCGCGAGCACTTTTGCGTACCTGCAGGTAGAGATACTGGAGGTCGTGGAGGTCGGCAAAGACGCCCGGCGGCAGGCTGAGCAGACCGCAGCGGTACAGGTGCAAGGCGCGGAGTCGGTCCAGACCCCGGAAGGTTTCAGCGCCGACCGCCTTCAGGTGGCGGTTGTCGCCCAGGTCCAGCTCCTCCAGCAGCCGGAAGCCGTGGAAGGCGGACGGCTGAATGTACGAGATGTTGTTGGAGTACAGCCACAGCATGGCGGCGGCCGGCGGGAAGTGTCCGCGCAGGAGCCGGCCGATCTCGTTGTTCTGCAGGAAGATGCGCCGGCTGTCGGGCGGGATGCCCTCGGGCACGGCCTGGAAGTCGTGCGCCTGGCACGACACGGTGCTGGGCGACGTGTAGCAGATGCAGTGGAGCGGGCACGGCAGCGACGCGTCCAGGCCGCACAGAACCAGCAGCAGCTCCGCACCGCCGCAACCTGAACGGGGACACGGATGCGTGAGTCGCGCAGCTGATAATGAGCCGAGGCGGGTAAAATGTCAACTAAAAAGCCTGTTGACGTGATCCGGGAGTAGTGAGTGAGTGAGTGAGAGAGATGGGGGGGAAAGATGCCCTGGGCCATGGTACCCCGCCCCCCAATTTGCATTTTTGTGTATTTGAACGCATCGATAACGTGTTTCTATCTGCGCTTGCGTTTCGTGTCCATGTGTGCGCTCAGGAGTCGTGTGTATTTGTTTTTTTGTGCGTTTGTGCACGTGTGCATTTTCATGAGAGTTTGTCTTGTGTGTGTCGTACGTGTTGTTTGTATATGTCATGTTTATTCATGAACGCGTCAGCATGCGATTGTGCATGGTTCTGTGTGTGTGTGTGTGTGTGTGAATGAGTGCGTGTCATGTTGTGTAATGTTTTCACGTGTGTGTGTGTGTCCTGTCAGTTGTGGTGTTCATTTGTGTGTGTCCTTCATGTTGTGTGGGTGTGTTTGTTTGTTCCAATCCAAGTAGGAGAGTGGAGTCAGGCAGCATTACTAATGTACATCTGTGTGTGCCACACGTGTGTGTGTGTGTGTGTCCTGGTTCAATTAGCCTCCATATGCCAAAAGCCTGCAGCTCCTCGTGTGCAGCTTTGAAGTCGACTCGATTAAAAAAAAAAAAAAAAAAAAAAAAACACACATTTGGAAACCCCTACATGATAGCGCGCACACAAACCACAAAACAAGTGCTGTGCATGTAAACACTACAGATTTCAAAGTTGCACGCAGGAGTCTGGCATTATCATTTGCGGTTTTTTGTTTTTTTTCCTGGCTAACAACACATGAGACTAAGAGAGCAACGCTCAAAATGCTCCCAGGACTCAATAATAGATGGCCGGCACACTAAGTTCTTCTTCCTCACTCCTCGTACTTTGCGTCCCGGCTAAATATAACACAAGCCTTGCAGACGGGGGGGCCCACACGATTGGGACAGCGAACGTAGCACAGTCTGGTTTCAGGGTGACTGTGAATGCAGCACGGCAATGTTTTCATGGTGACGGTGAACGTGGCACAGCGTGTGTTTTCAATGTGGCGGTGAACGCAGCGGAGTGTATAATTTCAGTGTGACAGTGAAGGCAGCAGCAGTTTGCAGTGCACTGGAAACAACTGCTGCATTCATGAGATCAGGATTTTCCCATACACGAGCTGCTGCCTAGCGTGAACATTTATCATGTGCACGTTTTTTTTTTTTTGTTTTTTTTATAAATTGTATTTTGTATGATTTACAGAGACTAAATAATTGGCTACTTGCTGCGTGTGGGTGCAGAACGGCTGCTTCTTGATTGACAGCTGAGCTAATTCAATCTGCTCTGCCGAGGTTGGCCTCGTGACCTCAGAAAGGGAGACCCTCATCCTAGTTTGTGCAAAATGTCAATAAAACACATCCTACTCCCCAAAGAGGCTGATTATTTCATGCATTCATGTGTGTCGATCGCTACAGACGCGTTTTGCTTTGACGTAAAAATGCTGATTCGAGCTCGGGCCGGCTAGAATTTGAATTAATTTGATTGGTTAAAGAAACGGAGGACAGATTAGATTGACACGGCAACACATACGGTCGAAGGTGAAATCTGATGGGGTGAAATAAAATCCACATTTACTGGAACCAGTGGAGCCAATAGAATAGAATGGGAGAGTGAATGCAGCACATTTGCAGGATGGAGCAAAACAAACAAATTTGCCGATGCGTTCACTGTCATACTGCAAACTAATTTTGTGATGCGTTCATTGCCACACTGCAAACAAATTTTGCGATGTCTTCACTGTCGCACTGCAAGCACATTTTGTGACGGATTCACTGTCACACTGCAAACATTTTGCGATGCCTTCACTGTCATAATGTAAGCAAATTTTGCAGTGTTCACTGTCATGCCACAAACAACGCTAGGTGCTGCGTTCACGGTCACAGGCTAATTTTCATTTTATTTTTTGGCTGTGTTCAATGTCACGATGTAAAAAAAAAAAAAAACATGCACCCCGAGTTGCGTTCACTGCCCCATTACAAACAGATACGCTTGCTGCCTTCACCCTGTGATGAGGACACTTCCCTCGAGGACGGGTGCGTGGAGTCCCACCGTCGCCGGGGACGTCCGAATGCCTCGTCCCCTACCCACCTGTGTGGCGTGCTGCTAAGCTAGCACGCTAACGAGCCGCATGAGGCTTTTGTTTAGCATGACTGCAGACGGCACGTGTTCGTATTCGGATACTAAACGACCCACCTCGTATTGACAACCATACAATTGTTTAAATGAGCCACATGCTGCTTCACCAAGTCCCAAACTGGGCCGAAAGTACCAAAGAGGAACTGTGCGAGTGACATTTTGACCGGCTGTTAAATTTTGAACACGCGAGCTCGTTAAAGTGGCCCCGCGCAGTGTCCTCACTGGAAAAAGCGAATTGAAAAAGTCCTATTTCTTTTTTTCTGTGCTTGTTGAACTTCGAACGCATCACATCGGCTTGTGTCGCAGCTTATGTAAACAACTGTTGTGCTGCATTCACTGTCACATGCGCAACGGTTTTACATAGAGTTGCACACACTTGCTGCCAAACCACAGTCACCATGGCAACGCAGCCTTCGTTACTTGCTCCACTGTATTGATTTTGCCCTCCAGCTCTTCATTTGAAAGTCATACATTCTTATTTCTCCTGCTCATTTGAATATGCAAATGAGGCGAGTCTCCTTTTATTGAATCAAAGTGAATGCGTTACAGCATGACCGTGTGTGCGCGTGTTTTAAATCCACTTGCTGTGGGCTGTTTACGAAGCTGTCAATCAAAGTTTACAAAACTGTCAATCAATGTTTCTGACTCTGTCAATCAAGCTGCTGTGAAGAAAATCATGTTGACAACCATGATATGTTTTTTCAAATTGTTTGTAAACAATAATGGTTTTGTGGGTTGTCAACGTGAGCGCAACCGTTGTTGTTTTGTCTTTTCCGCGAATGACTTTTTTTCAGGCTTCTGATTGGCCGAAAGGGTCCACCCCCCGCCCCGAATGAGGCGTTTAAACACTTTAGTGTTTGCATATTGATGTGTGAAAGTGGGACGGAGGGTCTCGAGGGAGCCATCGAGGAGCTCGTTAAAGTCGCTAATTAGCAGCTGGCCTGGCACCGTAACAAGCCTACCTGGGAGCCCGAAAGGGGCGGGGCCAGAGCCACGAGATGCATACTCAGAATGGACAAGCGTCTAATGTACACATGGAGATCGACAGCATGTAAATTAGTTGGTTATGAATTTGGTTGGCTAGGATGAGTTTGTAGCTGGTTGGTAAGTATGTCAGCTGGTGAGTTGATTCATTATTTGATTGATTTGTCAGTCGGTTAAGTGGTTGGTTATTTGATTTGTTGGTCAGTTTTATTAGTTAGGTGGTTGGTTGGTTAGTTTATTGATTTAGTTAGTTGGTTAATGACTTTATTTGGTTATTTTTTAAAATGCAGCCTATGCTTTGGCACTTGCTGAACTGAACCGGCGGATTGTTGACGTTACAGTAATTGTGTGTGTGTGTATAAAATGTGTGTTTATTTGGTTAATGTTTAGGTCACACACACACGCACACGACAGCTAAAAATACAAGCGTAGCGATTGTAGGGCGGACAGAAAGTGCCAGCTAAGCGTCTTTCTTCACGCGCTAATTGAAGTTGATGTTGAAGACGACGACGATGATGATGATGATGAGGAGGGGGATCATGATGATGATGCACTCATGAGTGCGCTGAGCTGAAGCGAAAGCCAACGACAAGCCGCCGTGGACGTTGCGTGACGCGGCAACGGCTTAAGGAGATTAATGTCGGCGCGTTTCCAGGCCGCCAACCAAAGACGGCTCAGTGCCCGAAACACCCCCCCCCCCCCCCACCCGAACAGTCACCCGGGATCCTTCGGAACACAAACCGATCAAAATATGTTTCTCATGTTATACATCCACTCAGTTATTTGGTTGATTGGTTATTTATTCAGATGGTCGGTTAGCTAGATAGTTGGTCGCTCAGTCAGTTAGTAACTTAATGCTTATCTGGTGTGTTGTTCTAGTTTGTTGGTTACTTATTTATTTGTTAGTTAGTCAGTCTGTTGGTTGGCTAGATAGTCAGTTGGTCATTAATGAATTTATTATTTAGTTGGTTGGTTAGTTATTTAATAGTTTGGTAAGTTATCTGGTCAGGGTTAGTTGGTTTGTTACATGGTTGTTGGACGGTTATTTATTTCAGTATTTCAGTCAATCAGTCTGTCAGTTAGTTAACAAACACGCTAGATGGCCTGCCACATGAAGTTAATCAATAATAATTAATGATTAAAACGACTTTTGTGTTACCAGAGAGCATTTTTCAGTTGCTATTCGCTGCTGCGAATAAACCAAAATCTGCAATTGATGCCCGCTCTGTAAAGGTTGTAATTGCCTATAGGAGCCAAAAGATGGCGGCAAAGCACTCCTGGTCTATGAGACAACACAGTGGCCTGACGAAATGAAAGCGCCTCATTTCACTTCAACATAGTTCCTTGGCACCGAGATGCCACAAGATGGCTTCATGTTAGACACGGCCTTGGTCCTGAGCACAAAAATACATACATAATAAACTGATTAATAATAATATGCGTACGCGCGTGCACGCACACACAACAACAACAACAACAACAACATCATCATCATCTAATTTGTTGCACTTTCTGTGATGCGTCAGCATCTATTTTTAGCTGGCTGGTGCACCTCCACAAGTCGCTGTGCTTTACAGGATAAATGAGGACTTCAGTGCCTCCTCAAGTGTGTGTGTGTGTGTGTGTGTGTGTGTGTGTGTTGACACCTAAAAAAAAGTGTAATCTATGCATAAAAATTCCAACACAATCTGCTCTGAGCTATTTTTTCCCCATGGGAGAGCAGAAATGGTCCGTTCCGGGGTCGAACTGTGGCCATCTTGAAGCCTTAAGTCAGTTGCCTAGTTGTCATACAGTTAAGTGTAAAAAGCAGTGAACTACTGGTCACAGAAAAACTGGTGCTTTAAATGTGATGTCACTTCCTGTTGAGTTTGAGCGATGTGATGATCGCCATAGAACCGGAAATGGAGGCTTTTTATGATGGTCACAATGTTTTTTTCCCAGTGGTTCCACCTAAAGTTTGAGGAACTTTTAGTTTCTGGTAAAAGGTTCCCATGTGTTCAAAGGTATGAGGTCTTTTCAAAAGTACTAGCCCAACCAGCAGTGTCTTAATTTGACCATCGCTTCCGCAGTCCAACCACATAACTATCTCTAAAAGTTCTCAGTTCTACTTGATGTTCCAGGAACTTTTAAGTCTTTGGAAAAGGTTCACCGCCACAGATCCAATTAGAAAAGTTCCTGGACCTCTTGAGAAAGTACTACCTCCACGAGCAGGGCCTTCTTTTGACCCCTGTAAATAACCCTCAAAACTAATTTAGATAATAGTTCTTGCAGTCCAAATAGACAATGCAGCCCCAAAAGGTTCTAGTTCGACCTAAAGTTCCAGGAGCTTTTAGTTTTGGGACTAACACTAAAATACTCCAATAGGAGTATAGTCAATGGTTCAAAGGTTCCTAGAGCTCTCAAAAGTACCACCCCCACTAGCAGGCTCTTCTTTTGACCCGAAAACTAAATTTAGACAATAATTCCCTTGGTCCAAACACAAAGGTCCTCCAAAAAGTTCCTAGTTCTGGGGTAAAGTTTCTGCAGTTAAACTTCAAAGAAGACCCTGCCAGGTGAATGGTACTTTGGAAAGTTCCAAGAACTCAAACCACTCAAACTTGCTAAAATGTCGTTCTAGTTAGTGAGTTAGTTAGCCAACGTACTTGAGGAGTCCGGCTGCTCACCTGTTTGCCGGGTTTGGTCACGTGACCTCCGCAATGCGAGCGCTACAGCACTAGTGATGTTAATCTCAGTTGACAGCAGAGGGCGATATCGCCCAACATGGCGGCCCCCTGAGACGGATGACAATTGAATGAATCGGCTTTAGTTCCGCTTTAAATCGTCACTGCGTCTTCCAGGTTTTATTGAAAATACTGTAACAGTGAATGTGTTCTCTGTCCTCCACGAGCCAGATTGGATACATCCACGGCCCGCGGGCCATACGTTTGTCACACCTGGGCTAAAGTGATTACGCGCACACACGGAACACACACACAGAATGCTTGTAGTGGGACTCACGGCGGGTGAACATTCTAGAATCTTGGTCCGCGCGGGAGCAGCATGCTCCTCCTCCCCGCGTCGGTCAAAGTGAAGCGGCGGCGCCGCCGGTTCCGAGTGACTTTTGCGAAATTTCTTCCGACAAATGGCGGCGGCGGCGGCGGCGGCGGCGGCGGCGGCGGGACTTGACGCGATGAAGCACGCCGTCGCCGTCGTCCTCCTCGGCTTCTTCGTCGTTTTTTGTGCGGACTCTCAGCACGCCGGCAGCTGCTCCACTCCTCCCTCATCCCTCCCTCCGACTCTCTCCCCTTCCCTCCCTCCCTCCCTCCCTCTTTCTCTGTTGTTTATGTCAAATTGGGGACCACGTTATTCGGTACATCATCCCGTAGCACCCACCGTCCAAATGCAATCACTGCTGTTCCTAATATTGTGACCCCCCCCCCCCATCATTCCTTATCCTCCTCTTTTCGCGTTCGTTTCTTTTTTGTAAATGACCGTCACAGATTTGGTCCACCATCCACCGTGCAAATCCAAATAAAAGTTGGTGTTCTGTTCGTCATATTTTGACCTCCTCCTCCCTCACTCTTTATTGTGACGTTTGTTCATATCTGATTTAAATGGCGTATTTGTTCGATTTCTCTAGCATTGTTAAGATTCAAATTAAGTACACAATCAAAAGTGAGCATCTAGTATTATCATAGTCAATCTCATTTAATGGTGCGTTTAAAGAAGTGGCCGTATTAACATTTCGACGTTACATTTATGTATTTTTCTGTTTCTTTGTACTTGTCTTTATTGTGTTATGACGTGAACAATATTGCACTTTTGAATTATGCAACGCTCCAAAGTGCTCAGTGCAACTTGTGCTGTTTAATAATCACATGGTGATTATTTTATACATGATACATACATTATTATGTTCATAACTTGAGCGTTTGTGTGCTTATTCCCATGTCGTCTCAGTTAACTTTTTTTTTTTTGTACGAATGATAAATAATACCAATAACATTGAAATATCACGAAGCACCGAGCATGCAACAATGGAAGACAAAGTGTGCTGTTGTGTTTTAAAAATGTTTCCAGATGAATGTGGAAACGTAATTTGAGCATTAATAAGCATTAAGTAAGACAAACGTGTGTGTGTGTGTGTGTGTGTGTGTGTGTCAGCTGGGTAATGGCCTTTTCAAATATACATGCAAATGCTTATTTATAATGCATTTTTATGTGTGTAATATAACTGTAGTATCAAAGCAAACGCTGATTATGGATGCTTATTGGGATGTAAAATGGTGGAAGTATAATGATTTTTTTATTTAGTTTAATAGTATCATCTATTTTTTAAAATAGAATTGTTTGAACTTGAAATGAATGCTTACGCAATAGATGAACTAACGGAAATTAGCATCAATGTGACACTAGTCGTAAAGAGAATTTAAAGTATATTTAAATCCAAAATGTTCAACCAACCCATATATTGGCAAATGTCTGCTAGCTTAGTGCGAACATTTAATGTGAAATGTCATAGACAGGCCAATGGAAATTTGCATCAATATCACGGGAATTATAAACCAACAAAAGAGTACTAACCGTATATTTAAACACCAAAATTGGGCAGCCAATGGGCACTCCCGCTCACCAGACCTCAGGATAGGTCACCAGGGCGAATGATTGACAGGCCGCGAGGGCCGAGCGACCTCTGCGACCTTTCGGCGACCTTTGACGACCTTCGGAGCTGCTGATTAACGTACGGCTGGGCCCGGCCAACATTTCCGGCGAAAAGGTTCGATTGTTGCGTCGCTTTTTTTTTTTTTTTTTTTTCATTCGGCTTTTCTAAATCATCTCGTGTTTTGTTATCAGCCAATTGAGTGTGGATATCTTAGAAGCTGCGGCTAATTGCCTCGCTAATCTACTGGCTTTCATCTACGCACGCACACACACACACAAACACACGCACACACACTACTTGGTCCAGTTTGGAAGGAGAAAAAAAGTTTGAGATCATTTTGACCTTGCGGCAAAAGTTGTGCCGATTTTTTTTCAGCCCTGTATTGTAAAATATAAAAACAAAAACAAATATTGTTTTTGTTCTGAACTGCTCTAAAATGCCACAAGATGGCACCAAAAAGACAGGAAAATCGTAATTGGTGTTCACTGCCATCTGAAGATCTTTGAATGTTGGGGAGTGGCTAAGTTTAGCCTGGGTTGTTCGTAGAAGTTATGGAGAGTCTCCGATGTGTGTGTATGTATGTACACGTGCGCTTCCGGTGCATTTTTTTTTTTTTTTTTTTTTTTTTTTTTTTAAAGAAAATCATCAGTCATCCATTTTTTAGGGCTAAGGTTGTAACATGAGTTTGAAATGTTTTATGGTTGACACGCACGCAGCACACTCGTGAGTGCACACTGCCCCCTCGTGGGCAATGTGTAAAACGCAAGCGCTACATTGACAGTGACGCCTCAAATAACGTGAGTGAAGAAAATGTCAGCTAGCTATGACAGACAATGTCCATTAGTTGTTTATAATAAAGTCATATCAGTGGTAGAAAGTAAACAAGTACAAATACTTTGTTACTGTACTTGAGAAGTTTTTTCAGGTATCTTTATTTTACGTGAGTATTGCTTTTCATTGGGCTAATTTATAGAAATGGGCGAAGTATGTAATCGACAGTAAAAATATTTGTTTTACTTTTTCACAATCTGTACTTTTTGACTTTTACTTTTTGTACTGGAGTTGAACCAGTACTACTACTCGTCCTACTTTTACCAGTCTGTACTTCTACTTAAGTAGAGTGTGAGTACTTTAGCTACCTCTAAAGATTACAGTCACTTGAATGTAAATTAAGCATTACAGAGAGCTTTTTCGTGATGTTATCATATTACATCTATTGTGTATGTGTTTGAGTATAGAGTGAACCCCTCATGCTCACGGTTCGCCACTCACGGATTCACCTTCGCTGATTCGCTGATTTCTTTCAAATAATAAAAATCCAGGACGCCTCTGCTGCAGGTCCAAGAAGCCGCGAGCCAAGTCAACAAGTTCAGGTGAGACGAACACGTCCGTCCGTGCATCTTCTCCAGCGTTTCCGCATCCATAAATCGTGGCTTGTTCGCCATCGGTGGCAAACGTACAACACGCCTTGTGTACAAGTCGTCAGTAGAAATAAAAATACTAAAAAAAAAATTATAATAATAATAAAACTGGTAAAACTAGAAGTACGGCTTGAACTACAGTACAGGCTCTTAAATGTAATGCATCTGTTGTTAAAGTATTTCGGTTTGTAGCGTCCTAGGGCAATAAACTTTGCTAACGTTGTGAACTGACCAACAAAAAATGTGAAATTACCAAATGATAACAACAACAACAACAAAATACAGCTTACATGTATGTATTTTATTTTCCGGATTAGAGAATCTTTGAACTCCAGAAGCTGGCAAAAGACACCACCTTGGAGCCGACAGGTTCAAACAGTTGCCTTAAATTGGGCCATGGATGGGGAATATCTTTCTTCTCCCAATCTGGTGCCCAGGAAACATGTTTTTGAAATGTGGGAAGAATATCTACGGAAATCATGATGATCTCTCCTCGATTTACTCAAATATTGACTTAGTGTGCAATTTGGGCCTGTTAAAGTGGACACAAAGATATTTTTGTGTTGCACGAATGGGAACCAGCTGATGGATATACAGGTACTAGAAGCTCCTTTGGGGGTTCCAGAAGCTTGCTAGTGGGTCTGGAGGCCATATAAGGTCACAAGAAAGTTCTAGAAGCACTAGTAGAACGACTGCGGCACACACCTGATGACCGCACACTAACGTGCCGCAACACAGCGGTCGGCAACCACTGCATTATGGGATGGAGCCCCGCCTCCAACGAGACAACCTCCGCCGTCGCCGCCGGGAGTCCGCAGACGCCGCCGTCCTGCAGCGTGGACGAGTCGTACAAGTACGTGTTCTTGCCCGTGTGCTACTCGCTGACCTTTGTGTTCAGCCTGGCGTTCAATTCGGCGGTGCTGCTGCGCTCATGCCGCGGCCGGCGGCGGGCGGCCCGGAACGCGTCCGTCATCTACGTGGTCAACCTGGCCGCCACGGACCTCATGTACGGCCTGTCGCTGCCCTTCCTGGTGGCCAGCTACGTGCTCAGAGACCGCTGGATGTTCGGGGACTTCATGTGCCGACTGGTCCGCTTCCTCTTCTACTTCAACATCTACGCGTCCATCTTCTTCCTCACGTGCATCTCCCTGCACAGGTCAGCGCCCTCTTGATAATATTAATGTCATTACATCTTTTTTCCCCTTTAACTGGATCTGCTAGAAAAGGTCAGCACCCTCCTTTTACTATAACTATTAGTGGGTAATTACTATGTTATTACAACGTTTTGTATAATAGTAGTAGTCATTTGATTTAAACATGCTTTAAATATGCAGTTGTTCATTGTACTATGTTGTTCCTGTATTTGTTACAACTGATGAGGAATTAAGATTGATTTGGTTAACTGATGACTGTGGTGCATGTTCCCTACCATTACTGTGTTATTACTATGTTATTACATAAAATACGGAACTGCAATTGCTTCACTGCGGACTTGTGTGTGGTGTTCAGGTACGTGGGCATCTGCCACCCGCTGAAGAGCATGACGCTGGAGAGCAAGCGTGCGGTTAAGGTGGTGTGTATGCTGGTGTGGCTGCTGGTCTTCGCCCTCACATGCCCCATCTTCAGGTTCGCCAAGACAGGCGTGGTGCAGCGAGGAGGCAAGAGAGGCGGCGATGCGGGTGGGGCCGGGGCCAGTGTGGGCGGCAGCGGCTACGTCAACTGCTGGGACGACGCCACGGACGAGGAGTTGGATGACTACGTCCCGTACGGCCTGGCACTGCACCTGCTGGGGTTCTTCGTGCCGTTCGTCATTATCGCCTGGTGCTACTCGCAGGTGGTGCGTATACTTGGTTTGTACGAGTAATATTTTTTACAGCTACTAGTTCCACTTTTGGCCAACTAATGTGAAAATATATCCTACTAGTAAACTACTGTCCTGCACTAGAAACACCACTAGGCCCAACCAATAGACGTGTCATGCACTAGTAGTCCCCTGGACCTTATTGGTAGCACTAAAATCCACACAAGCAGTTTTCCCTCATTGGTAACTACTAGTATGTTAAGGTTGGTCTGAAATGTCATACGTTAGTAAAAAAAATATATGCAGTCATTCTACTTGTGCAATTAATTGCCTTCGTAGAGAGGACAAAACAAAGTGCATACTAGTGCATGGATGGATGGATGGATCGTAATAGTGCTCTTTTGCAAGGTGCGCACCATCTTCCAGACGCTGCGCTCGCCTCTGGCCTGCGAGGATGTCGTCGCAGACCGCAAGCGAACCTCGCTGTCCATCTCGGGCTCTCAGTACTCTCGCTACGTGCGGCGTCGGCGCAAGTCCATCCGAACCATCGTGACTATCACGCTGCTCTTCGCGCTCTGCTTCCTGCCCTTTCATGTGACGCGCACGCTCTTCCTGCTCTTGCGACGCGGGCGCTCGGCCGGCTGCGGCGCCGTCAGGACCGTGTCCGTGTGCTACAAGGTGACGCGGCCGCTGGCGTCATGCAACGCTTGGCTCAACGCGCTTCTCTATTTCCTCGCGGGGGACGAGGGCGGCGCCCCCTGTTGCCGACGCCCGCGCGGCGCCGCCAGAAGAGACGTCCGCGGGGACGCCCTCCAGTGGCCGCTCGGGATCCTGAAGCGGCGCGGCGCCGGCAAGGACGGTGCGGCGCGGGGAGCTCGCCCAGATGCCCTGTTTTCACTGGTCGATTTGTGAGAGGACGACTGCAACGTGATATCACTCCCTGTGCTTTTATACACTCCGGCCACCCCAAAAACAAACGCATTTTTTTGTCATGTGTTTTTAATAAGGAAAAATAGCACTATAATATTGCACTTTATATAAACATATATGCATTATAACACTGTCACATTGATGCTATTTGTTAGCATGTCTGTGGAGTTTCACATCGTGTGTTAGCATTAAGCTAGTAGACTATTAGGCAAAGTTATGTGTTTGCAATCTACCATACCGATGTCTGGTATTGGTACTCAGACATCTCTTGTGTTGTGTTTAATAAATAGCACTGCATTGTATAAAAACATAATAAAACATAATTAAAGTGAATATAAAGGAATAAATGTGTAATTACTACCTTGGGACAAGCCGAAAGTCACAACAACAACAACAAGGTGCTGATGACAACTCCGGACTGAGTCAATGTGGCGTCACATCGGTGAACTTGCAGTGTCCAGCAGCTGCCACTGGGTGTCGCTAAGCAACCGGTAGTTGTGCTTGCGGTAGTTGTCCGGGTGAAGCCGCCGCTGACGCCACACCTCCTCGTACAGGCTGCGCACCACCGGAGGCGGCGGCGAGAAGCCGGCGTCGTTAGCCAGCGTGGCGAGGTACTCCCACTGGTCCGCGCCCAACACCAGTAGGTGGTGCCGCGCCACGCCGCCGTCCACCCTCCGCTGCAGCCCGTGCCGCGCTTCCGCCGCCATCTGAGCTCGGGAGGGCAGCGACACTGACCCGGACAGCACGGCCAGGGCGAACTGGACCTAAGACCGAGAGCCAATACACACGACTGTTACAATCAACTATTACATACATAATAGACACAACTATTACACTTGACTATGACACACGACTATTACGTACGACCACTGCACATGACTATTGCTCATGAACTTGATATTCAACCACTCCACACAACTATTACAGAGGACTATTCCAACTCTGGCCCCGCCCCCTGCTCACCTGGCAATGGAAGTTAGGGAAGGGGCAGATGAGCTTGCAGAGTCCGACGAAGAATAGTGAGGGGAAGGTGGGCAGCATCATGAAGCGGTACAACGGCGCCACCAACTGGTCGTCGATCTCCATGCCCAGCTGAGCGCTGTGCAGGAAAGGAAAGCTGAACTTGTACCCCGTGCAGAACAGCATCACGTCCACACTGTGCACCGAGCCGTCCTGGAACGCCACACGCAGTGTTTTAGGAAACTCTCACTCATTTCCTTCTCCCGAATCACTATATAGGCGATTTTTTATATAGTGGACCTCGATAGTTCCCTAAAATCCTTGTGTAGTGATTAAGTAGAAAATGAGTGAATGATTCTGAACGCAGTCGCTGCATTCGGAATCATTCATCATTCCCTTCTCCTTATGTAACATGGGTTCATGATTGCGTACGTGCTCGATGCATGGCGTTGATGCTTCATGATCCTCAAGTGGCTGTAAAAATATGTGCTGCGAAACTTTTTGCCCACCTGGAAGCGAATTCTGCCGTCGTCCTCGACCGCCGCGGGCGGACTCGACTGGCGGATCTCAGGCGGAAGACAGGTGCTCAAAGGACGACCGCGGTGACTCAGCGTCACCTGTAGAGGGAGACAAACGCCAACGAAGGTAGAAAAGCGTATCTCTGCTACAGTGGTAGCAGTCCGTTCCAGGGCCCCCCCAAAAGAACCTTCCAAAGCTAAGGAGTCCGTTTCTGTTAAGTTTTTACCTGGGCACCCACTTTGACCAACTCCAAGGAGATGTCTATGCCGGATGCCATGGCTCCCAGGACCACCACAGAGCGAGACGAGAAGGGTTCTGCGCTCCTGTATGCGTGACTGTGGAGAACCTGTCCTACAGGAAGCGAGTGAAGGAAGTATCCAACTTTAGGAAATGACACGTTCTACATATGACTACCACAGATGACAATTCCACAAAACAATCAAACACAACTATTACACAATGACTGTTACATACGACTAATAAACACGACTATTACATCTGACAATTACATGTGATTATTTCGCAAGCCTGTTACGCAATGACTATAACATACAACGATTACATATGTACATATATATATATATATACACACAGGACTGTTACACACAACTATTACACGGTATTGCTCATGACTATTACGCACGACTTTTACGGCTGTTAGCAGTGTTGAAAGTTAGCAAATTACCTTTGAAGTTCTCGATGCCGGGTAACGTGGGGATGTTGGGCTCCGAGTAATGCCTGCGACACAAATGACCAGGCGGCGTCTCTTGTTAGCGTCTCATTAGCGTCTCTCGTCAACATCTCTCGTTAGCGTCTCTCGTTCGCGTCTCATCTCACCCCGAACACACGAAGACCGCGTCAAAGGTGTCGGTGGTCCGGCATCCTGAGCCATCGCGTGCCGTCACCTCCCAGGTGGTTAGGGTCATCTCCTTGTCGCTGTCCGTTGTCACGACGACAGGTATCACCTCCTCCACTGTCCTATGGAACTGACACCAGGGAGGCGTCCTCTACTCATTATCACGCAAAACACTTTATTCACAACACGAACACAAAGAGGACTAGACTGGAATAGAACTACCAGACAAAACTAGATCTAGGAACCAGAAGTAAAACCAGATCTAGTACCATAACAAGACCACAACCAGATCAAGAGCCAGGATTTATAGCCTTGACTAGAACAGAACAAATAGCAGTTCTAGGACCAAAAGCAAATCAAGATTGTGAACTAAAACCAGAAAGAGAACAGTACCAGAGCTAAAACCATAACTACAGTTAAAACTACAACAGAACCAGATCTACAGCTAGATTAAAAACTAGAAGCAGAACCAGAAGAGGATCGAGACCCGGAACTACATCTAGACACAAAACTAGAAGCGGACTTGGACTATAAAGAATATAATCTACCATAAGTGGAATACTGTATACTTAACCAACCAATCTATCATAACTAGCACAAAACCAGATCTAGAACCGTAACTAGACCACAATTAGACCTAGAAACCAGAATCAGATCAGGAACCAGCATTATATAGTCTTATCTAGAACACTACTAGAACCAGATGGAAACCAGAAGATCTATAATCAGAACTACAACCAGAAATGGGGTTAGAACCAGACGGCACCAGAGCTGAAACCACTGCAGATAATACTAAAACAGCATCAGATCTAGACAGCACTTGATCTAATATCAGAACTAGAAGATGAAATTGGTCTAGAACCAGAAAACGAACTGAACTAGATTTGGAATTACAACAATCACCTTTAGTACCAGAACTACAGCCTTAACTAGTACAGAAGTAGAACCGGATCCAGACCAGAAAAAGATCTAATATACGACTATAACGAGGAACAGGTATATAAACAGAACTAGGACAGTATCAGATCTAAAACCCTAACTACAGCTAGAACTAGAACAGCACCATAACTAGAATCTGAAATAGAAGCAAAACTAGGTTTAGTAGCAGTTCCAAAACCAGATTTAGGACAAGAACTAGAAGCCGAACTAGGACTAGAGGTCGATCTAAGACCAGCAGCAGATATATTGTAGACCAGAAATAGAACCAACTGCAGATATCAAAACATAGATAGAACCAGTACCAGCTCTAGAACCATAAACAGACTTAACCAGATCTAGAACCACAATCTGCTCAAGTACCACCACTACAGCCTTAGCTAGAGCAGGAATAGAACCAGATCTAGACCAGAAAATGATTTAGAATCAGTACTGCAACAACACCAGAGCTAATATCAGAACTAGAAGCAGAATTAAATCTTGGACCAGAAGTGGAACCAGACCTAGATCTAGACTTTAACAATCATCAACAGTCTTGAGTCTCGTCTGTGCTGCCGGTGGGTGAGCTCACACTGATGTGGGGGAAGATGTTGTAGTGGCGACAGTAGTCCTCCAGGTAGCGCTGCACCTCCTGGTGCGTCAGGAAGCTGTTGAGCTCCTGATCGAAGGGGAAGTCCGGGAACATCATCACCTCTTTGGGGAGGTTGGTCCTGTGTCCCGGAGTACAGGATTGCACGTGTCATGGGATCAATGCTAACATTGAAAATCCTCACCCTCTCATCCTATTCTTACATTTTTCAAGGTCCCACGCAATCTTTCGGGTTTGCAAGATAAATTGGGTGGGAAAGGCCCAGGATGCCGTTTTTCAAGCTATTCTAGTTGGTCTTTTACGGCCGGCAGATGACATGGTTCTTGGTTCTCACCTGAGGTTCTTGTACATGCTGGATCGCACTTCTGGTCCTACCCGCTCCTGGTAGCACCAAGTTCCGCCCACGTTGCCGGCCAGCTCGAAGACGACCGGCGGTGCGAACCGGTCTGGTCTGGACAGCACGTGTCGGGCCGCGCACAGTCCCGCTGCCCCCGCGCCAATCACCGCCACCCGCAGGAATGCCGTCGCCATGGCAACCACGACAGGTGAGCCTGAAATCGTTCAACGACATCAAATCATTGACGGTAAAACATAGGGCCTCAAGAGGAAATGAGACCAACAAAAACTGTACTTGAAAAATCATTTTCCTTAACTGGAATAATAATAATAAAAACGAGGGGTTTTTTTTGGTTTTTTGGTTCTTTTTAAGGATAACGAACTGAAACTGCATTATCTGCTTGTATGACCAAAAGTAACAAAAACTAAGCATTAAAAAAGAATAAATAAACTTTTGCAAAATTAAGTGAATTTGAAAAACATTTCAAAATGAAAATAAAAACAAAAACTAATGGAAAAATCCCAAAGTGTTCAAACCTTGGACAAAAGTTTGGTCAAATTGAATGTAAACTGTCAGAAGCCAAGTAAGCACCGCTTTAGGGCCCCGCGACCACTAGGGGGCCCCTAAGAGCAATTGACTATTGACTTTTGCTAATATCTTTTGCTAAACTTTTGCTAATATCCTTTTCTTTCTTTTTTTAACTAAAACTTTTCAAATTTTTATCTACGCTTCTTCAACGTTGTGCACATCCAACCAAGTCTGCTCTTGTAGGCGGCCTATCGAAATCTGCTACTTTTTGCCATTAAAAACTTAACGTGGGTAAAAACATGTCAAGCTGACAAAATAATCATGTACACAAAACAGTCACATAATTTTAGAGTAGCTGTATAATATCGAATGATCAGTAATCGCATCGGCACCAGGTTCAAAATCAAAATTCTACTTCGGTCCCACTGAAAATAACAATTCAATAACTATTTCTTTTTAAATCGCTGAGGTGTGACGTCACGTACCGGTGTCCTGCCGCAGCAAAAGCGAGTGAAAACGCCAATGTGGTTGTTTATTTTTCCGTCTTCTTGACTCAATACATTTGTGACTTTTAACCAGGAAGACAATTTTCGGGAAAATACCCGTACATAATTTCCGGCCGTGTTACTTCAAAATAAAACTACTGTTTTATATACTTTTATTTTGACAGGTCAACAACGTAGCGTCGAAACGAGCATCAAAATGAGCACAAAAATAGTTTCATGAATAAACCGGTATTCTAATATTATTATCAGAAGCTAAGTCTGGTTAGTGTTCGCTAAACTGTGCTAATGCTGCAGCTCTACTTACCTTATTGCTGCGTCAAAGTGGTTTCTTCCTTCTGGAACTTTGGCAAGCCACGCTGATGATGTCATTGGCAAAAATAAATATATAAATAAATTTCGGAGTGCTTATTATGGTAAAAATTCCTTTGGTCGTTTAACTTCACAGGTTGAGACCCAGCTATTGGGTACAAACAAAAGAACATTTTGTGTAATGTTAATTTGCACCACAAGATAAAACTAAAAATGACATTTAGGTTGTATAAGACTTGACAACAATTTGGCACTTGAAAATTTTGATCTGACAAGGAAATTGACCAAGTTAAAAAATTGCTGCTGTCCACTTACATTGAATCAGTTTTCCATATTCAAAAGAATTGAAATGCAATTAAAAATATATTTTAAAAAAAATTAATAAAAAAAAAGCACAGTATTCTATATAAACGAGAATTAAAGAAATAAACTCCTTTTACAAATTGTTACTACTTTACATCCTGTAGCTTTCATGTGTTGGATGTGTCTTTAAGGGGCGTGGCCTATTGAGTGCCACCAGAAGCTGGAGTCTGGTTGGGCAGTTAAGTCTGCATGTGAGCATCTGGCCGTGAGTTGTGTCTTACAGCAGCTGCTTACAGCTTGCAAGTTTTCTCATTTTGTATTTGTGTGCTTGAGTGTGTGTGTTTGCTTGCTTCTTGCCCGTGTGTTGGCATCAGAGTACCTGAATTGCTTCATTTTATTTCACTTCACCCCAAAATTCACATTTTGGCTTGCATCACAAAGCAAAAAAAAATAAAAATGAAAAAAATACAGCTTGTGACTAAAACACCTGAAGTTAACCACTGTACCTTATCTGCATTCTTTTAAGCAACCATTTCTGCCCTGCCATACAAATCAAGGAGAGGAATAAACTACTAATTTTAATTTTTTTGACAAATCAGCAAAATAAATACCAATTTTTATTTTTTTTTTTCTCGAGCATTTTCAGACTTTTTAATGGCGAAAATAATAAAACAGGCGTCGGTCACTTGGCGGCGGCGTTGGCGTGCGTCGGCGGCGCCTGCTGCTGCGGCGGCTGCTGCTCGGCGAGCGCCTGCTGCAGCCGCGTGCGCTTCCTCGAGTAGTGCTGCCAGTGCAGCAGCTGCTGCTCGTCGATGAACTTGGCGCACTGCGCGTTCACCAGCTCCTTGCGGAAGTGCTCGTACTGCAGCAGCTCCAGCATGTGCAGGCAGTGCGGGTACCTGAACACACACGTCGGAGGAGGTCACTTATCCAACAGTGACATTTTGCTCTTAATGTTAAGGCTATATTCTCCCGTTGGTACACAAGTCTTATTTTTTAAGCGCCTGTCTCAACATCGTTTTTTTTATTGCATCACTCATGGCTTTCGGACCATCGAAATAAGCGACATATTCACAGTCGGTTAGCTCTTGTTAAGTATTAAAGTCTTTTTACCTGCTCGGGGCTCGGCACGAGCGCGGACTTTGAACGACACGGACATGTTAGTTCATGTTTGACGAGCTGTCGGTGAGCTAAACTGTGAAGTTAGCGTTGCTTACCTGTTTTGGGGGTTTTATAGTGATGGCTGAAGTTTAGACGGTGTAGCTCTTCCGTCTTGTCTTGGAACTGCAAATCTTAGTTGTATCATTTTTGCATTGTCGTGTGGAAAATGCCCACAAGCTTTCAAAAATAAAAAAATAAAAATGCTTCAATGCGTGTCACTGATGGTGTAGTGGTACACTCGCCTGACGTTGGTGCGGGCAGCGTGGGTTCAGTTCCCACTCAGTGACGGTGTGAATGTGAGTGCGAATGGTTGTCCATGTCTATATGTGCCCTGCAACTGACTGGCGACCAAGTCAGCTGGGATAGGCCCCGCGACCCAACCAGGATAAGCGATGGATGGATATGCTTCAATGCATTAGGCATAAGTGATGTCTATATATGTTTTACGATAATACTCAACTATTATTCATAACTCCATTTACAACTGTGGCTAGAAAGCAAAGCGCAGAGAATCAAACTTCAGTTGTAGTCGATAAATTGCCAACAGCCTCTCGCGTTTATTCTCGCTTGTTTCTTCTTCTTTGTGACCATCCGCTTCCTCGACAATTGCGCCATGTTTTTGTGGTCCAATAAAAATACATAAAGTACAGCATATCGTATGCGGAGCCTCAAAACCTTGTAAAGGGTGGCAGTTTTTTTCTGTTGCAATGCATCAGCTCAAATCGCTTCGTCTTGGTTTGCGCAAATGCGGCGTGAAAATAGATCGAAAGTCTCTTGTTGGAAATGGATAATCTAATCTCTACAAAAAATAATCTATCAAAATGACAAAGTGGGCGGCTTACTTGAGAAACTTTGCATAGTCAGGCTCCTTCCAGTACAACAAATATTTGAGGTAGTTGATGAAAGGTCTCTCCCTCAGAAAGCCCCTCTGAGCCAGGACTACACACACACACACACACACACACACACACACACACACACACACACACACACACACACACACAAACACACACACAATGCGTTGTTAGTTGTTGTGACGTGTTATACAACATTATACAGGTGCACACTCACAATTGAGATAGTTCGGGTTGGCCAAACATTGGATGAACTCCAATTCTGACTGGAAGCGGTTCCTCGCCTGCTCCTCTGCCGCGCGCGCACACGCACACACGCACACGCGCGCACACACGCACACGCACACACACACACACACACACACACACACACACACACACAATTTGTCATGTCCTACTGGATTGTTGGATTCAAACTTTGGATCATGGATGAGAGCTTAATTGACACTACACAAACAACACTTACTATTCAGGTGGTATAAAATATACCTTTCTACTTGACATCAATAACTATCTTTAGCTTGTTAGCACGACCGAAACTCAGAGAAACATCAAAGCTGACCAACCTGTTTCCATGACCGCCTCAAGTTGCGAAGCAAAGACAATAGAGTTGCTCATTTCGAGGGCAAATGTGTACCGAGGAAGCAAAAATGGAAACAAGCGTCCGTTTGTTGCTTTGTGTTGTCGTTTAGCCGCAAGAAAACATAGGCCATGTTTGCCGGAAATGAACGGAAGGATACGTGCCTTTACCGACAGTGTACGTCACATTACGGCATCTGTCTTTTCTAAAAGTTACGCTAGATGGAGACATTTTACACTAAGAGTAGCTCATCTGTTTTTCGAAAATTCCATAACATGCACCTGTTTTATTTACTCCCTTTACTTTGTTTTCTTATTTTCTCCATACTATATTGAATATGACATTTTATTAATTATTGTGTTCATTATAATTTTTTATTTATGGAATTATATTATTTTTGCAGATAGTAAATTGAGTTTCTTATTCTCTCTAGATATACAATTTTTGTAAACATTTTTTTTTCTTATTTCATTTGACCTCATTTCAGTTTTGCTACTTCACATATTTATACTGTAATTCAAGATCTTAATAGTGGACGTCAGGGGATTACTGATTGAAAAGCAGCCACCATTTTGTGTGAAATATTTATTTAAAGGTCATAAAAGTGTTAGGATGTTACATATGTACAAGAATGTACAGCAATGACAAAAATATTTTTTTAAACAAAAGAACAACAACAATAAACAAAAACGATAACAACGTCTGAAGGAGTCTAAAGGAGAATATATCAGTTACGTGAACGTGTTAAATATTAATTTATATTATTTTCGATTTTTCAAAATAAAATAATATCATAAAAAAAGCATGACAAGTCAGGAGCTTGTGGAGCTAAATGGGCGTGGTGGCGTTGGCCCACTCGGGGAAGGAGTCCAGCGAGAACAAGACGCGGCCCCAAGTGTTGATGGCCACGCTGATGCACGCGATGCCGATGATGTTCATCACCACTCCGGTTTTTGCCTGCAGGGGGCGCACAGGAGGAGTGGTGGTTACGAGCATATGGGGCTAACAATTAGCATGCGGCTATTCTTCATGTTTATCAGTATGTTTGCCAGTGTTGTAGGAAAAAAGTTGTCTTTTTTTAAAAGTCGTACTCTTATAAGAATAGTAAGAACAATATTTGTTTGAGTAAAAAGGTGTGACTTTTTAAAGAAAAAAATATATATATATGTATTTCTTTGAGAAAACAAACAAAAGCGTAATCTGGCAAGAATAAAGGTAGAATTTTGAGGGTGCTAAAGTAGTATTTTGCCCAGAAACTAAGTCGTATTTTTGCGTACAAGAATAATATGTTTTTCCTGAAGTTTTATTAATTAATTAGTTAATTTTCCAGAAAAAAAAATCCCAATTTTGCCCAAAATTTAGTCATATTTATTTTAGGTTTTTTTTCATTTTTAGGTGAGAAACAAGTCAATTTTATGAGGAAAATGTCGCAGTTTTTCTACTTATTCTATTTCTGAGACAGAAAGTTATATATTTTGGAGAAAATAAGTCATAATCTTACAAGCATAAAATCAAATCATTTTTTGGGGAAGTCAATTTTGTCTAAAAACCAAGCCATATTTTTGGGGTACTAGAATAATACATTTTCTCCCTCTTTTTAGTAACATGTTTAACAGTGTGGATAACATTTAGCATGTGTCCAATGTTATAAGTTTACAAACTCTTTTGCAAAGTGTGACTAACAAGTTGCATGTGGCTCATCTTAATGTTTATCAGTAAGTTTGCCAGTGTGGCTTATAAATTAGCATGTGGATAATTTTATAAATTTACAAGACCGTTCACAAAGTGTAGCTTACAATTAGCATATGGCTAATGTTAATGTTTAATGGTATGTTTACCAGTGTAGCTAACATTAGCTTGTGGCTAATGTTATAGGTTTGACTGCATGCTTATCATTGTGGCTAATTGTACATATTTATTTGCCAGTTTGACTATCATTACATGTGTTGTAATTATTATTATTATTATTATTATTATGTTAACAGTCTATGTTTATTAGCGTGTGGCTGTGCCATATCTTTATCTCAGCATGGTATATCATTAGCATAGCAGACTCGCCATGTCAGCCACTTTGAGGTAGCCCGAGGAGAAGACGATGGCGTTGGGGGGCGTGGCCACGGGCAGCATGAAGGCGAAGGAGGCGCTCAGGGTGCACGGGATCATCACATACAAAGGATTCACGCTGATGGACTGGGACTGTGTACACACAACAACAACAACAACAACAACAACAGAAGAAGGATGAGTGGTTACCATAGATGTACAGTATATACATTACATGTATACACAGCAACATATAAAACTTTTAATCTGATGATCATAAGAAAAAAGAGCGACCGAAGGTTTTTGCAAGAGAAGTTCTAGTCCCAAGAGAAGGGGCTAGTCCTGAGAGAAGATTCTAGTCCCAAAGGAGAAGCTAGAAGTCCCGAGAGAAGGCTGTAGGTCAGAAAGTAAGACTTGGTCCTAAGAGCTGGTTCTAGTCGCGAGAGAATGTTCTCGTACAGAGGGATAGTTCTTGTCCCGAGAGACGGTACGGGTCCTGAGAGAAGGTTCTAGTCTGGTGGGAAGGAGCTACTTCCCACAGGAGATTCTAGCCTGGAGAGAAGGTTACTGTCTCACGAGAAGGTACTCGTCCTGAGAAAGGGTTCTAGTACAGAGGGAAGATTTTATTCCCAGAGGAGGTTCTAGTTTCGAGAGAAGGCACTAGTCACGAGTGAAGGTTGTAGTCCCAAAAGAAGGTTGTAGTCCAGATAGTCGCTAGGGAAGGGACTAGTCCTGAGAGAAAGTACTAGAAGAAGAACAGTCTAGTCCCAACGGAAGGTTCTAGTACTGAGAGAAGGTAATAGTCCCAAGACAAGGGTTCGAGTCTCAGGAGAAGGTTTTTGTCACAAGAGACCGTCTTACTCCCCGGAGAAGTCATTAGTGGTTACCATTGAGGCCAGTATAGGCAGCAGTAGCGTTGCCGTGGCGACATTGCTGGCACACTCCGTGAAGGTGGCGGTGAGAAGGCACAGAACCACGGTGATGGCCCACGGCGGGATGGAATGAAGCGGCGTCATCTGGGAGCCCAACCAGCGCGACAGGCCCGACTCCTGAACGACACACCAATCGAATCGATACCGACTCCCGAATTACCATTTAGAGATAACCAATACTCGCTAGCCCCCACTTCCTGTCTGACCCACTTCCTGTCTGGCCCACTTCCTGTCTGACCCGCTTCCCGCTCACCTCGCTGCCTTTGGCCAGCGCAAATCCTCCGCCCAGCAGCAGCACGATGTTCCAGGGAATCTTTGCCTGCGCCACCTTCCACGTCAACAAAGGAAGGGCGGGGCCTCGGGACACCTGCGCATCTGATTGGACCAAAATAAAATGTTTCGCCACACCACCAAGTATTCGGGAACCACACATGAGGAAAAACATAATTATAATTCCAGAATGAAGTTCTATTCTATAGTCGTGTTTTTCTTTAGAATTTTTTAAAAAAATCTTAAACGGGTGTTGAAGTTTAAAGAAAAAAGTTTTTTATTTTTGAGAAAAAGTCCTAATCCGAGGCTTAAAAAGTATTTTTTTGTTGTTCTTTGAGGAAAAAAGTATCAATATTTTTAGAATTTTTTTGACAAAATAAGTCATATTTGTTTGTTGACAATAATATATATTTCAAAGAAAAAAGTTGTATATTTTTTAGTTCCAGTATCACAAAAACTAAAGTTGTATTTTAAAAAATAGATTTTGAGACAGAAATTACATTTTCTCAGAAAAAAACGTGTATATTTGTGAGAAAAAAAGTTTATTTTTGAAGAAAAAAAAAAAAAAGTATTTTATTGACAAAAAACATTTCATATTTCGACAAAAATGTGTGCGTGTGTGTCGCTGACCTGGGTCCGAGTTGGGCCTCCAGCAGCAGAGGTATTTGGGGGGCTGGGACGGCAGAACGAACAGCAAGAGCGCCACCATCAGGGCGACAGTGGCGTCGGTGACGAACCTGCAGATTGCGTGCCTTTCACTCTCAGGCTAAATCTCATTTGTTGATGTGCGAGCTCCTCCATCCTCCATCCTCAACGTGAGCGGAGATCGTCCGAGGAGCGAGGAAGCAGGGCCAAATTTCGGACAAACGAGACATTCCGTCCTCCGTGCCGTCGTCCCTGAACCGAGCCGCCTGCATCCTCGCTTCTCGATGCGCATTTAAGACGATTGATATCCTCGATGATATGGCAACTTGTGGGTCTACGTAGTTGGTTTCACTCCAAACTCAACGCTTGAAAATGTAGTTTTTGTTTTTCAACCAGCTTACATCATTTATTAATTTTGGTACAAAGGTGCAATTTGATGTAATATTGTTTCTTTTCTGAAAAAGACATTTAATAGCTTACTGCACTCCAATTGAGCCAATGGATGAAGTAATTTTGATTGGAAGACGTGGAAGCTCTCTCTGCTTTAGAAAGATTGAACAACTGTATTAGAGATTTGACAACAAAAAGGTGGTACTGAGAATATATAAAACGTTTGTTTTCGAGGTTGTTTTCCAACGTTCGCATTGCGCAAGCCAACTGGAATTTTGAGGGTTAGAACAAATAAATAAAAAAAATGCCGTGACATAGAGGCTGCTGTTGTTTTTGGCTAAGGGACAAAGAAGGTCATGTTCACTTCCTGTCGCAGCACTTCGCAAATATTGAAACGACGCACACGCTCACCGTGTGGCTGCTCTTTGGCATTTACGCAAAGTGCAGGTGAAAGGTCATCGGACATGACCTGGCAGCGACTCCATGAATGAACAAGAATGGCTGTGGCTTCCACTTTTCCCTTTAGTCTTGACAGATTGACAGATAGTACCGTCCCTGCAGGAGGATTAGGGTGTGTGTGTGTGTGTGTGTGTGTGTGTGTATATATATATATATATATATATATATATATATATATATATATGGGCAAGGTGGACTCACTCTGCTTCGGCGTTGAAGACTCGCGAGGCCCAGCCGTCCACGAAGCGCGGCTCTCGCGTGAACCACAGCGCCACCATGAGGAGGAAGAGCGCCATCACGCTGGCCTCGCCGTAGGTCATGGGACCCAGGCGGCGGTGCTCCTCGCCGATCACGGCGCGCGCCGCTCGCTCCTTCGCCGCCTGCCCCGCACCACAGGACCACGCCCCTCGCAGGCTGATAATCAAACGGCGCACGAGTATAGATGTAGTAAAGATAGCTAGGTGGTATTACAGATGTAGTTCACATAGATAGGAGGGAGTATAGATAGATGGATTCAAGATAGATAAGAGGTAGTATAGATGTAGTCAAGATAAATCGGAAGTAGTCCAGATGTAGTAGACATTGTATACAGCAGATCTAGTATACATAGAAAGGAGTTAGTATAGATGTATTCAAGATAGATAGGAGGTAGTATAGATGAATTACAGCTTGATATGAAGTAGTATAGATGTAGTACATATCGAGATAAGCTAATATTGCTGTATTAGAGAGAGATATGATGTTGTACAAATGTAGTAAATATGGATAGCCGATATTACAGATAGTTATGATGTAGCATAGAAGCATTCCCCATAGGTAGGATGTAGAATATTTGAAATACAGATACATATGAGCTAGCAGTAGACAGGAGGAGATATAGATATAGTATACACAGATAACAGGTTGTATAGATGTAGAACAGATAGATCGATAGCTGGTAGTATAGATGTCTAAGAGGCAGATAGGATTTAGTCAAGATGTAACAGAGGTAGAGAGAAGGTTGTATGGACGTAGTAGACATAGATAGGAGGTAGAACAGATACATACATAGGAAGTAACATAGATGTACTAGAGATAGAGCTATAATAGACGTAGGTACTCCCCAATTTGTACCCCGATTTTGTTGTTATCCCAATTTCATTGTACACTGCGCAATGACACAGATCGGAAGTAGATAAATTGGATGTAGTAATATAGATGTAGTAGCCATAGATAGGATGCAGCGCATTCAGGGCTGACCTGCGTCCTATGAAGACCTGCTGCAGCAAGATCCAGGCCATCATGAGCATTATCATCATGGTAGGGAAGGCGAAGGCGAACCAGGACGCCGAGTTGATGACGCCGCCGCTCTGGGGGAACAGCCTGCGGGAGAGACGGCGGGCGCACACGATAAGAGCTCCGCCTTGGTTAGCACGTTAGCCGGCCGCGGCGCGCTCACTGGCTCATCTGGCCCAGCAGAACCAGGTTGGGTCCGGTTCCCGTCAGCGTGGCGATGCCGCCGATGCTGGCTGCGTAACACACACTCAGCAGCAGGCCTTTGCTCAAGCGCTTGCGCTCTTCGTCCACGGCGTCGGCCTCCTCCATCTCCAACACGCACATCACGCTCGATGCGCTCGCTGAGGGCATACGTTGCAAAAGTACTCACACCCTGTAGTGCAAGTACTGATTTGACTCCTGTACTTAAGTCAAAGTAAAAATAATAATTCCCCCCCCGAAAAATGCGCAGCTAGGCGAATTCGCAAATATTGAAACGTGAATTTGACCTCTGACCTTTCGACGCAGACGGAGGTTTGTCTTGTGGCGGCGGTTTGAGCGACGACATCATCGCGTCCTCGCTCGTTTCCGCTGTTACGTCGCCCTCTCCCGTTCTATCTTCAGACTCGCCTGCAGGAGAGAGAAGCCGTCAAAGAACAACTTCCTGTTTCCTGTTCTGCCCACCGTGCCCGTGACCCTCCAATCGGAGACCGTAAGCATTGGAAAAGTAAATAGATAAGATAGTCCAGGTGGAGTACACATAGATGGGAGGTAGTACAGATGCAGTACAGTTCAATAATAAATGGTATACAGAGTCACCGACTGACCGGTCCTTCCGGAAGCCTCCGCGTCAGGCACCCCCACCACCACGGCGCTCTGCTTTGCCGAGCCGGGGTCCCCGTCTTGACGTCCCTTCAGGCGTCCTTCCTCCGTGTCGTCGTGGCGATGCAGTTGATCCAGCACGGCGTGTACGATGGGGACCATCATGGCGGCCGTGGCCGTGTTGCTGATCCACATGGACAGGAAGGCCGTCACGCCCATGAAGCCCAGCATCAGCCTGGCACGGGACGCCGACACCAGAATCATCATGTGCGTCAGAACAAAAAAAAGGTCTTGGTTCACTATTGTGTGTTACTGTGTTCACTGAAGTTTTATGTTTTAAAAGTACTCGTAATATCGGTGAGTAAACAAGCGGCACTACTCGTACTGGTATCGGTCTGAAAAAAAGTGCTTTTGAATATCTCATTTGCTGTAATGCTTCGGTGCAGAAGGAAGCAGTCAGCCACGCAGGTAAGTGCAGTCAGATTCAGTTCTACCTATAAAATGCTTAGTCAGCACATTCTCTGATTTTAGTTCTTAAACCTTTGAGAGCGAGAGTTTAGGAAGATGATGTCGGCGCCATATTCTACCATGACCGGAAATGAGCAATTATTATTATTATTTTTGCATTTTAAATTAGCGATTGAACATGATTTTGTCACCGAGTGCATTTTCTGAACTCACAGTGCGGGCCTGACGCCGACCACCAGGAGAACTTTGAGTGCGATGCGCTTGTGAAGGTTCCAGTGCTCCACGGCCACCGCCACCATCAGCCCGCCCACAAACAACATGTTGCTGTCTCGCAGGTACTGCATGCACACCTAGCGCGACAGCCGCTTCATTCAATCCACATACTACTATATTCGGCACACTAGTAGAAGGACTGTGCCTTACCGGAAGCATGTTTTTCCACGACTGCCATTTCTGCGCACTAGTGGAGCCGCTGGAAGTTACTAGTATTATGAGTGACATGCTGTAACTTTCTAGGAGTTGACATTTAGCACGTCACTAGTAGTTCGAGAAGCATATCGAGTTTTTCTACTAGTGTGCAGAAATGTCATGCAGCTGTATAATGCAGTAGCAGTGGCGGTTCTATGGGGGGCCGGGGGCAGCGCTGGGCTTGCCCCCCCCCCCCCCCACACCCTCCACTCAAAAAAAAACCAAATAACAAATTAATTACCAGTTTGGCCACCCCGCTAAAATCAGGTTAGAACTGCCACCGGACAGTAGTGGAAAAACTTAGACATTGCCATTATACTAGTGCACCATAGTCGTTCTACCAGTACGCAGAATACGACTGTGAAGGGCAGTACGTGGAAAAATGTCACTTATAACATGTCGTCATTCTACTAATGCGCTGAAATGTCTTACTCATGAGTACAATTGCGTGTGTGTGTATGTGTGAATGCGTGCGTGCATACATCTTTGGACTGCATGATGCCGAGCACAGGAAACAAGATGGTTGGCAGCAGCGCCGTCACGGCCAGCGGCAGGACCTCCGTGCACCAGTACAGCGCCATCAGCAGGATCACGTACGCACACGCAGCCTCCTACACACACACACACACACACACACACACACACACAGATAGGATATGACATCATGTAACATAGATGTAGTTCACATAGATAGGAGTTAGTAGACGTAGTAGAGCTGGATAGGAGGTCAAGTAGTATAAATGTAGCACAGATAGATAGGACTTACTATACTGTCGATAGCAGTACACATAGATGGGAGGTGGTATAGATGTAGTACATGTAGATAGGAGGTAGTATAGCTGTAGTGCACATATAGGAGGTAGTCCAGATAAAGTGCACATACATGGGATGCTTTCAGGTGCTGTGTCAACACTTGAAGAGGAAAACAAAAAAGTGTTTGGATGGAAAATGTGACACTTGTTGGTTTAATCTCCAACTGAGAAAGTTTTCCCTCGTTTTTCGTGTTCTTTTGTTTTGTTTTCTTCTGTGATCACGTCAAGAAAAACGACTCAAAGCAAACATCAAGAGATCACACACGTACGTTAGAGATCGCATACTGCATGTCAAACTCAAGGATGTGGCAGAAAATGTGTTCCAAAATGTAAACTTGGAAGATAAAGTTCAATTGACCAGAAATACAGTCAAGATCAGAGATTCTGTAAGTGTGGAATGGAACGACTCAATGTCCAGGTACTGTTACGTTGTATTTGACGTTTTGTATTTGTCAAATCATCTCGCACCATTGAAATCCCCCCCGAAGAATCCCCCCAAATTTTTGTAAGAAGAAAATGGAAATCAATAACATATAATTCAATAGAATGTAAAGTATTAAACAGTGTTTGCCAAATATTGGGGTTCAATTTAATGGACGTGCTCCTTCTTCAGATGTGCGCGCGTTGGCCACCTGGGGGCAGTTTAATACAAATATATGGATACACGAAGATGGTCACAACAACACAGTAAGCTGCAGTGATATTAGTCATTATGCGCAAAGGATAAAGAATACTGTATATGCCTGTGAGTACTTTTACGTCTGTCTACATGTGTTGCTCCACCTTTTGTGTTCAAATATCCTTTGCTTCAAGGATAATAACACCGTGACGCCGACGCTATTCGTTAGTGGCGTTTTGCGTCGTCTGTTAGCATCTTGCTCAAAGCACTGTCGTAAGGCAAAGCTACAAGGTTGGTTAAAATACACGACGTGCAATTGTCTTTGGCAATAATCCAAACTGCTGCTTGTCGTAAAGCGAGTTGATCGGTGTTCATGTCAAAGGTCAGGTGCAGGTCAAAGCAAAAAAGCGGCCCCATATGTGCCGTGTTGGAAACGGGTTTGACGCCCTGCTAGATGTAAACGATGAAGATGAGGAGGAGGAGGAGCGTGAGAACGCATCAGCAAGGGCTGCTGGGAGGCCGGCAGTACCCACTGAGCGCAAACACCCCACTTTGGTTTCATTCGCCAGCACGTGCACACACACACGCACGCGCATGCACACGTGTGCGCACACGTGCACACGCTGGTGCCGCGGTGTCGGAGGGGAAGCACAATATTGATGAATGGAAAGGTCGCCACGGTGAGCCCTGAACTTGGACCCCGTGTGCTGGTCAATGACTGACAGCCGGGACAGTCTCCAGAAACGTTGAGAAATGAAAAGAATATACAATTCGTAAAACACGTTTAGAAATGAACATTTTAAATTCATGAAAGACATCCAAAAATAAAACAAAATTTATAAAGCACGTTCCGGATTGAAAATTAAAAATGTATAAAACATGTTATCATATGGGGGGGGGGTTATTATAATATATTTACAAATAAATACTGAAATTAATAAAACATATTTAGAAATGAACATTTAAATTCATAAAACACGGAAAACTTAAAATGATTTGAACACATTTAGAAACGAGACATAAAGCTAAATTAAACACATAAATAAAAGATGAATTCGAATTAGGAAAATATGTTAGAAATGAAAAATAACAACTTATATACCAATTATAACTAAAAAGAAAATAATAAAACAGGTTTAGAAATTGAACATTTAAATTTGTAAAACACATTCACGAAATATGATTATTATTAAATTAAAATGATTCTAAAACATTCAGTTAAAATTAATAAAACACCAATAAATGTACATTTCTAATTAGTAAAATATTAGTAGCTCAGTTAATAATGAAAAACTAACACTACTGAAATAATTATAAATACACACAGAATTAAAATGAATAAAACATGCTTAGAAAAGTTTGGAACCTTAACACATTAAAAATGCAAAATACAAATTACAACACGTGAATACATTTACAAACTAACAAAAAAATGATCAGAACCTGGTTAGAAAAAAGGGAAGATTGACAATAATTTTCCATTTTAATAAAAGAAATTGAATGCAAAATACAAATTAATAAAGCTTTTGTTCTCACACAAAAATTATAAAACTTGTCAAGAAATAAAACCAAATATTAAATAATAAAACTCATGAACAAATTATACATATATATATATATATATATATAATGAATTAACACAGAAATAAATGAACATTTAAAATCAATAGCACACTTTTCCTTGATCGAGCATGTCCAAGTCAAAGACCCCTCACCCAGACAATGTCATTCATTTGACTATGTTAACATTTCCGCTAAGGCAAAAAAACTGAAATTAGCATAACATCAAGTGATCGGTTGCCTTCGTTGTGAATTGTGACTTTCAAGGGGAAAAGAAAACAATCATGAGGAGGACGCAAAGAAGTCAACACACGTGTTCAAGCGAGGGTCGCGGTCGGGCTCTCACCTTGGTGCTGAGGGCGAGCGGCAGCAGGACCAACGGCCCAGACGCCAGGATGAAGACGCTCTTCACACGCCACACCACACGAAACATTCGCACTCGCAGCGGAAGGACCGCCATCGCTGACCGTGGCCAAGATGATGAAGACGAAGGTGACGGAGATGAAGATGCCAGAGACGATGCAGCCACGAACGGACGGACGGACCGACGGGAATCTACGGCTTCAAGCTTCTCTCTGCCTTGAACGCGCTCACCATTCACTCTAAATATTAACCTGACACACACACACACGCACACACACACGCACGCACACACACCCGGAGTAAAGAGAAAGAGGGAACGTTGAGCTGGTGGTCTTCCTCACTGATGAAGAGTGTTCAAAAACACTCAACGAATCTTTGAATGGATGATGGCTGGATGAATGAGTGAATGAAAATGATGGATGAATAAATGTGCAGTCAATGAAGGAATGACGGAGGAACGAACGTTGAGTGACTAGATGATCAGTGAATTCATGATAAAAGGAAGGATGAATGAGTTCCCTCCTGGAAGCCGTCACCTTATCGTGGCGGAGGGGTTTGTGTGTCAGGGTCACCCATGGCAAACAGGTCCTAGGTGAGGGACCAGACAAAGCACGGCTCAAAGACCCCTTATGATGACGACAAACTATGGACTCAGTTTTCCCTTGCCCGGACGTGGGTCACCGGGGCCTCGCTCTGGAGCAGGGCCTGGAGGTGGGGCTCGAAAGCGAGCGCCTGGTGTCCCATGGGGCCCGGCCGGGCCCGCAAGGGTAATGTGGGTCCCCATTCCCATGGACTCACCACCTGCGGGAGAGGCCGTAGGGGTCGGGTGCAGCGGGAGCTGGGCGGTGGCCGAAGGCGGGGACCTTGGCGATCCGATCCCCGGCTACAGAAGCCTGCTCTCGGGACGGGGAATGTCACCTCTCTGGCAGGGAAGGAGCCCGAGCTTGTGCGGGAGGTCGAGAAGTTCCGACTAGATATAGTATAGACTAGATAAGGAGTGCACCACCAACACTGTGTATAGTGGGGATGGGGCGCTGCTGACCTCGACTCGGGACGTTGTGAGTCGGTGGGGAGAATACTTCGAAGACCTCCTCAATTCCACCGACACGCCTTCCCATGAGGAAGCAGAGTCTGGGTTCTCTGAGGCGGGCTCTCCTATCTATGGGGTTGAGGTCACCGAGGTGGTTAAAAAGCTGCTTGGTGGCAAAGCCCCGGGGGTGGATGAGGTTCGCCCGGAGTTCCTCAAGGCTCTGGATTTTGTGGGGCTGTCGTGGTTGACACACCTCTGCAACATCGCGTGGACATCGGGGACAGTGCCTCTGGATTGGCAGACTGGGGTGGTGGGAGACCGGAGGATGTGTTCCAACTACAGGGGGCTCACACTCCTCAGCCTCCCTGGGAAGCCGTGGAACAGTGGACCAGAAAGAAAGAAAGAAAAAGAACATTCACATTCAGTAAAGGAATCAAGTTCTGATGTGAGTCTGCAGACACCCAGCGGACACTCCCAGTACAGGACAGTTTTGAGACCTAACATTGCAGTCACTGAAAAGTACGGAAAGTATTGAGACCCCCTTCAATTTTTCACTCTTTGTTACGTTGCAGCCATTTGCTAAAATCATTTAAGTTCATTTTTTTCCTCATTAATGTACACACAGCACCCCATGTTGAGAAAAAAAACGGAATTGTTGAAATCTTTGCAGATTTATTAAAAAAGAAAACCTGAAATATCACACCGCCATAAGTATTCAGACCCTTTGCTGTGACACTCGGGTGCCGTCCATTTCTTCTGATCAACCTTGAGATGGTTCTACACCTTCATTGGAGTCCAGCTGTGTTTGATTATACTGATTGGACTTGATTCGGAAAGCCACAAAACCTGTCTCTAGAAGACCTTACAGCTCACAGTGCTTGTCAGAGCAAATGAGAATCATGAATCATTCATATATACGCAGCAAGCAGCAGAGTGACGGCGAATGTTTGTGGTCGCCATTCCGACGTGGATTGTGGATCGGTCTCGGCTGCGCGTCCCCGATCGGGAGCGAGACGGCGAGGAGCGCGCGCCACGCTGTCACGCGCGGCGACGTGGAGTTCTGCGGCCTGTGAAGAGCGACGCTGCAGCTGCGAGGTGAGTGCGCGTCTGTCACTTCTTTCGTTCCACGTTTTTTTTTTTTTTTTTTTTTTTTTTTTTTGCGTGTTTACTTAACCAACTTGGGCACGTCGACCAACCGGAAGAGCCAAACACGCAAACCAAGTCCAACTGCGTACACTTTTTGATGTTTTGTCGGGGGGGGGGGGCGTGACGTAGGCAAAAAAAAAAAAAAAAAGTAATCAGAAAATGTAATACTCAAGTAAAGTACAGCGACAACACCTGTGAAATCGACTAAAGTACAGTAACTGAGTATTTGTACTTTTACTTGCTTTGCTACTTTTTGCAGGGGGTGCGTATGTGCAACGTGCACTTTGACCCCTTTGGCAGCATTCTGCTGACCAAGTCGCATGACCCGAGGGGCACACAAGCAGGTTTTTAATTCAGGCCTTCACTTTGAAATCGCCCACTTTTGTTCCCTAATCTAAATGCAAAAGCGTGTGTGTCAAGGTTGTTACAGATAACAAAAACCAGACTGAAAAAAAAAAAAATATATATATATATATATATATTTTTATCTGGGGTACAAATTTAAACAAGGGTGATGAAAACTTATTTAAAAGGAAGCATTTAAAAGAATGAAAACTAACCAAGCTGCTGTAAAACTAATTGAAACTTTCTAAATTTGAAAAAGATGTAAAAATGAAATAGGCAAACTAATTAATAATCCCAAAACTACTCTAATTTGTGTATGTGTGTGTGTGTGTGTGTGTTGCAGGATGAAGTGGACAACATCCCTTCTGCTTTTGGGCCTGGTGGTCTTGGTCGTGGTTCAGGTATCGTCTACATGGTGAATTGATGTGATGATGAAAGCATTTCATGACAAATATTACATTTAAGACAAAAAAAAAATAGCCGTCTTTGGAATCATTCACTCAGCAATAAAATTGGGTCTGAGGGTGGTTCTTAGGGCATCTTTGGGATGTCTGCAGGGTGGTTCTCCAGGGTACATTTAGGGTGGGTCTTGGGGTGTCTCCAGGTTGTCATTAGAGTCGGTCTTATGGTTTCTCCGGGTTGAGCCTTAGGGCGTCTTAAGGGTGTCTATAGGGTGATTCTTAAGGGGGTCTTCAGGAAATATTTAGGGTGGGTCTTGGGGTGTGTGTCCATGGTGTCTTTACGGTGGTTCTTAAGGTGTCTGCTGAGTTTCTTTGGGGTGGTTCACAGGGTCTATCCAGGGTATCTTTAAGGTGGGTCTTTGTGTGTTTCTAGGGTATCGTTACGGTGTGACTAGTGTTGTTCACTACTTTTTAAGATGCATTGAGGGATACAGTAAGGGCACTGTATATTTGATAACCTTGACTCACCACACATTCAAACAGAACTACAAAATGGTCAAATCACTATATAGGCCACTATATAATAGAAAGGGAGTGATTCCCAACACAGTTCATATTTTCTGATTCGACGGTTACCCCCTCATCCCTTCTGCGTGTTAGCGTGACGGTTGTCTCCGAATACGACACAGGCACAGACAGAGGACGAGCCGGCGGGCAGCGAGGATGAACAAGCGGAACATGTGGAGCTCTTCACTACACCCACCACCAAGATGGCCGCCGCCACCTCGGACTTTGGATACAACCTTTTCCGTGCGCTGGCATCCCACCGGAGCAATGCCGATGCTAACGTCTTCCTTGCGCCCATCAGCGTCTCTGCAGTCCTCACCCAGCTGGCCATGGGTGAGCACACAGGATTAAATATAAACCTGACACAGTGACTCCAGTGTGCCTTTATTCTGGGTTTTAGGGTGTTTCCAGGTTGGCTCTCAGGTTGTATCAAGGGTGTCTCTAAGATGAATTTAGGGTGGGTCTTGGGGTGTCTCCAGGACGTCTTTAGAGTGGGTCTTGAGGTGCCTCACGGGCGTCTTGAGGGTGGATCTTGGGGTGTATTCTAGGTGTTTTTAGAGTGGATCTTGGGTTGTCTCCAGGATGTCTTTAGGGCATTTTCAGTGTGTCTCTATGCTGCATTTAGGATGGCTCTTTGGGTGTCTCCAGGATGGGTCTTAGGGTGGGTCTTACGTTGTCTTTAAGGGTGACTTAAGGGTGTGTTTTGGGTGTCTTTAGGGTAAGGGGACTTTGTCCTTGTAGTGGGAGTCAACAAAATGACCAACTAGCAAGCTGGGCTCACAGAATTGTTTCCACAGGCGCTTCTGAGCATGCCCAGAGGCAGCTCTTCCGGGCCTTGAGGTACCACACCCTGCAGGACCCTCAGCTCCACAACACTCTGAGGGATCTACTGACCTCCATCAAGACGGGTCACAAAGGACTGAGCGCCGCTGCCCGCATCTACCTGGCCAGACGTCAGTCCTCATAACCTCGACTACATCAAATGTACTTGTTTTGACACCACATTTCCCATGATGCAATGCAACTTTTTCTCTCAGGTTTACGCCTCAAGCAGGATTTTTTCACAGTGGTGGAGCAGCAATATGGCATTCGACCTAAAGCCCTGCAGGGTGGATCTCGCGACACCAATGACATCAATGTCTGGGTCGCCACAGAGACGGGCAACAAAGTGCAGCGCCTCCTGGCCAAGCCCTTGCCCCGAAAACCTGGAGTCAACGCTGTGGCTGGCGCCTACTTTAAAGGTAAAAGTAACAACGATGACAACATTGATACAGTATCATCAATGACAATAACAACAACAAAGACGATCAATGGAAACGGTGATAAGAACAAAGACTACAATATCAACAACAATAAGACAATAATGATAACATTAATGACAACATCAACAGTAACAGTAAGAAAAACGCAAACGTTAATGATGACAACAATGACTAGAGCAACAAACACAATAAGACTAGGACAAGTATAATGACAACGATGACATCGACAATGACAATAGGGAGACCGACAATAAGACAACATTAATAACAATGACAACAACAACGACAGTAATGAGAACCACAATGACATCATCATCAACAACAACAACAACAAGGAAGTGTGGTCACCAAACAGGGAAGTGGGTGACAGCGTTCCAACCTCAGTCGCTGCAGAACTTCCAACAAGAGGGCAAAGCGCCCGTCCGGGTTCCCATGTTGGAACAGAACAACTACCCCATCAAGATGGGCATGGACTCTGACCTGAGCTGCACGGTGCGTGGGGATGGGGGAAGTGTCAATTTGAGTGATGTCACGTGGCCACGCTCACCAACCTCCCTTTATGTTCCTCTCCCAGATCGCACAGATCCTCCTGGAGAACCAGGTGAGCATGTTCGTGTTCCTTCCTCAAGAAGTTACGTCCAACCTGACCGCACTGGAGGACACGCTGACCGCAGAGTTCGTGCAAGACTTGAGCAGCACACTACACGCGACACACGTCACCCTCACCATGCCCGTCCTCAAGTTCAGCTACGCCACAGACCTCATGACGCTGCTCCCTGACGTGGGTGAGTCCTGGGTGTCTTTAAGGTGGATCTTAGGGTGTATTTAGGGTGCCTGTTTGGGTGTTTCTATGGTGCATTTCGGGTGGATTTCCAGGGTAAATCTAGGGTGTCTCTAGGCTGCATTTAGGGTTGGGTTATCTAAAGGGTGTTTTTAGGCTGGAGGTTAGTGTGCCTCCAGGATGTATTTAGGGCCGCTTTGCAGGCTGTCTGTAGGGTGGGTCTCAGGGAGTCATTAAGCTGCATTTAGGGTGGTTCCTAGGGTGTCTCCAGGCTGCATATACAGTTGGTTTTAGGGTTTCTTCGCGGTAGATCTTAGGGTGTCTTCACTGTTTATTTAGAGTGGTTCTCAGGGGGTCTCTATGCTGCAGTTAAGGTGGATCTTAATGTGTGTATCCAGACTGTCTTCAGAGTGTCTCTAGGCTGCATTTAGAGTGGTTCCTCGGGTGTCTCAAGGGTTTCTTAGGGTGGCTCTTAATGGCTCCAGGGTGTTTTTAGGCACGGTTTGCAGTGTTTTTCGGTTCGGTCTTAGGGTGTCTCTGGGCTTCATTTTGGGTGAGTCTTAGGTTGTCTCTCGGTTTCATTTAGAGTGGTTCCTAGGGTGTCTCAAGGGTTTCTTAGGGTGGCTCTTAATGGCTCGGTCTGCAGTGTTTTTCGGTTCGGTCTTAGGGTGTCTCTAGGCTTCATTCAGAGTGGATCTTAGTGTGTCTCAAGTGTGTCTTTAGGTTGGATGTTACTGTGTTTCCATGGTGTACTTGGAATCGGTCATCAGGGTATCTTTAGGGTTGGTCTCAGGGATTCGTTAGGCTGCATTTAGGATAGTTCTTAGGGTGTCTCCAGGATGTCTCTTGTTTGTATTTTTAATGGGTCTCAGGGTGTCTTTCGGGTGGATATTAGGTTGTATCCAGTGTTTATTTAGGGTCGAGCTCCAGGTTGTCTTTAGGGTTGTCTTTATGATGGGTCTCCAGTTTGTCTCTCGTCTGCATTTTGAATGGGTGTCGGGGTGTCTCATATGTGTCTTTAAGGTGGATGTGAGTCTGTCTCCAAGGTTTATTTAGGGTGGGTCTTCCCACCCTACATAGCTAGCTTCGGTTGTCTTTAGGGTGGATCTCATTAGGCTGCATTTACAGTAGAGTGAGTGTTAGGGTGTCCCTAAGCCGCAATCAGATACTATGGGTATTTTGAGGGGGTCTGAGGGTGTTTCCAGGGTATCATGAGGTAGGAGCTACAGAGGAGACCTTTGTGTCTTTAGCGTGAGTCTTAAAGGCTTTATCTCATTTGTTTCCCTGCAGCCTTCTCTGTTCTCGCTCCTCTGTTTACGTTTTCTCCTCCCACCAGGGGTTTTATACGCGACGGTCTTGATTTTAGCTAGTGATTGGAACCTCCTTAATGGTTGTTCCTTGTGCTTTGATGCACATTTAAGACAATATAAATCCTCCCTAACATGGCGATGTTAGAACAATGTCTGGTTGCGGTCGAAGCATCGAGGAGCTAGAACATTGCCATTAAGTGAAATGAGATCCTCCCTAAGTTGTCTACTCAGTCTGGTCTCCCCCCCTCCCTTCAGGGCTCACCGATTGGCTGGCTAACCAGGACTTGGAGAAGATCGCGGCGCAGCCCGCCAGGCTGGTCACCATCAATCACAAGGTCGTCATGGAGACGGGGGCCGAGGGCGACCAATCGGCGCCCGCCACCTCCGCCACCAGTCACCTGACCTACCGCGTGGACCGCCCCTTCCTCTTCCTCATTCGCGACGAAGCCTCGGGGGCCCTGCTCTTCATCGGCAGAGTGATCAAGCCCAAAGACCTGACAGTCTAACACGCACACGCGCGCACACACACACACACACACTCTTAGCAGGTCCTAGGAGGGCAATGAGGATGAAAGGTGATTTTTAAGCCAAAAGATTTTTTAACAGAAACATTGTCAATTGCGTCACAGTTATTATATTTGTGTGACGTGACAAAATAAACATAACAATGAAACAAAACGTTTGTTTGCGTCAACTTTTCACATCTGTTCCTCTCAGAGGACTTTTTTCTTTTTTTTAATCATCCTATTTGACCTCAAGCGCTACACTCATTTCAACAGGAAAACGACAACGTGAAAATAGTTTTCCACACTCACTTACATACGCACACACAATCTTCGCATGTGGAACATATCATGAACACGTGTCCTGTTTGTCTCCTCCTGTCAGTGAGACAGTATGTGTGTGTTTACCATATGGTTTTGATTTTTGTCATCACATTCCTGAGGTTAGTCCAGTGTTGGAAGGAAAAAAGAAAACTCTTCCTAGTCTTGATTCAACACGTCGAGAAAAACTCAAAAAGAAAAAAAAAAAGGAAATAACATTTATCTAAACACACACACAAAATCCATATCGACAAAAGGGCTTAGAGGCTAAACTTTGGTGACGAATCACGCGCTCACACACACACACGCATGCACACCCACGCACACCCACAGATGCACAAAAACTCATACAGTCCATGCACAAAAACGTACACACAAACACACACAACCACAGACACCCATGGACACACAAACGTATGCGCACACACACAGACATACACAAAGACAAGCACACAAACACACTTGTACACACGCACACACACAAACCAACAAACAAACACATATGTGCAGACTTCGGACACAAGATGGCGGCGTGGAGGCTAGGCTACATTATCGCGTAGCTTTGCAGCGTAACAGGAAGTTGCCCGGTCCACAAGTGGAGTGAGTTTCCCTTGTGGACATTAATGGAATTGCGCTTGATCATGCATGACAAAGAGGAAGTGGACCAAAAAATAAAATCATATACTTGATATCCATAAAAAGGTCCATGTACTAGTATGCACTTTGTCCTCATTAGTAATACAACTCAGCACACTAGTAGAACGACTGTGCCTTACGAGTACTACTAGTCCAAGGACCTTAAACTGGAGAGTAAGGACATGGAATAAATGGTCATAGGTCTTTCTATAGTGTCCTCTGGAGCCTCCTCAGGCCTGGGGTGGGATCACTTCCCGTCCCGTGCCGTGCTTGTCCACCAGCTCGTAGACGCTCTGATTGGCTGCCTCAGGAGCCGCAGGCCCCTCCCTCCTCCTGTGCAGCACCAGCGCCGTCAAGAGGAAGCACAGCAGTCCCCCGCACATAAAGAGCCCCTGGACACCCAAAAACCTGCACGATCACACATAGTCCCTCTTTGAAAAACAAACACACACATTCACATGCATACTACATGATACAGTACAGGTGGGAAAACTTTTGATTTTTAATCTTGATGGGTGTGCTCATTTGTAGATGATGTAAAAAATATATTATTCATTCAATATTGATTAATAACCAATGGACGGTACGGTGGACGACTGGTTAGCACACCTGCCTCTGTTCTGGGGACCGGGATTCAAATCCCGGACCCACCTGTGTGGAGTTTACATGTTCTCTCCGTGCCTGGGGGGGTTTTCTCCGGGTACTCCGGTTTCCTCCCACATCCCGAAAACATGCGTGGTAGGTTGATTGAACACTCGAAATTGCCCGTAGATGTGGATGTGAGTGCGACTGGTTGTTTGTTTCTATGTGCCCTTCGATTGGCTTGCGACCGGTCCAGGGTGTACCCCGCTCCCCGCCCAAAGATAGCTGGGATAGGCTCCAGAAGCCCGCGACCCTAGTGAGGAGGAGCGGTAAAGAAAATGGATGGATGGATGGATGGATAATAATCAATGAAGGAAATACCTATTTTAAAATTTTCTTTGTAAGAAATATATCAATGTACCTGTACAATATTGTCCTTCATAAAAACATACACTAATGACAATAATGTAAAGAATAAAAGTTTTTTTTCCACGTTTTTGCTTCAATTCGATGGATGTTGTGCTGCTGCTGCTTCTGGTGTGCGCACCTTGGCCACCAGGGGGCGGTCCATGACAGACTTACGGATGCGTGAAGTTGAGGGTCACAAGTTACTACTCAGCAAGCCGCTTTATTGTTAGTCGTGAACAAGTTAACTATCTATTATATACACAAAACTATCAAATTGACTATAACCTGTGAAGGGTGAACTGAATTTCACCTTTTGTGAACGTTTGATGTCAAGCTTTTCAAGGTTTCAGTACAATTCAGAACAGCAAAATTCACGTGCTACACGCTAGATGCTACATGCTAAATGCTACATCAAAATAAAAATGGCTGGCCTGTGTCTGAAGCGGTCCAAGTCGTAGTAGAGACAGGAAGTCTGCTTGCCGCACTTCCTGTCCCACAGGATGCACGTGGAGTCGATGACGGCGCCGTAGAGAACCGGGCAGGGCATGAAGGCTGCGCACACGACAACAACATGGACGCATCAGAATCCGCCTTACTTCCTGTCTGGTCACGTGACCACCGTGATATCATCCAACTCACCGAGGACCCTGAAGAGCATGTATTGGACGCCCACTGCCAACGACTTTTCCCGCGCTGACACCATCCTGTAACACACACATACGCATGCACACACACGCATCAACACACCAATAAACACACACACATGCACACACACTTAGACACAAACATGTAAGTGGTCATATTGAAACCAAAAGTTTGCTGGCTGATCTGGACTTTCTTGCCTGAGGATGATGACGAAGGACGGTGTCTGGCACAAGGACGCGATGAGACAGCTGGCGGCCATCAGGACCACGAAAGGCAACAGGAAGCGGCCGCACCCAATGCCACAGGTTCTGGGCGTGGCCGAGCCACCGGCCCCGCCCACGCACCGACATTCTGTGAAGTTCTGTATGGAAAGACGTTCGAACATTCATTCGATTTTGGAGGCAAGGGGGCGTAACTGCACACCAGCGCCCCCACAGGCTGCAAGAGTGTAATGTTTGAATTTTCCTTACGATGACTTTGTTGGCGCTGTCCATTTTCACGACGACGCAGCCGGCACGACACGGAGACGTAAACTCGACACCGTCAGAACCGCACACCGGATGAAACGATTCCTGGACACATCGACATGCCGAGCTGCACCATGGTGCTGTACGCCTGACACACACACACACACGCACACACACGGTGCGGTTCCACTGTTGGTACTGTTTTTTGTTCTCATTTTGATAGTGGTGTTTCTTCTCTTGTTTATGTAGTTTGTTCTCATGTTAATCGTGGCGTTATTATTCTGTGTTGCTTCTGGTGTTGGTCCTTGTTTCAGTTCTGGTGTTGGCTATGGTGCTGGTTGTGGTCAACAAGTGTTTTGGTCAGTGTTTTGGTTCTGGTTTTGGTTCTGTTGTTGGTTGCCATGTTGTTACTTGTTTTGGTGTTGGGTTAGTTCTTGTTTAGGTTGTGGTGTTGGTTCAGGCATTAGTTGTTTTTGGTTCTGTTGTTGGTTGCGGTGTTGTTACCCATTTTGGTTTTGGTGTTGGTTACGTTTTGGTGGTGATGTTGGTTCAGGCATTAGTTGTGTTGTTGTTTCAGTTGTTGGTTGGAGTGTTGTTACTTATGGTTGTGGTGCTGTTACCGAGGTGGGAAGACCCCATCGACCTTCTGTGTGGGGCAGCCCATGAGGACCAGAGGGAAGGCGCAGAGAAGGCTGAGCAAGATGGCGGCGGCGCAGAACTTGCTGGCGCCGGTGACACCAAGAGTCCAGCGCCGCATCAGGACTCCGCCTAGCACGGTGCCCAGCACGCCCAGAGGGATGCACAGGCCACCTTGGAGGCAGACAGGAAGGACTGAAAATGTGAGCCAGCGGAAGGGCACACGTTGGCACGTGCACATAAGTGGGCCCATACACACACCCGAACGTCGGCATGCATGCACGCACCCACACACACACACACTAATCGCACCGATAATGACGGCAGAGAAGTCTGCCGTCTGGCTGAATTGCTTCTCGATGAACTTGGCCATGAAGGTGGCGAGGCCGGAAACCATGGCGGCCAGGTTGACCTGCGCCAGGACCACCAGGAGGTAGACTGGACGCCGCAGGGTCCGACACAACATGCTGGGAAAACCTAAAGGGAAAGACACACGATCGGACTACGTCCAGACCAGACAAGACCGGGACTGACAGGAAGTAGAACGGGAAACAGATGCTGACTTTTAAGGAAGTGAAGAAGGCTGACTTCCTGGAAAATATCTGGCTCTCGCTTGTCGTCCACTTGCGACTCATCCTGCATAAACACACAAACATGACATGATGAAGGTCGCATGAGCACCAAATATGAGATGATGAAGGTCACATGACCACACACACACACACACACACACACACACTGTCCACCTGACCTCCGGGGGCATGTCCCTGGGGAAGAAAAAGTATGGCAACGCGGCCATGAAGAGAAGACAGGACGCCTACCAGGAAGCCGAGCCACCAGGCGCCAACCCAGCGCAGGTCACCGCGATCCAACTCCACCTCATCTGACACATGCAGACATAATGTATAGTATACTATGCAGTATAGACAAGCGTTTAAATGTATAGCTCGACGTATAAAAGTATAAATGGACAGGCGGCTGTGGTTCAGTTGGTCGAGCTGTTTGTCCAGTGACCGGAGGGTTGACAGTTGGAATCCCGGCTGCTGTCGAAATGTCTTTGGGCAAACCACTGAACCCTAAATTTCTCCCCGTGGGCCTGTTACGAGTATAGTGAGTCTTATAGTTGTATGTATTTAGAGTTATAGCTAGCTGCATGGGTAGATTTTATTGATGCATACTGTTTATAGATGTTTATAGATACATATAAAAAAGTGCAGACCTGCGGACATTTTGTCAAAATCGACGTAGAGTCGAAGCAGAAAGGCGCCGCTGAGGAAGCCGAAGGCGGGGCCAATGGCAGTGACGGCCAATAGGATGCCTGACACAAACACGGCATCATAAATGTCACCAACCACAAGTCTTTACGAAGGACACGACCTGGCAAACATGATATGATGAAGGTGCAATGGCGGCGGCGTACCGAGGTAGAGCGGAGAGTTCTTCTTGCTGGCATGGTCGTCGATGTAGGAGATGCCAAAAGGCTGGACGGGCACGGAGCCCACGCCCAACAGCAGCTGAGCCAGTAGCAGCAGAGGGTAGATACCCTCGTGGGCAGAGCTTTCCTGCTCGCCGCAGCTCTGATTGGACGACGGTGCGGTGGAGTTGGCATCATGGAGAACGCTCTGCACGTGGCACAGGCCGGAGCTGTTCCCGGTGGCTGCTGGGAAACACAAGTAAATCTACTCGTACTCGAGTACACGCCGACGGGGGGGGGGGGGGGGGTTGGACTCACAGCCGGCGCGGTCGCCGTTCCGGTACCGCCTGTCGCCGTAGCGGTACGGCCCGCTCAGGAAGTGAGGCAGCGCCATCAGCAGCGAGGCCAAACACGCGAGCAGAGCGCCAAAGCCGATAACGCGAGGGCGGTGAACGCGACTCCCGAGGAAGCTGACGAAAACGATCAGCAGCGTGTTGCCCACCTGGAAGACCGAAAGACATAGATACATGTAAAGTATACATAGACATAGACATGGACATTCAGTACAAAGACATATTGTATTTACATTGGTGCTCTTCATTCACAAAACCTGCATGTCACATCTCAATTTCAGCTTTTGATTCAATATTTTATATACGTTAGACTTCAGTAGTCATGATCGCAGTCACAGTGTTTTGTATAATGTCTTACCGTAGTAGCTGTAAGCTCATAAAAAATAAAAATTAGGAAATACACTTGGGACTAGAAACCTCTCCCAGGGATAGAAGCATCTCCTTTACCTTCAGACTGGACTACAACATTCTCTCAGCAACAGAACCTTCTCTCGGGACGAGAACCTTCACTCAGGACTAGTATGTTCTGTCGGGACTAGAACCTATTTGAATGAAACCAAAGCTTAGTAGATTGTCGCTTTCAGTTCAGTCCATTTACTTGCATTAGTCTGCCACAGATCAGCCAAATCCAATAAGGCGGACACGCTGATGTATCGCAAACACAGACCAACCCGCTCAATGAAGCGTCTACGTATATCTGTCTATGTTAGTATATCCGTGCGCCGAACAACAAAATGATGGCGCTGACCTCGTTGAAGGCGGCCAGCAGCCCCGACTTCTGACTGGAGAGACCGTAACGCCGCTCGATGGTGGAGATGGAGCTCTTCATGTAGCCCGACACCAGGAGCTGCGACAGCTGCAGCACGCTGTGACACGCCACGAACACCTGCGCCCCAAAAAAAACACCGCCCCACACTTCACACGTCAAAGGTAAGAGGGTCCGAGAACCTGGTGGTGCCCAGAGCCTCTCGGAATCATTGTGTTTTGTGTTATTCTTCAGCCCCCCCAGACCTTCACCTATCAACACAAAATCAAGTGTCCATGTTAATAATAACAGGACGCACGGAAAAGTCTCAAGGAGCCATGCATGAAACTGAAGAGGAAGTTCGTAACTTTGACTTGAAACTGCGTTTTTGGTGAAATTCCAAGCTTTGAAAGTTTCAATTTTTAAAAAAAATATGCACCCCTTATAATGGACATGTCCACCAATTTCGTGTCGGGAGTTGATTATTTCTTTGTGAAAATCGCATTATAGCAAGTTTAGGAATAAATGTTTGGCAATTAAGAGTTGACCATCTGTCGAGGAATTTTGCCTCCAACTTTCCTAGTCAGAGTTCATCAAAGGGCATTATGGTACAAGCCCTGGAATTTGCCTGAAATTGCCACTTAAACCCAAAATAGCAGACTTCTCTCTTGTGTCTAAGACTTTTCCGTGCGTCCTCTTATAATAGACATGCACACCCAATATCGCGTTGTTTGTAATAATTGTTTTCCTAGTAGCATTGTTGTTGTTACCTTGACGCTGCCGAAGACGCTCCTGCTCCTCACTTTCACCTCCATGACGCTACGGAGCAAAAAGAAGGTGTGAAGTTACGTGATCTTCACACGTCATATGATCTTAACATGCATGCTTGCTTGCACACCAATAAAATGTAGCACATAGTGGGGAGGCAGGAAGGAAAGAATCAGCTTATCAGTGGTGGAATCTCAATACACTGTTGCGCCACCTTGTATAAGCGCCAAAAAGTAATTTACTGCAGTGAAAGTAGCACAAAATGTTTGCAGCCCCCGCATCATTATCACGTGACTGGATGAGGTGGAGAAAGTCCCACAAAAGAGAAAAAATAAATAAAAATCACAGATACTCACTGTGGCGATGATGATGATGATGATGATGATGATGGTGGTGATGATGAAGAGCAGCAGCTTGTTCCCATAAAGAAACGAGGAGGGCTGAGGAGGGCTGAGTGGGGAGGAGCCACTTGGAATTTGAACCTTGAAGCCTGCAGAGATTGAGAGAGGGAGGGACAGGAAGTGGACGAGTGAGCACATGTCAAATGTTACAAAGTTAAGTCAACAACCAGAAGCTCGTCCGGTGGAATGTTTCCCACAGTGAGGGCCCAGCAGGCTCCTTCGTGACCAGCAGGAGGCGCTAGATGAAAGCACCCAAGGTGACACCGTGAAGGTCATCCAAAAGAGTCAAGGTCAATGTATTTAAAAAGATTACTAAATCGAGTCTATTAATCATTTCAATTTGGTGGTTTATCTAAAAATATGTTTGTTATTAAATAAAGTTTTTCTTTTTTTTTTTTAAATATCTTGAAGGTCATATAAACGTCTGTTTTTTTGTTTTTGTTTTTTGGTGGAAGAAGTCAGGCACAGCAGTATGAGTTATTGGTAGACCAACGCGACTAAAAGTCCAAGCGTGAACACGTTTGCTACAGTCGTCAAGAGGTAACCATGGGCGTTCACTTACCTCCGGACAGAAAACGTTTGAGAGCCACTGCAAGGCATGTAACTGTCAATAATAATAATAATAATAATAATAATAATAATAATAAAAAGAAGAGACAATGTAAGAAACAATCAGGAAGTAAAGGGGCATGTTTAATGTGACGTGTGACTTCTTGATACATTTGGCACACACACACACACACACACACACACACGCGCACACACTTTGCTTTTAAAGCTCTACTTCGGGGCGATGGAAAGAAGACAAGTCCTCCATCCCAGCTGGAGCCACGGCGGTGTCGAGTATCTCCGCGGTGGCACGGAGCAATGGTGACGTCCAGAACGGCCGCGGTGGTGCTGCGGGGCCACGGAGAGTATCTCCATGGCGGCTTGGGCGATGACGGCACGGAGCAATAATGTCGACGGCCGCGTGGGCTGATGATGAGTACGGCGGTACCTTGACTTAAGAGTTGAATTCCTTCAGTGACTAAGCCCATACCACAATTCAATTGCACTGTATATCAAATAAAATTTCCCCATTGAAATTCATTGAAATGTAGTTAATCTGCTCCAGCCTCTCTTTTAATAAAGAGATAAAACACTGTATAATAGAGGTGCATCAATTAATCAATGAATCCACAACTAATCGATTATCAGATTATCGATTAATCGTTTGTAGACCTTGTTTAATTTAATTTACCTCTCAGCAGTAAAAATTCTCAGATGTCTGTAATCCTCCATGAAAGCGGATTAATTATTGTCATGTTGATCCCAAAATAAGACATTTGAAAACATAATGATCAACGTTTTTGCCCATTTTCTGACATGCCAAACATTTCCAAACCACTGACTGAATCATAATCAATTTAATTTTGTGCCTTTTCTTCACTGTCATTTTGAAATAGTCCTGTTTTTGAATAAATGGATGGAAAAAAAATTTTTTTTATGCAATTCATCGATGATTAAAAAAAGAAAATACTCGCTCCTTGCGTGTACCCTCCTTTTTTTGTTTGTGGACTGTTGGACTGTTGATCCTGTTCAATAAACATCTGAAATTGCATCGGCGACTTTAGCTCTCCTTGCCCACGTGCGAGGGCATGACAGAACCTTTTCACGTCACTCGAGCGGGCATCTGAAGCTCGCTTGCAACTCAAATTTTGGCTCGCAACACAAAGCAAAAACATCAGCGGCTCGAAGCTCGAAAAGCTCATAGGTTGGGGCGCTCAAAAGTCAAGGTACCGGTGCTCGGGCGCGCATCAGACGGCCTTCCCCAGGATCAGGATGCTCATGATGAAGACCATGATGAAGAAGAGCCACATGAAGAAGCGATCCATGACCTTGGCGAGCTTCCTCCATTCTCCCACACGCAGCTGGGCGGCGCGTTGGTCTTGGTAGGCGTTGGCGATGTACTCCACGTTCCTGCGCAGTCCTTGATGATGATGGCACGCGCACGTCTCCTGCCTGCTCTCCGTGACGCCTCCTCCCGACTGCTCGCCATCCGCGGCATCTCCACCCACCTCCACGCGGTCCAGCGTGCCAAAGGCCTCCTCCTTCCGCACGCTCTTGTCGAGCCCCCGCGCCTCGCCGTTGCACTTGTTCCCGTCGGTTTCCGGCTGCTTGCGGGAGGACGGGGCCTCCGGCGCGCTCGTCCGCCGCCTCGTACATGAAGCACACGCGGGCCAAATATTTGAGGATGAAGCGTTCGGCCCAAGCCGGCACGGGGTGTCCATCTGGGCCGCAGTGGTGAATGTTCATGATGAAAATGGTGAGCGCCGTCGACGCCGTCACCATCGTCATCGTGGCGATGTAATACTTTCCTGCCCGGCGACACACAACAAACAACATTATTAAATTATAATTAAAAAAACAACAATGACCAAATGCTGAGGCCAAACAGCTTTTCAACAGGCCATGGACCAACACGCAAATCATACAAATGTATGCTACTGTATATAATATCTGCTAAAAATATTGGACCGCTGGATTTTAAATGAACATGTAATATATTAAGTGTTGAATGTAATAGATCCAAATGTAGCTCACTGATTCAGCCTTTTACGGTTCAGTCTTTTACGGGACGCGCGTGAAACATGTTGAGAAGAAGACTACTGTGAAACATTCAAAAGGTCTCCTTGAATGTGCCGAATCAGCAGGCGGACTCATCAGTCTATGTGGACTCACCGATGAGTGGGACGCTCTCGGAGGGCGGCATACTCTCAGCCACCAGCAGCTGGAAGACGGTGAGGGCCAGCAGGACGGTGACGCCCAGCGAGACCTTCTCTCCGGAGTCGGCCGGCAGGTAGAATCCCAGCGGCGCCAGGAAGGAGATCATCATGCAGGGAAGAAGCAGGTTGAAAATGTAGAAGGAGGACCTCCTCTTCAAATGGAGGGTGAAGGTGATGTCCGGGTACGGATCTGAGCAGCAGCCATAAAGGATCACGTTCTTCTTGGCCGGCATGCCCAGGATCTGCCAGAGGAACATTGAAGCGGAGAACCTCAGTCAACTAGGTCATGGTAATCTGAAAACATTTAATAGATGCAATTAGACTCTTCTTGGAATCCACAAGTTTCCAAGAGGTTCCCCAGAACCAAAGAATTGGATATTCTTGGTTGTTGATAACATTTTACCTTTAATTTAATTTAGAGGTAAAGGGCCTCTTCAGTTCTGAGGAATTCAGAACTGTAGAAGCCTTTTGGATCTTCTTGGTTGTTGAAGACGTTTCACCTTTAACCCAAGAAGAGTCCAATTGCCTCAGTTTGCGTAAGTAGCATCGAAGACAATGAGAGAAGCTTGGGTCTCAGCGAGCTCCTCAACAAACTCCTCAACCAGCTCAACGAGGGCTCACCTCCCACTCCACGTTGGGGATGAAGTCTGCCAGGTCGGCGCTGTCCAATGCGTTGAACAAGTCCATCTGGTTGCCGTTGTGAGTCCAAGAGCCAAAAGTGAGGTGACACTGCTGCACATCGAAGGGGAAGAAGGCCACGTCCACTGAGCACGAACTCTTGGTGATTGCCGGCTGGTCCCACATCACCTGGCCGTCGTGTCTCAGGACAACGTTGGTTTCCATGGAGCTGGAAAACTCGTCGTCGGCACTGCAGTGGAGAAGGAGTACTCAGGGAGCCTGATTTATTAAGATCCCAACAAGCTGATGCTAAGTATGTCGTTCATTCTGACAGCTTACGGGCGCTGGGACATGTTATGCGTGATCTACTAAGATTGCTGCGCAATCGGCAACAGCCGTGAAAGTGGTGGAGACCGCCCTATAAATGAGGGTTTTGCGCTATCCGTAGCTGTGACGCTTTTCAACATGGAAAATATGGGAGAGCACAATGAGCACAAAAAAAAAGGTTTGGCGTGATGTAATTGAAAAGTTTAGCGGAAGAGGCAAATCAACATTGGCCATTTCGTCACAACGTATGGGAAAGAACACCCAAAAAAGTCCTCTTGGACAGCACCCGGTTAGAAGATCATCTTCATTTTCATTGGTAAGATCCCAACCCTTTCTTCGCTTTCTGCTCACCATGCGTACCACCATGCATTTCATTCCCACAGTCCGCACATATTTTGGTTGATATTCTTTTCAATTTTCTGCCCCAAATGACTGGAACAACCTGCAACAAATAATAAAATCTGACCTGTTGTATAGGACGATGTCGGGCCGCCACACGTAGCTGCTGGGGATGCGGATGGTGTCCAGCCCATCGTAGTCGTCCTTCTTCCAGGCCAGGAAGGCGTCCATCCAGACCTGCCGCACCCACAGGTAGGTGGTCAGGATCTGGTTCCTCTCGTCCTGGAGAACCACACACACACACACGCGAGCGCAGACCTTAGCCTGAATTGTGCACACCCACGCAGAACGTCGAGTGTGAGCGTTACGGTCACCATGTCGATGATCTGCGACAGCGTGACCTGCAGCGTCACGTTGATGACGTGGTCCGTGTCCGCCACCGGCCGCAGGGCGTTCGTGTAGTTGGCAAACAAGTCACTCAGGAGCTTCTGAGCGTAGCGGCCGTGCGCTGACTGACAGGCTGCGCACACACCGGAAGTGATGTCACAAAGGTCAAAAGACATAGCTGTGCTGGGAATCTCTCCCAATCTCTCAGGGTTTTAAAAACTTCACTTGGGATTAGTACCAACTTTATGAACTAGAATCTTCTCTTAGGACTTGAGCCTTCACTCGTGGGACTAGAAATTCTCTTGGGACTAGAACCTTCTCTCAGGTTTAAAAACATCTCTTGGGACTACTACCAGGTCTTGGGACTAGTAAATTCTCTCAGGACTAGAAACTTCCTTCAGAATCAGAATCTCTATATTGTCATTGTAGCAATGAGACAGGCCAAGAAGCTTTTCTTACGACTAGAACTTTCTCTCAGGACTTGAGCCTTCTCTCTTGGGACTACAGATTTTCTTTGGACTACAACCTTTTCTCAGGTTTAAAAGCTTCTCTTAGGACGAGTACCTACCCTGACTACTAGTACATTCTCTCAAGACTAGATCCTTCTCTTTTGGGACTGGAAATTCCCTTGGGACTAGAACCTTCTCTCAGGTTTCTTTTTTGTGCTTTCCTATATCCTGAAAAGCAAGGGATTATGCAGTAAACATAATCATCAGATTAAAAGTGACAAATGTTGCTTTGGTTTCCCAAATGAATGAATGAATTAATGACATTAAGTTTGTGCACTCTGTAGGTTGTTCCTTTATGAAGTTCCATGCATTGACTTGCATCATTTTAGGGGAAGATCTGCCACATCCAGTATGGATACCCTGACATATTACAGCAACACATCAACCTAATATATATATATATATATATGTGTGTGTGTGTGTGTGTGTGTGTGTGTGTGTGTGTGTGTGTGTGTGTGTGTGTGTGTGTCACGCGGGGATGTTGGTGGTGCTGGCATTGTTGCACATACAAGGCAGTGTGCTCACTTCAAGGACCTTCAGATAAAATATGACAACTGACTCGAGGTCGTTAGCGCCTCATGTACAAACATGGACATGAGGGGGACCACATGCACCATCCTCCATCCCACAATGAGAAACCCCCAAATAATCGACATCTACTTCCTTTTGACTGACATCTATAGACAATAGTAGAACATCTCTGTGGACCACAAGAAGACACAAAATAATCTACAAAACATTCTTATCCCCTTGACTAACATTTCATGTTTTTGCATTTGTTTTATTGTTTATTTTTACAGGGACAGTACACAAAAGCAATTGGGCCAGCATTAGTTAACAGCTAATTTGCATCTGTTGTTGTTGACAAAACAACAACCACAAACCAAATTACAATGTTTAAATCTGGACATACTTGGGGAAGGTCCTTTATAAGCATACGAAAATGGGTCCTAAAAGTGACCCTTGAGGCATCCCTGTTGTGTAACTGCCAAATTACAAACATTCATCACCCAGTTTTGTCCAGTGTTGCTATTATTTAGCCAGGATTCATTCCACATTAGGGCATCGGCAGATAAATAAAATTTAGCAACTGTTGAAAGTAGAACATTACAATGTACGGTATCAAAAGCCATCTTAAAATGTACATACTTCTTCAGGCACTTGTAAAACATCTTTGTGCACCACAAGAAGACAAAATAATCTACAAGACAGCAAAACATTCAGAAGTAAAAAGAAGCTGTTCACAATAAAAACTCGCGAGGTATCAAAGTAAATTTTGTCTTACCAGGAAGAAAAAGGAGAAGAAACACAACGCAGCAGTCGCACGCCATCTTCATCGTCATCTTTATCTTCATCTTCTTCCTCCTCCGCCCCGCTGACAGGATGAGGTGCTGTGAGAGAGGACGAGTCGCTGATGTTTGAGGAGGTCACACACGTTCTCCTTACTCCTCCTCCCCCCGAAGACGAGAAGGTCCAGTGTCAACTTAAAAAAAAAGACAAAATGATTCATTCAAACGGTCATCTTTGATGATAGGAAGAACCAACAGAGGCTGTTGGAATCCTTAACGCGACGCGTGATGTCGCACCTGAACCCTTGACTCCGAGGCTCTGCAAGAGAACACAATACAACACGGTAGAACACAACAGAACTCAAGAGAGGACAACAACATACAATATAAATAGAAGACATTACAACACAACATAACACAAGAAAACCCAACAGAACATAAGAGAACAAATCCGTACAAAACAGAACACAAGAGAACATTATAAAACAAATTAGAACACAATGCAAGAGAACACTAGAGAACTAAACAGAACACAAGATGAAACAACAAAATGGCATAATAGAACACAACAGAAAAGTAGAACATACCAGAAAACCCTCAGAACATAAAAGAATACAGAAAAACATAAAAGAGCACAATAGATCACAATAGAGTACAACACAATGGAACACGATACAACACGAGAAAACACAAGGGAACATTATAAAACGCATTACGACACAATAGAACACAACAGGACAATGGAGAACCCAACACAAAAGAACATAATAGAACACAATAGAACTAAATAGGACACACAAAACAACCACACAACAGCATAGAACATAAAAAGACAATGCAACACTAGAAAATAACAGAAGACAATAGAACACAGCAGAACATAATACGAGAAAACAGTGGCACATATTAGAATACATGAGAACGTAAAACACACTAGAACATAATCAAAAGACAATCGAACACAGGAGAACATAATACAAGAGGACACAATAGAGCATAGTTGAACACAAACTACACTAGACTAGAGCCACAATTCTCATCCAACTAAACTTAGTACACGTGTACATTTTACATGTCGTTTAGAAGCGAACGTGGCTTCCAGTGCAGCAGAGGGCGGCCTGCAGCGGGACTTGAACATGCGAGCTAGGCGGTCCCCGATGCAAGGTGACATTCATCAAGGGGTCACCCTCTTTCAAATTAATCCTAAATAGTAAACTTTGAAAAGTAGAGATTAAGGGATTAGCGTTAAATGGATTGATACGCTTGGGACAAAGGGAAAACGCTTTTTACTTTTCACTTGCTTACTTTTTTTTTAGTTTTTTTTTTGGGGGGGGGGGGGTTTAATCAGCAAGAGCAGCTATTCTCAAAGTGTGGTATCTATACTGGCTCCCTCTAGTGGTATGGGAAAGAATCACTGCCCAAGAACAGTTCGGTTGTTTTTAACTTTGAAGTTCAATACAAAAAACATAACAAAAAAATCTTTAAAAGAACTCTGTGTATTTAAATGTTGATTTAGGTAAAAAAAATTATTTACTTTTATGTGCAATAAATTATAATTGTATCATTATTTAAGTGTAGTTTTTTATTGTCCTATATCTAAACAGTGTTAATGTTCAAACTGTTACAATTAAAATACTGTACTTTTTAACAATAAAACCTTTGCCTGAAAACCTCTTACTGATGAACACTTGGGCCTACTACACTACGACGGTGGTACTTGGTGTGAAGAACTTCAAAACAACTCATCTAGAACATTCTTCACATCTTTACCACTGAAAAAAACAGTCATTAAAAGCTTCTCAATTGTACTTCCTGGTTCGGAAAATAATACTTTTTAACTATGATTATTACTTTTAATTTTTTATGACTTATTATTACTATGATTACAAATTTAGGGGAAAACAAGAAATGATTATGTGAATTTATTGCTGTGGCAGCTACTGCAAGGTGTCAGAAAAAGCTGTTTATTCTGTGGGGGAAAAGATCGCTTAGAAAAATCAATGCTAACTGCAATATAGAGGGGAATAATATATAAAGTGAATGTGGCACGGATTTGTTTGAAAGATGAGTAGTCTTGAGTTATTGCAGATCAGATGTGATGCTCGTTCTCCTGCTCCTGGATGACCTTGAAGATAAGTCAAGGTTAATTGGGGGGAGGTGCTCAGCTGGGCGCAGTCCAAGATGAGCACTGCTCGTAAAGTCACAAAAAGCGGCCAACTTTAAGTCACAGACAATAGGATGATTAGGGATGCTTTCGAAGGTCTACCCAAAAAAAGACAAATTGTGTGTGTTCAACATGTGTTTAATTATTTTTTTTTTACAAGAAAAAAATACAAAACATTGTTAACTGAGGAAAATAAACAAAGACATACTATAAAATAACCCACAAAATGAACAAGAACATTCCAGACATGACCCACAAGTAACCATGGTCACCTTCTGTATCTCTCCTGCTCTCCTCGTCTTCTATCCTCATTTCCTTGTCTTCTCGTGTCATTTCCTCGTCTTCTCTCGTCGTCTCCTCCTTTTCTCTCTTCGTCGCCTCGTTTTCTCTCATCATCTCCTCGTCTTTGCCCCTCGTCTCCTCGTTTTCTCTCATCGTCTCCTCGTCTTCTTTCCTCGTCTCCTCGTCTTCTCTCCTCGTCTCCTCGTCTTCTCTCCTCGTCTCCTCGCTTCCTTTCCTGCTCTCCTCGGCTTCGCTCTTCACCTCCCCATCTTCTCTCCTCCTCTCGTCTTCTCTCAGCATCTCCTTTTCTTCTCTCGTCGTCTCCTCGTCTCCTCTCCTCCTTGACTGGCGCCCTCCTCTGGTCATACTTATCATAGGCGGCGTCCTCCTTCTCCTCTTTCACTTGGATGGCGGCAGGAGGAGAAGACGACGACGACGAAGAAGAAGGAGACGCTCTGCTCTTTTTCTTCTTTTTCTCCTTCTCTTTCTTTTTCTTCTTCTCTTTCTTATCTGCAGGAGGAGGAAGTAGCAATGATGAGGGTCACGCGACATCACACAAACATGCATAAACAGGAAACGAGCTCACCTTTCTTGCTCTTCTTCAGGGGGAGGACGTCTTCCTCAGCCGAGGACAGGGAATCTGGCGGCGCGTGATTGACAGAAGGAGCGCATCCTTCCTCCCTGAGGCGCCGGGTCACGTCGTCTATGTCCTCGTGGTCTTTGGGGGGGCGGTAGTCTCGGACATGGTCCACACGGATGGTGCGACCTTTGATCTGACACGGAAAAACAATGCGGGCTAGGCCGCTCATTGGTTTTCTATACATGTATATCCTATATATGTATATAAGAAACACGCTGTGAGCAACGCTGATTGACTGAGTTGAACGTCAGTTGATATTTTTTATTTATTTTTTTTATACATGGCGTTCCTCATCCACGCCATGAACTATCATCTTTTCCCACGACCATCAAACTATGGCCCTGCCTGAATGCTAACAGTGTTGTGTCACCTTAATGCCATTTAAGTTGTCCACCGCCAAGATGGTGCTCCTCTGGTCCTCGTAGCACAGGAAGCAGAAGCCTTTGGACTTGCCTGTCTTCTTGTCACGCACCAGGTTGATGTTGACGATCTCGCCGTACCTGACAGAACAAAAACGGTCAATGTGCGTTGCAGTGTAGCAGCTGGAAATAACATTACAAGACTGCACGTAACGTACTGTGAGAAGACGCAGATGACGTCGCCTTCGCTCAGCTCATACGGAAAACCCCCTGCAGGGAACAAGAAGGCCGTGAGACCTAGGTGCTGCTGACCTTCTTCTTCATCATCATCATCATGGTCTTCTTACCTATGAATACCCAGGCGCTGTCTTTGTACTCGCTGTGCCACGAAGCCTTTTCGTTGATCCCCAGGTTAGCTTCCCGCTCGTTCAGCTCGTTGATCAGCTTCACTTTGGTCAGCGGACTGAGAAATACAAACACCCAAAAATTTTATTTAACCCTCTGGGCTTCATGCAAGCCAATTGTATCCATCCTGCTTCGTTTTTTTTTTTTAATTAAACTTTACAAGTGCTGAACAACACAAATATATATTTTTTAATTATTATTATTATCTTATTAAAGTGAAAGGTGTCCCTCAGGGAGAAATTAAACTCCCACTCCGATGCATACACAGATTTAATAACAAGGTGTGAGAGATGATAGCAGTACTCGCCAACACATTATTTGATCATTTGTCCCGTCAGCTCATGTGTCATTTTTACCTTTAACAACAACGCTATTCATAGGTCGTCTTTGATCCACTTTATTCATAGTCACGTTAGCTCTTAGCACCGGCTCAGCGATGAATAAGGAATAACGGCGAATAATTTGACACGACAACTAAACAGTCCGCAGACACGAACCACGTAAAAAATCTATTCACATAATACAAATATAGATGACAATAAATCGTAAAAACTTACTTCATTGTAGAAGTGTGTGGGGTTCTCCGCGACGTTAAAATAAACGACTTCCGGGTAAAGGTCCGCGCCTGTGCTGCCACCTGCTGCTTGGAAGTCTTTACTGGCACGTACGTTCACATGTTGTATTTATTTATTATTTTTCCTCTTATAGACTCAAAGCAGTCCAAGGGCACGTGAATTAAAATATGCATGTATCAATATACAACTAATTTTTGAGATAATTTTATTTTAGTACTCACTCAGAAAATAAATAAACCAGGGAAAGATCCGCCTGCTCGCCAGGTGGCGTTATGCGGCGTGTCGACTTCCGCTAAGCGTTTTGTCAACAAACAACCACGAACAGCCATGCTACGTTTAGCATTCATTCTATCATTCAAGATCCACGACATTACTCGGTTTATAACCATTTAAAGTGTATAATTGCGTTCGTATTTGGTCGCTTTGTAATCGAATGTTGCTGGAGTAGTAATTAGACGTTTATAATGATACCAAATTAGCTTAGCCTCATTTATAACACAAACAAATCATGAAGTTATCTGCTATTGGCATGTAATGACCAATTGAGTTACTTTTTCGGAAAAGCTTGCCACCGGTAAGTGAAGCAGACATTGACGCACTGACGGACATAAATATCACATCTGTGCTCAAATGTTCATTTCTGCGTGTGTGTGTGTGTGTGGTGTATGTATGTATGTTTTGGCAGCATGATGATCTCGCAGGTCTTCATCTTGTCCTCCAAAGGCGACCGACTCGTCTACAAAGACTGTATCCCTCAGGGCAACAAACTGCATTTATCAGCCCCTGAGAATTAGACTGGCCTAACTCCATTTCGGTCATATTACCGGGGAGTGATTTAAAGGTTTATGGCAGCCAAAAAAAATAATAAAATCTGGGGGCTTTATATGGTAGGAAAAGTACAGAGTGCGATTAAGGTAAAGGAGATATGTCAAAATTGAAGTAATCCTTGATTTAGATCTGTATTCATCCGAAACATATGCCTCTTTCTGATTCATTTCTGAACTTGGAGAATGAAAATGGCAAAAATCGAGTTGACCCACTCCAGTTCTTAGTGTCTCATATTATGGAAAATTGACTTTTAAATGTTTGTATAGTGGTACCTTGATTTATGAGTTTAATCCGTCCCGTGACCAAGCTCGTAACACAATTTACTTGTACATGTATATGGCGTCATATTAATAATCCTCCATGCAATGTTGTCAACTTGACCACGCCGCCATCCCTCAGTCCGAGGAGAAATTGGAAGTGAAGCTGTCACCCTTTTTTATGACAAAGTGACGGCGCTGAGTGGAGACCAGCCTCCCGTTGTCATGGTAACCTGCAGTGCGTGCGAGCTGTGCTTGTGTGTGTGCGACAGAGGTGGGGGACTAGAGTCACATGACTCAACACGAGTTTAGGACTTGGGACTGGGAGGCCAATAACCGATATCTGGAGCTGATATTGATTTGCAAAGAGACGTCTTTGGTTTCAAATTGTAACAAAAAGGACAGGGAGCTCCTAGGCTTAGCAGCATGTTAAATGAAAACTCAAATAAATAGCTCACCAAAGTTGTTGTGCAGTCAATAAAGAGTTCCAAAATTTTAAATAAAAAGTGCAGGGAATTCCCAGGGTCAGCGGCATCTCCTAAAGTTAACTGAAAAAAAAAAGGTTCCCAGAAGTTAACTCAGTTTTAAATTGATCTCTTATCGGCTGTCTGTTTTTTGTTTTCTTTTATGCGTCAAAATGCAGTCTATTGGCCCAGCTTAATCGGTCTATCCCTACTTGCTTGGCAAAATCTGATGAGAGGCTTTACTTGCCTGTTTAATGTGCGTGTGTGTGTGCGCGTGTCCGAATGCGTGCACTTGTGTGTCCACAGACCCACAAATCCATCCACTTTGTGCACGTGTGGCAGGGAGGACTGTACCTGGTCGCCACGACCACTGCAGCAGACTCCTCCCCCTTCGCCATCATCGAATTCCTCAACAGGTACGGTGAGTCGCCATGGTAACAAGCGAAGCGTGTCCGCAGGAAGTGAAGGTGCGCGTGCGTTGGCAGGTTGGCGGCGCTCATCAAGGATTACTGTGGCGCGCTGACGGAGAAGACGGTGCAGATGAACTTTGCGCTCATCTACGAACTTCTTGATGAGATGCTGGTGAGTCATGAGTGTGTGTGTGTGTGTGTGTATATTTACATAGACACATATACACATCTCTATTAATTGGTATACATACTGGCGACATCTGTATCTATATACGGTAGGTATTCTCATGTTTATATACTTATATGTATATATAGTGTATGTACACTAATATTTAGTTCAAACAAACACATCTTTGTAAAGCAAACTGGCATCTGGGCTCGGTGCAGGATTACGGTTACGTGCAGTCCACGTCATGTGACGTCCTGAAGAACTTCATCCAGACGGAGGCGATCTCGTCGCGACCTTTCAGCCTCTTCGACCTCGCCAACGTGGGACTGGTGCGTGGGCGCCGCCGCTAGCACGTACGTCAACGTCGGCGCCCGCTTGACCCGCCTCACCTCCTAGTTGTCCTTGTCTCGCCGCAGTTTGGAGCAGACACGCAACAGAGCAAAGTGGCGCCCAGTTCTGCCGCCACCAGGCCTTTGCAGGTACTGCGACACACTACGTCCTTTTTACCAGAAAACTTGTTTTCAAACTGATTTTATTTTATGGCCGTATTGCCCAGCCCTACTTCTGTGTTTGTGTTTTCAGGGAGGGAAGAGTGAAATCTTTGTGGATGTCATCGAGAGGATGTCCGTGGTCATGGGTGCCAACGTGAGTATGATTGACAGCGCAGTGGAGGCTGGGCCTGTGCGTGTGCGCCGACCATGTGCGCTCTGTGCAGGGCGTATTGATGAAAGCGGAGGTGGAAGGCGAGGTCAAGGTCAAGTGCTTCCTGCCCAGCTGCTCAGGTGAGTGGTGTGAGAGATAACGGTTGACCCTCACTTACCAGAGAGCTTGTCAAAAACATGATTGGTGATCTGAAACTGACACAATGACAAAAACTTGTTTGGGTGTACGCCGCCACATATACCATTGATTTTATTTATTTACTTTTTTATTTCCTTAAAAACATCTATATGAATCCACCCAAGCAAGGAGTGTAACATTTATTCCCTACGTCGAAGTATCTATTTATATTCCTACGATCCAATTAGATCGAGCGCTGTTGTATTTGTAGGTTTGAAGAGCAGGTTTGTTCACTTGTTTAGCTCTCTCTATTTTTAAAAGCTTTTCCTTGTTGAAACCTCAAGGTGCTTCGTTTCTACCCATCAGTATTTGACTGTTTACAACAGGGCTTCTCAAACCTTTTGGGTGCAGGGACCCCTTACAGTGGTGACATTTTTACAAGGACCCCCTCATAATTCTAACACCAATTAAACATCCCTTTATGAGGGGAAGAAATGGCCAAACCAGTGAAATCATAGCTAAAACAATATATATAACATAAAGTTTCTGTTTTCCCCTATGTTTTATTGCAAAGCAATACAAGTGCAAAATCTTTATATTTAATGACCTTTATTAATTGCACCTGTTTCCCTCACAAGAAACAGGAATATAGGAAATTTCACCTGCACTCTAGTAGCCAGGTATTTATTTCAGTCACAGTGGTTGAATTTTTGGCTAAACAGTTACTGAATCGACTTCAAGCCACTGAATCGTTTTGTATCGTATTGTGTGAACCAAATGAAATGAACCAATATCGTTATTGAATCGACTCGGCAACCACGAATCGTGACACAAAACAAACCAATCGATGTTAAAAAGAATCGTTACACCCCTACATCCTGGGCATTTTCTCACAGGTATAGAGAATAAGTTTGCTATTGGTGGTCTGCCAATCGGCGATTGTTGAATGTAATTGGTTGGGCTTGAGTTAATTGTACTTGTCGTATTGTCCACCGGGGGCCGTTAACGCCACGCTGCTCTGCTGCAGAGATTCGCATCGGCCTCAACGAGGACTTCAGCATCGGTGGCTCACAGCTCAGAGGTCAGGATGCTGGCCGCCCTTCAAAATAAAAGCGTTTGAGCGTAGCACAGAGGAAGCCCGCTGACAGCATTTCCTCGACCAGGTTACGGGGCGGCGGTTCGCGTGGACGAGTGCAGCTTCCACCCGGCTGTCCGACTGGACGACTTTGACGCTCACCGCATCCTGCGACTCAGCCCAAGCCAGGGGGAGGTAAGGCCCCGCCCACACTTGCATGTGATCTGTCGCTTGTGAATGATGAGGGCGGTTCGCTAACACATTGACCTCTGACCCCCTCTGAAGCAAAGCATCATGCTGTACCGATTGGCCGACCATCTGCCCTTGGCCCCGCCCTTCCGACTCTTTCCTGCTATTGAGAAGGACAACGCAGGAAGGTAACCAACTAACTAGTAGTATTTGTCTTCATTTACTTTAAGTCACTCAAAGTCACTCCAGCTAGCTCTTAATTAAGTCTAAATATCTGAAGTAACTCTAAGTCTCTGGTACGTATGCAGCCATTGAGGTGGAATTAATGTCACATCTACCCCGTCATGTGACCGAGTCCGGACGTATATGCAGGGAATCTGGAAACCTGTGGTTAGCAGACTCCTTGTGTGTGTCGCGGTTGTTGACATGAGACTTCAAACAACATTTGAGCAAATTCAGGTCCAAACTATAACTAATGTAAGTAAGTCACTAACTCCTAATTCAATCTGAATAGTTTATGTAGCTCTAAATAACTACATCAGTCTCAGCAATTATTAAACTCCAAATAATGCCGCCCTCTGGTGTCAGTATGTAGACAGACAGGAAGTAGAAGAGGTTAGGCGGTGACTTCCTGTTGTTTTAGTTTTCTCACGTGACGTTTTTGCCTCGCAGGCTGCTGATGTTCTTCAAGCTACGCTGCGACCTGCCGCCTAAAAGGTCACTTCCTGTCACACACAAACGCACGCACGCATGCACACACACACACCATGCACAGACAGATACACAAACATAACACAAATTAACGCACAAACATGCACACACACGCACGAATATACAAACATGTACACTAATGCACACGCACTACTCACTCACACATACACAAATGTGCACACACACACACACATATGTCACGGCACATACACGCATAGACACACACATGAACCAACTTATACACGAATACACACATACACAAACTTACACGCACAAATGCAAACATACACACTTATACATTAACACAGACACACACACACAGAAAGAAACACACGAGCACACAAACACACACACATTCAGACACACTCAGAAATTACACACACACACTCACGTGCACACTAATACTGGCTAAGACAGACAAAGGCGCACACACACACAGTCCTAGGTTGTCGTTGAGATGACATGATTGCGGTGTGTGCGTGCAGCACGGCGGTCAACGTGAGCGCCAGCATCCGCGTCCCCAAAGGTTGCGTCAGGTAAGGAAATTTGTTACAATTTGAATGAGTTACATTTGAATGGCCATTTATCAGATTGACAGCTTCTTTGTTTACCGACGAGTGAAAAGAGCGTCATGCGCACGCTATGTCACTAGTTAGCGATATCACTAAATACGCATTGTCTCCATGGTAACCGGAACGCTAACCTAGGGCTGGGCAATGTGGCTTTCAAATAAAATCTCTGATTTATTTTTTTTCCCACAAAAATCTGAATTCCCATTATGATAGATTTTTCCAGTTTTGTTTTTTTGAAAAAAAATAATCGACAGATTAATCTATTAAAATAATCCTTATTTGCTACCCTAAAATCGATTAATTGCCCAGCCCATTTAGTGCTAATTATTTGAAGTTTGTATGGTCCAAAACCATGAGAAGATATTCCGCTTCAGTTTTGCATTTTTTTTTTCCACTTCCTGCCTGATCATGCCAGTTCCTGTCAGTTTGTCGCAGGAGCTCAGCAGTCCGGATCAGAGCGCCGAGCTGCAGCCACAAAATCGAGTCGTCGTCTGGAACGTTCCGCGCTTCCCCGGGGGAACGCAACTCTCCGCTGTCTTTAAGGTACACAAAATTTGGACTCCGAATGAGCTTCAGTTGGGTGAAGTGAAAAAAAAAATGGAGCAGTTAAAGTGCTGTGATGCCCTCGCCTGTGGGCAAAGAGAGCCACAACGCCAAAACCTTGGGTAATAGGAAAGTAGTTACTGGTGTTAAGGACGTAGAGTGGACCCTCGCGTAATCACAGTTGGTTATTTGCAAATTCACCTATTTGAGGATGTTTTATTATTTAATTTTTTTACCTATCCCCGTTATTCGCAGAAACCATTTGATGTTGTTTTTGTTTTCCCCAATCTGTTGCTCATTTGCGTTTTTTCTACTTCTACTTTGTATGTTATGTGTATGGTTCATGTTTGTTGTTGTTGTTTCCCTCAGCTGGACGTTCCCGCCCTAACCTCCGCATCCATGATGGAGGTGGGTCCGGTGGGTTTGACCTTTGAGCTGCCTAAGGTCACGGCCAGCGGCCTCCATGTACGCTTCCTGCGCCTGGCGCCCATGCAGCATCGCGGACCCGCCCAGCGCTGGGTGCGCTACGTCACGCACTCTGATTCGTACGCCATCCGCATTTGAGGCAACGGTGCCCCTGCAGGCAGCAGAAAGAACTGCTTTTATTTGATGTGCCCTCAAAGCCATGAACAAAGATTGATTTTTTTATTTAATTACATTATATATACATATTGTATCGACCTGTATGTGACTTTTTAATAAAGTACTTTGCAGTACAGTACACAGCACTAGATACTACAATAAACTATTCATTACACTACTACGTACAACACTATACTGCGCAATACAAAACTGTATACTACACCATACTACTAAATCCAATCCAAACTGTAACCTGAGTCTAAGCTCACTAGTGGGTTCTAAAAGGCTGCCGAAGGTCGCAAATAGGTTCTAGAAGCTCAGTAATGGGTCTAGAAGGTTGTAGTAGGTGACTAGAGGATTTTTAGAAACTCACTATACGGTTTTGGATTGCTGAACAAGGTGACTAAAGTTCGGGCGAGGGTCTTCTAGAAGGTGCTGGTAGGTTCTAGAAGACTAGAAGGTGACTAGTACGTTGTAGAAATCCCTTGGGGATCTTGATAAGGCTGTAGAAGGTAACTAGAGGGTTCTAGAAACTCACAAGGTTTTTCGAGGTGTCTACGAGGTTCTAGAAATTACTCGTCTAGTCTAGATGACGCTGGTGTCGAGGGTTCTTGGGGAAGAGGGGTGGAACGGATTTATTGCATTTCAATTCATTTCAATGAGGAAAGACGATTTGGGATAGGAACGTGATCATGGAACGATTGAAACTCGTTTCTCGAGGCACCCCTGTATTTAACTCCACTGTGCATATGACTACGGTACACTCCGCCACACGCAAACTCGTCGTGTTGACGTCGTGCGCGTGCGTGCGTCGCGTTTGGCGCAACGTGATCCTCTGCAGCCGCGGCGCGCACACGTACGAGCGCGCGCGCACAACAGCAGCCCTGGCGTGCGCGCACGCACACAGCAGCAACCTTTGCGGAAGTGGCAACAGCAGCAGCCGAGGCGGTGCTACATAAAATTAGCATACCCGCTTAGCGGTTCGCCGAGGGGGATGGAAGGCTGAGACGCGGCCCGCTGAGATAGAAGAAAATAAATTTCTCTCGAGCCAAACGACGCAAGCGAGTACGGGCTCGTCTCTTTCGGTCCTTCTTGACGTCCGCCAGCCGCGGACATGGGCGACAAGGCGGGGACGAGGTAAGCTTCGGGCTCGTTAGCATCACGCACTTTGCTAACGCGAGCCGAGCGTTTTCGTCGAGCCGCCGCGTTGACTTGTGTTATTTGAGCATTTGTTGATTTTTAAAATAGTGATTTTTCGTTTCTTTTTTTGTGGTGGTGGTTTTTGCGCGGGGCTCGCTGTGCCGCTGGACAGCAGCAGGGTGGGGTTAGCTAGCGGGCTAGCTGCTAGCCCCAGCTGCGTCTCCGCAACACTTTTGATAACAAATCTAATTTTTTTCGTCGTTTTCTTGGATTTTTGATCAAATCTCGTAATTAAGATAGAACGTTGCAGAAGTGTTTAATAGAAATACACTGCGTGCTTTTTTTAACGCGCCGTCGTTGTCCTCCACGGCGCATAATTTGAAGCAAATTCCCAAATCTCAAATAATGCGAAATGGAAATTAATTTGACGTTTGCTTGCATTTTCACGTTGACAAATGAGCCATCTGATGGGAATATATGCTGCAAAATGTTCATTCTGGTGTGCAGGTTGAGAGGGATTGTTATTTTCTTAAAACGTAACGTTGCAGGAATCCCCGGTGGCGTGTTTCCTCTTAATGTTTGACTTTAAATCTCATTGGAATAAATTCACCTGCTACACCCGCTATGTCAGCATAGGGTGCGTGCGCGTGCATGTGCGACAGGTGAATCGTTGCACGTCGTGCTGAAAATCCTTTTAAAACTTAAAAGCATTCATGATTTCAAGTAAACATGAAAACTATGGAATAGAAGAGCTAGATAAGCAAAAAATCTGAACTGCGTGTTGTACACTTCTGCTTTGACACCCTGCTACTTCCTGTTTGGTGTGAGAAAGGAAATGATTGGTCGACGTGACAACTGATGCATTGGCCCTGCTGCCTAACAAATCCCCAAAAGTCGAAAAGTGCCTTCCTGTTATATTAAAAAAAAACAACTTCCTGTTAGCTAACAGGAAGAAGTCAGCAGAGTGACATCTCAACTTGCGTTGCTGGTTCCTCTTCCTGTGGCAACACTTCCTGTCAAATGACCACACACTGATTAGTCGTCGTCTTCTGTTTTCTTCTAGAGTGTTCAAGAAGTCCAGTCCAAACTGTAAGGTGAGTCCAAACTCACTCGAGGGTTCTCGAAGGTGACTCGTAGGTTCTAAAAGTTCACTGAATAGTCTAGGAGGCTGTAGTAGGTTCTAGAAGCCCACTAGAGTACAGGTTTATATCTTTTAGGTGACTGGTAGGGTCTTGAAGCTCACTAGAGTTTTCTAGAAGGTGAGTAGTAGGTACTACAAACTAGTGTTCTCTGAGATGCAAAGAAGGTTCTAAATCCCAACTAAGAGACGAGTAGGTTCTAGATGCTCACCCCAGGGTTCTCAGAGGTAAATGGCTAAATAGAAGGTTGTGGAAGACTCGAATGTGACTAAAGGTTGCACAAAGTTGTAGGTGACTAGATCCTGAAGGTTCTACAAGGGAAGTAGAAAGTGAATTGAATCTTCTAGAAAGCCAGTAGGTGTTTGGTTACTAGTCGTTCTAAACGCTCACTCGAGAGTTGTAGAATGTAAGTCACTAGAAGTTTCTAGAAGCTCTGTAGTTGACTAGGAGATTGAAGATTGTAGGTGACTGGAAAGTGTTTAGGTTCTAGAAGGTGATGACAAGGTCAGTCGAAGGTGACTCGAAACATCGGCGAAAGGTTCTGGAATGTTACGTAAGGTTGTGATGCAAGTGCGGCTTGGTGCGTACAGGTGACGGTCTACCTGGGCAAGAGGGACTTTGTGGACCACCTCGACCACGTGGATCCAGTTGGTGAGTCACGTGACCCTCGTCACATGACCAGCGTCACACTCTGGTCTAGCGCCACAATTGCCGCCATTTGTGTCTCCCTGTGGACAGACGGTGTCATCCTGGTGGACCCCGAATACCTGAAGGACAGGAAAGGTAGGACGTCAATTTCTTCTCCCTCATCTTCACGGTTTCACGGCGGTTCTTCTTCTTCCTGTGCGTAGTCTTCGTCACGCTGACGTGTGCGTTCCGTTATGGCCGCGAGGACTTGGACGTGTTGGGTCTGTCCTTCCGCAAGGACTTGTACATCTCCACCTTCCAGGTAGCCGCCACGCCCCCACCCTTCAGGACCGCCGCCGTGCTCACGCGATATCACTTCCTGTTGCAGGCCTTCCCGCCCGTCCCCGAGGAGCGCAAAGCCAACAGTCGACTGCAGGAGCGGCTCCTCAAAAAGTTGGGGCAGCACGCGCACCCTTTCTACTTCACTGTGAGTACACACACACGTACACGCTCACATTCACGAGTGGTTGTCTTGGTGATATGATGGCGTCAATAGCTAGCTGTGACGTGTGTGTGTGTGTGTGTGTAGGAGTCACTAGATTTTGTGTGTGTGTCACTGTTTGTTTGTAGGAGTCACTAAAGTGTGTTGCATGCACGCATGTAGGAGTCCCTGTGTGTGAGTGAAGGGCTCACTAAATTGCGTGTGACTTTGTGAAAGTGTGTGAAACTCACAAAAGTGTAAGAGAGTTTGTGAGTGTGTGAGAAGGCAATCACTAAAGTAAGTGTGTGTTTGTGTGTTTGTTTTGTAGATCCCTCAGAACCTTCCATGTTCTGTCACGCTGCAGCCGGGACCTGAAGACACAGGAAAGGTAAGCTAGAAAAGGCTGAAGTTCATTTGACAAGATCACAAGGCCAACTTGGTGACATCACAAGTGTGCGAGGCATTGGTCGCTTTATGGGAATGGATAGAAAAGGGAAATTAATAATCACTAAATTGATTGTGTTGTCAAATATTACTTGCAACTGTGGTGACAGTTGAGTCAACAGCACGTCAGCTGGTCACAGGCAGTACTGCGCTACCGCTTTTCTTCCTTCTTCTAAGACCCTATCAATTGTTAATTAATTCCTCCCAAATGATGCGTGAACTCAAACTGGTATGGCATGTGTGTACGCAGGCGTGCGGTGTGGACTTTGAGATCCGAGCCTTCTGTGCCAAAAACATGGAGGAGAAGATCCACAAGCGGTGACAACTCCACTCACTCACTGTCTTATTCTCTCACTCGTCTCTCAGTCACTGTCACTCACTTCTGAACTCAAGCTCCTTCATTCCTCACTGGCACATGACCTCACTTCAGTCACTCTCTCTGTCCCTCACTCCTCATTCTCTCCCTCTGGTTCACTTGCTCTCTGACTGCTTCTGTCACTCTCTCACTCCCGCATACAGTACCTCACTCACTCTTTTCTAACTCTTCACTGGATAAACTTTCTCCCATCCATTCTTGGTGACATCACAAGTGGGCCATGCTGCGGTCACCATCCACCTTGGTGATGGCTCCTTTTCAGGCTGTTGCACTGCCATGAATATCTGTGTAACTGCTCGAGGCTAGGCTAATTGACGCCTCCGCCTATTCCTCTTTTTTATTTTTTTTTAACAAACTTTGTGGAGATCTGGGTGAAGCGACACTGCGTACATGTGCAAAAACCATGCACAGCAAGTCCAAATGGCCTTGGCTATAAGCAAAGGCGAAACATCGTGAAATAATTTTTATATGCGGCCTGGCAGCTTTGCAGTTCTGGTCAGAATAAAGTAGCATGTTATTCTTTGATTCGTGGTGACTCCGATCTGAAAATTCGGATTGTTTTTGTTTTAAATTTTTTGGCCGACTCGAATGCCAATTCACCGCCAATTTGTGCGTAGCACATTAATGTACTTTTAAACTTATAGGTCCCTGTTCTCAGGTGACATGCACATTAACATCCTATTTAATTTCCGGTTTCCGACGGTATTGTATATGGCTGCTTATTATTTTCTCTCCCGACACTTATTTGCCTGCTTTTTTGCTGTTCAAGGTTGGTTCCTCTCCACTCCTAATGTGATTCCAGCCAGACCTTTATGACAAGTGTCCCGTATCAACCAATCACTTATTTCTGTGATTTGTGACTACATGCCAGGGGAGTTTAGCAATTGGCATGGCTGCTTCATCTTTCTCCTCGTCCTTCCTTCGTGATAACAATACTTGTCAGAAGTGTAGCTTATTCGCTGCCGTGGTGGTGATTAAGTGACTTATAAATATTGTAATGCATTGAACACCCGACACGAAGCAAACTTTCGCTTCTGCGGCTCCGCGTCGTGTTCAGCCACGTTAGCTAGCCAGCTGTAGCTCGTCGGTAGCTGGGGCGGAGCAAAATAGCGTGCGCCAAACATTCCCCCATAATATCCAAATAGCGCAAAGGAGTAAGGTTGGGCGACTCTTCAATATTTATGCGTTGTTTTTTTTGTTGTTTTTTTTTTTTTTTTCTTTACAATATAGTGTACACAACCGCGCACTGGCCAAGGTTTTTGCTTGCGTCATCACAACATCCTGTTTTGGTGACAAAAGTTTTTCGGCCAAAGACCAAAAATGCACTTTTGGGACATTTTCAATGCATCCCCAATGCTCAAAGTTGGTTCCTCTCCACTCTAATGCGGTTCCAGCCAGACCTTTATGACAAGTGTCCCGTATCACCCAATCACTTATTTCTGTGATTCGTGACTACATCCCGGGAGAGTTTAGCAATTGGCATGGCTGCATCATCTTTCTCCTCATCCTTCCTTCGTGATAACAATACTTGTCAGAAGTGTAGCTTATTCGCCGCCATGGAGGTGATTATAAAGTGATTTATAAATATTGTAATACATTGAACACCCGACGCGAAGCAAACTTTCGCCTCTGCGGCTCCGCGTCGTGTTCAGCCGCGTTAGCTAGCCAGCTGTAGCTGGGGCGGAGCAAAATATCGTGCGCCAAACATTCTCCCGTATAATCCGAATAGCGCAAAGGAGTAAGGTTGGGCGACTCTTCAATATAAATGCTTTTTTTTTTTTTTTTTTTTTCCTTTACAATATAGTGTACATAACCGCGCACTGGCCAAGGTTTTTGCTTGCGTCATCACAACATCCTGTTTCGTCTGTTTTGTGTAGGTGACAAAAGCTTTTCGGCCAAAGACCAAAAATGCACTTTTGGGACATTTTCAATGCATCCCCAATACATTTCCTCACTGTTCTTTAATTAAGTCACTCACTCTTTAATTTACTAACGCTTTCTCATTTACTTACTCTCTCACTCCCTCATTTACTCTCTGACTCTTCTCTAACGCACTCATTTCTGACTCTCATTCACTCACTCTCTTTCCCTCAGTCCTCACTGACTCGCTCCGTCACCCACCACTCATTCCTCTCTCACTAAACTGACTCACCTCTCACTCTGTGTGCGTGCACAGGAATTCTGTGCGCCTGGTGATCCGCAAGGTGCAGTACGCTCCGGAGAAAGCCGGGCCTCAGCCCATGGTGGAGACCACTCGTAGCTTCCTGATGTCGGACAGGTCGCTGCACTTAGAGGCATCGCTGGACAAGGAGGTACATGTGCACAAGCCAGGTGGAGTAGCGCATGTGAATTGATGTTTGTGTTTGTTTTATGTCAGCTGTACTACCACGGCGAGCCCATCAGCGTCAACGTGCACGTGACCAACAACTCCACCAAGACTGTCAAGAGGGTCAAGATTTCAGGTCAGTCTCTGCACCACGTTTTTTTTTTTTTTTTTTTTGATTAAGCATGGTACAGAAAATGGATGGATGAAATTTACATGAGAACAGTGTGTGAGAGAGCTGGACTAATCTGTCTCCCCCCCCCCCCACCACCCCAATTAACTGATGAACTGGATTTAAAAACTAATTTCAATGTTCATCCCTTTCTTCAAAAACAGGAGATTATTTCAAATTAACAGTGCAGGAAATGCATAAACATACATTATGATTGGTTTGGTTTGTAACATGTCAGAAAATAGGAAAACATGGTGGTAATTGTTTTCCAAAGTGAAAGCATATATTTGGAAATGTCTTATTTTGATTAAACACAAATAAACAGTCTACGTTCATGGAGGACTACGAAAATCTGAAAATATTTACTGTTGAGAGCCTGCAATTCTGAGGATTTGGACAATTTTAAGTTTAAAAAAAAAAAGTTTCTAAAAGATTAATCGATGATAGAAATTGTGGATTAATTTGGTAATCAATTAGTTGCTGATTAGTCAATTAATTGTTGCACCTCTGCTTTCTTGACACCAATTCCTATTTACCCTGTACTTTGGTATGTTGTGGCATTTAACCAACCCAAGCTTGTTTGGTATTAGACGAAGGAAATCTCAGAGGGAATAAAAGCAAAACTTACATTTAATGCACGTCATTTGCTTTTCTATAAGCGAAATGGGGGGGAAAATAGATAAAAACTGAAAATCTCCAGCCGTATTGTCGGGCCCTACCTTGACCGTGTGTGTGTGTGTGTGTGTGTGTGTGTGTATGTGTCCTTTTCACTGCAGTACGTCAGTACGCCGACATTTGTTTGTTCAGCACGGCGCAGTACAAATGTCCCGTGGCGCAGCTGGAGGCCGAGTAAGTACGTGTGTGTGTGTGTGTGTGCGTGTGGAAAATAGCACATAAAATGTAAGCGTCTTTGAGTACAGTGTTAGACTGAGGAGTTTTCCCAGTTACGAGCAGTTGCTTGGGTGGTTAGTTTTGAGCATAAGTTTGAGGGTGAAGTGAAAGAAAATAGAGCAGTTAAGGTACTGTGATGCCCTCACACGTGGGCAAGGAGCGCCACAGTCGCTGTTTATTGAGAGGGACACGCAGTCAAACACACATACAAAAGGAACACTCGCAAGGCCACAACTCGTGCACAGATGCTCACACGCAGACTAACCGGCCAATCTGATTCCAGCTCCTGAGGTCACTCGCTAGGCTACGCCTCTTAAAGGCACACATCCAACATATGAATGGTGCGTACGGAACAAATTAAACTCTTAAGTGAAAGTACCACTGTATTAAGTAAAGAGCTATCCAAATTTGATTTATGTACCGGGGAGCTTTGATTGACAGGCGTGCTTGATGTGCGTGGCAGTGACCAGGTGTCGTCAAGCTCCACCTTCTGCAAAGTGTACACGCTGACGCCCACCCTAGACAAGAACCGCGAGAAGCGAGGCCTTGCGCTGGATGGGAAGCTCAAACACGAAGACACCAACCTGGCTTCCTCCACCATGTAACGTGCACGCCCGCGCACGAAGGTGCATGTGTCACGTGATGCTGATGTGTGTGTGTGTGTGTGTGTGTGTTTCAGCGTCAAGGACATGACCAACAAGGAGGTGCTGGGCATCCTGGTGTCCTACAGGGTCAAAGTCAAGCTGGTGGTCTCACGCGGAGGGTAGCGTATCTGTGTGTGTGTGTGTGTGTGTTAGTGTGTGTCAAGTCACTAAAGTGTGTGTATACGTATTTGTGTGGAGTCACAAAAGTTTGTGTGTGTGTGTATGGAGTCACTAAAGTGTCTGTATATGCTTGTGTGTGTGTGTGTGTGTGTGTGTGGTGAAGGAGTCACTAAAGTATGTGTGTGGAGACTTGAGTGCAAGTCACTGAAGTTTGTGTGTTACGTGAAGTCCCTAAAATGTGTCTTGTGAAAAGTCACTGAGGTACATGTGTGTTGTGCATCTGTGAAGCATGGAGTGGCTAAAGTGTGTGAGTGTGATCATCCCTCCTATTTTTATGTGTCCCTCCTGACTCCTCCTCGTTTGCCACAGAGACGTGTCCGTGGAGCTGCCGTTCATCCTCATGCACCCCAAACCGGCCGAGCTACCCGCGTCCCGCCCACAGTCAGGTGAGTGCGCAGGACCACTCCGTGCCAACTGGCGCCTCACGTACTAACCTGTGTTTTTTATGTGTGCGCGCACGTCAGCCGTGCCAGACTCGGACCCGCCCATCGACACTAACCTGATCGAGTTCGACACCAAGTGAGTATCTCCTCGTTGAAATCACGTGTGTGCGTGTACGGTAGCAATAAAGTTTTAATGGTGCCTCGTGGCGGTCTTCTCAGCAGCGTCTCCCAGGATGACGACTTCGTCTTCGAGGACTTCGCCCGCCTGCGCCTCAAAGGCGTGGTGGACGACAAAGACGAGGACTGCTAGGACCGAGCTGCCCACGTGCCACCCGCTCGCCTCAACACACACACGCACACGCACGTTACATTCCCAGGCAGAGGGACGGATGCTGCCAAATTTGGGCATGGCCTCGGTGTTCCTTCGCGCCACCGCCGCCATCTTCTCCGCGTTTTGTTTGATTGAAGGATCTTCATACTGGCTTCTTATTAATGACATTGCATTCTTTGTATACAACAGTCAAGTGAGGTTTTAATTGATATTGCACGTTTTAAGTTTACCTAAACAGTTTTGGCAAACAACCGTGGTTGACAGTAAAGTTTAATTTTCATTGAATCAATGACGGTCAATTGAAACCTTTCTTTACTCTCAACTAGGGATGTAACAATATTCATGATATTGCCAAATTAAAAGTGCCTCTATCGTGGTGGTCTTGTCTCTGTATAAAATAATGAGGTGTCGTGCTTCAAATTTTGTTTTGGCCCACATATACGCAGCCACTCTCCATAGCCAGACTGCTACAGTGCTGTGCTTCCTCGTTATGAATATAAACACACCCAATTGGACATGTAATTTATGTGCCCATGTCGCAAAAAAATACATTGATTGGCTGACTGGCCCACGTGACTGACAGGCTGTGTTGGAAGGCTACTGCATAGCAACTAAGCTGTTCTGAGCGTCGCAAAATATCCACATTCAAAATTAAAACATCATGCACAGGCTACTTAGAAAAATAAATCATCCTACAATATCACTAAACGGAAGAAAAGAAAATAAGGATTCCAATGCCTTAAAGCGTGTTCCTGCATTTATGACTTGAATGTTTAGACTCAAGCAAAGAAATCACTGTTAGTCGGCAGTATCAAATTTCTAATGTTATAGATAGACATAAAAAACAAAGACGGTAAATACTGTTGAATTAGTGAAGAAACCATTTCTAAATGGACCGTTATTGAGAGCACTAGCATGATTATTGCTGCAGCAGTAATACTGTTTTGGAGATACAGGATACGAATGTAAACATTAGATGGACGGGGATAGAAGTGCACATTGTTTTACAGGTGTCTTTTTTCACAAAAACCTGTGGGAAAACACCTGTACTGTGAACAATCCTGCAGCAACGTGAGTTTTAGTGCAATGCCATGAGTAATAAATATCGTACCGCGGGATTAATAGTGATAAAACAGTATCGTGAGACATGGATATCGTTACATCCCTACCGTTAACTACTGTTGTTTACCAAAATTTGTTTTAATCGACATTAAATTTTTCGGTAGTTTGAAATTATAAGGTAAATTAAAACATGACCCAAAACGTCCTTTGCTGTCAACTATCGTTGTTTGCCGAGAATCTTAATTTAAATGAAAGCCTTTGTCAACTACAGTTGTTTGGTGAAAAATACCATTGGCCAAAACCGGTTTTAATTTACTTTACATTTTTCTGCAAACTGGTAGTTTACAGAAAACTGTAATGTAAATACCTGACTCAAAACATGAGGTAAATGAAAACCTCTTTGCTGTCAACTTACATTGCTGGCCGAAAAATGTAAGGTAAAATAAAACCTGTTTTGGCAAACAAAGGTAGTTGGCAGCAAAAAAATAAATGGTTGATTTAAAACATTTTTGCTGTCAACTACTGCCAAAACAGGTTTTAATTTTCCTTGTTTTCTAGCCAAAAACTTTGTAAGTTAAAAGCTGTCTACGCAAACAGTGGTAGATCACAGCACAGAGGTTTTAATTGGTTTACCTTGTTCTGCTAAAAACTAAGAGTTTTTTTATTTGCTGTCAACTACTATTGTATGCCAAAACCCGTTTTTAATTTACCTTACTTTTTTTTTAGGGGGGGGGGGGAAACAATGGTAGTTTGCCAAAAAAGTGTAAGATAAATTAGAACCTCACCTGAAAAGAAAGGTAAACTAAAACCTTTCCTTGCTGACAACTACTGTTCTTTACCCAAAAATGTAAGGTAAATTAAAACCGGAAAAAAAAGAAAACAGAAGTTTTACAGAAAACTACCATTGACAGCAAAGAAATTAAAGGTAAATTAAAATCCTTTTATTTGTTGTCAACCACCATTGGTTTTAATTTGTTTGTGCAAACAACGCTAGTTGACAGAAAAGGCCAATTAAGTAAGTTAAGTTTCTGAAACGGGTTTTAAATTTACCTTACATTTTTTGGCAATTATATTTTTTTTACATTTCTTTGCTGTCAACTACAGTTTTCCGAACCGTTTCGGCAAACTGTGGTAGTTAATAGCAAAGAAATTCTTTGCCTTACATTATTTTTGTCAACTGCTATTTGATGAAAAATGTAAGGTAAATTAATACCTTCCTTTGCTGTCAATGGTAGTTTGCCAAAACAGGTTTTAATGTACCAGTCATGTTTTGTCAAACTACCTTTGACTGGATTGAAAGATATTAGTTTACCTTATATTTTTCAGCAAAATGTGGTTGACCTTTTCATGTAAGGTAATTAAAACCTTTTGTTTGCTGTGGTCTACAAAGAAGCTTCCCACTATCTGTTGAAGGATGTTAAGAGAGTTAGTGGAGCAAAAAGGAAGAAGCTACACGCAAACATCTGTTGCTTTGATTTTGAAATCCTTTTGAATGTTTAGCGTTTTTTTTCTCCCTGTGGCGATGATGCCGTCTTGTACAGAATTGTTGATTTTCAAAAGGTGTCATTTGCAACATTCCCATGCCACTTTGCCCCCTTCCAGTTTGAGTGGCTGGCGGCGTTCCCCACCTCACTTCCTGTCTCAGACTCATTTTCATTTAAGAGAAATTAAAAGTATATAAAATATATTCTTTTATTTTGAAAGGTTAAAGTGCCATGATCCCGTTTCGCCAGTAAGGTGTGTTTCCTGTGGCATCAGATACATCATGGGGGGGGGGGGAGACGACGACGACGACGACGCCGCCGCCGCCGCCACACTTCAGCTTAGTTTTTTTGCGTCGTTTGCTTTTGAGCTTTTGGCTCCGTGCAGTGGTTGGCCACGCCCCGAAGGGAAAGACGCGGAGTATGTTCTTTGCAGTGCCGTGATTGGTCGTTTTAGTCGTGCATGTGGGCTTACTTTTTTGTGGCGCGTGTGATGCGTGTCAAAATGTGTGCGCTAACTTTTGCCACAAACAGGAAGTGACTTTTAATGCTTTGTCATAATCATTCACATTGTTTCTTTTTTTATTTGAAATTGTTTTTAGGATTAAAGGTGAAAAAAAAAAAACACTGGTGCAGTCATTTTGTCATCGCTGTGACAAGAGTTTGAAAAAGTCTGTGGGTGTAGTTTGCATGTGTTTGAAGGGCGTTGTCAAGGAATTGCGAGCGTGTCGGTGTCCTGGTGTGTGTATGTGTGAGGGTGTATGTTGTGTGTGCGTCACAAGGCATCGTAGTCGTCGTCGTCCTGGTGTTTCCTCTTCAGCGACTCTCCACCGCCGGTGCTCTGAGCTGCCATGGTGGTGGTAATGAGGATGTTCTTGGAGCCAATCAGAGACGGGTTGATGAGCACGCTGGAGCCGGTGGGCGTGGTCAACGGGGCTAAGAATACGGTTGACAGTTGATTTAATTGTCTATAACACTTATTCCCACCACTGTGCCGTGAGTCTGCTGATTCATACGTTTGCCCACTTACCACTTTTGGTGCCACTGCTCTGCAATGGAGGCGGGATCTGCACGGCAAACCTCTGACCTGTCAGCGACACCGACGGTCCCACCTTGGTGCCGCCCATTGACTGAACAGACGAGTT